>NC_030828.1:10557048-10867048 GCF_001704415.2 Capra hircus
AAGACAGCCACTCTAGCATCAATCACATCTGTATTTTGGCAAATGGGAGAAGAAAAGAAAGAAAAAAAAGCCTGCCTTTCTCTTGGAATACTCCTAGAAAGTTCTGCACACTTTAATTTATATTTGTCTGTCTGGAAATTAATCACATGGCCACACTTAGATACAAGGAAAATTGAGCAACGTAGTTTTCATTCAGGATGACTAGGTATCCAGATAATTGTCAGAGTTCTACTACAAAGAAGAGAGTATTGGGTAAAAATTCTCTTCTGCATTTTTCTAAATAGAATATGTATAGAATCCATAATTATATGAAGGAAGCAAAAAGGAAAATATATTTTTAGATAGAAATCACAAGGTTTTATTTTGTATCATTTTTAAATATTGAAAGAAACATGCTTAGTGTTAAAGGATATTTGTTTATGTAAAGAAATATAAGATTTCCCTAATGACATAGAGATAATGTCAGACAAGCTTGTGTGTTGGGTTCAGATGAGCCTGGATGAGAATTCTGGCTTTCACTTGTTGTTTATGAGAGTTAATAAATGTCCTTTGAATCCTAGTTTGAGAAGTGAAATTGAAAATATTAGTCACTCAGTCATGTCTGACTCTTTGCAACTCCATGGACTGTAGCCTGCCAGGCTCCTCTGTCCATGGGATTCTCTAGGCAAGAATACTAGAGAGGGTAGCCATTCCCTTCTCCAGGGGAATCTTCCCAACCCAGGGATAGAATCTAGGTCTCCTGCACTGCAGACATATTCTTTACCATTTGAGCCACCAGGGAAGCCTAGTTTACTAATCTGTACAATGGGCGGATATAGTTTATTTAATATATTCACATCTATGTACTAGGACAGGGATAGTACTGCTTATCTTTGCAACACTGTAGTTGCGATATCACAAGTTAGGATGATTTCTAGTGTATGAAAGTGAAAGTGAAAGCTGTTCAGTTGTGTCCAACTCTTTGCAACCCCATGGACTCTACAATCCATGGAATTCTCCAGGCCAGAATACTGGAACGGGTAGCCTTTGCCTTCTCCAGGGGATCTTTCTAACCCAGGGATCGAATTCAGGTCTCCTGCATTGTAGGTGGATTCTTTATCAACTGAACCACAAGGGAAGCCCAAGAATACTGCAGTGGGTAGACTATCCCTTCTCCAGCAGGTCTTCCTGACCCAGGAATTGAACTGGGGTCTCCTGCATTGCAGGCAGATTCTTTACCAACTGAGCTATCCAGTGTCTACATTTTATTAAATCTTCATAGGCAGAGCACAGAAGAATTTGAGGGTCTGAGCATCTTAGGTGTGCCATAGACATTTTTAAAATTCACACTGGTGTACATCACTCTAAGTAGCTGACAATATCTCACTTCCATATAAACTGAGCCACTCATCACAATGCCACTCCTGAAACCTCAGTTCAGTTCAGTTCATTCGCTCAGTCGTGTCTGACTCTTTGCGACCCCATGAACCACAGCACTCCAGGCCTCCCTGTCCATCACCAACTCCCGGAGTTCACTCAGACTCACGTCCATTGAGTCAGTGATGCCATCCAGCCATCTCATCCTCTGTGGTCCCCTTTTCCTCCTGCCCCCAATCCCTCCCAGCATGCCAACAAATCTCCAGAAAATACTGAGGCTGGGGTCTTAATTTTTAGCCATTCTGAAACTCCAATACTTTGGCCACCTCATGTGAAGAATTGACTCATTGGGAAAGACTCTGATGCTAGGAGGGATTGGGGGCAGGAGGAGAAGGGGACGACAGAGGATGAGATGGCTGGATGGCATCACTGACTCAGCGGACATGAGTCTGAGTGAACTGCAGGAGTTGGTGATGGACAGGGAAGCCTGGCGTGCTGTGATTCACGGGGTCACAAAGAGTTGGACACGACTGAGCGACTGAACTGAACTGAACTGAACATTTTTTGCTAAGAAAGGCATTGCTATTACATATTTAAATGAGATTATTACCAGCTTGTGTTTTGAAAACAATTTGCAACTATCACTGTATTTTATTTTAAGACAGCTTAATTTGGTAATCCTTGTTTGACAGATGAGAAAGCCAAAACATAGAACAGGTACCTGCCTCATAATGACAAGCAGATGTTTACTGCTGAAGCTTATTGCCATCGAGGGAGTATAAGGAATATAAGAAATACTGGGTTGGTTAATTTCAAGAAATTATAATCTGGATGGTCCACCCTTACCTTTGCAATACACAGGTGCTGGCTGTCTTAGTGGCTTTAACCATGGGTACAGCATTGAAACACATTTGTCTTCAAATTCTAGACCCCTCTTGTCCACTCACAGGTTTAGTTAACTATAGAACCTACAGAACTATCTGTCTCATGCATAAACTTGAAGAGTAAAGATACTAATGGGTAAAATCTGAATGAGCGGTGTAGTCATGCCTGTAACCACCTTTCTCTCACCCCTCAACTGTTGGGTACAGATTGCAGACCAAGAATAAAGCAAAATTGGGGGCAAACTGCCCACCACCTCCAGCCTGACCACAAGCTCCCTTGGAGATATATGACCCTTCTCTGCAATCATCCCAACTGCCTGCTCACCCTCACTCAGCAACTGGCAAGCTCCAAATTTACATTGGGAAATTTGAAAAGGTATCAGTTCCTGACCTCATAGGCTTCGCAGGTAGTGCTAGGGGTAAAGAACCCGCCTGTCAATGCAGGAGATGTAACAGATGCAGATTCGATCTCTGGGTTGGGAAGATCCCCTGAAGGAGGAAATGGCCACCCACTCCAGTATTCTTGCCTGGAAAATCCCATAGACAGAGGAGCCTGGCAGGCTATAGTCCATGAAGTCGTACACAGTTGGACACGACTGAGGCTTAGCACCTGGCCTCAGACCACCAGAGGTTCTGACTTAACTGGACTGGGATGGGGCTTTGATTTGGTAGGTTTTCAGAGTATATGGTCACCCTACTTATTTAACTATATGCAGAGTACATCATGAGAAATGCTGGGATGGAAGAAGCACAGCTGGAATCAAGATTGCAGGGAGAAATATCAATAACCTCAGATATGCAGATGACACCACCCTTAAGGAAAAAAGTGAAGAGGAACTAAAAAGCCTCTGGATAAAAGTGAAAGTGGAGAGTGAAAAAGTTGGCTTAAAGCTCAACGTTCAGAAAACGAAGATCATGGCATCCGGTCCCATCACTTCATGGGAAATAGATGGGGAAACAGTGTCAGACTATTTTTGGGGGGCTCCCAAATCACTGCAGATGGTGACTGCAGCCATGAAATTAAAAGACGCTTACTCCTTGGAAGGAAAGTTATGACCAACCTAGATAGCATATTGAAAAGCAGAGATATTACCTTGGCAACAAAGGTCTGCCTAGTCAAGGCTACGGTTTTTCCAGTGGTCATGTATGGATGTGAGAGTTGGACTGTGAAGAAAGCTGAGCACTGAAGAATTGATGCTTTTGAACTATGGTGTTGGAGAAGACTCCTGAGAGTCCCTTGGACTGCAAGGAGGTCCAACTAGTCCATCCTAAAGGAGATCAGCCCTGGGTGTTCTTTGGAAGGAATGATGCTAAAGTTGAAACTCCGGTACTTTGGCCACCTCATGCAGAGTTGACTCACTGGAAAAGACTCTGATACTGGGAGGGATTGAGGGCAGGAGAAGAAGGGGACAACAGAGGATGAGATGGCTGGATGGCATCACTGACTTGATGGACATGAGTTTGAGTGAACTCTGGGAGTTGGTGATGGACAGGGAGGCCTAGTGTGCTGCGATTCACGGGGTCGCAAAGAGTGGGACATGACTGAGCAACTGAACTGAACCGAACTGAAGAGCATCCCAGGTGTTTTTAATGTGCAGCTGAGGTTAAGAACCGCAGCTCAGGGGCTCCCTGGCAGGGACCGTGGGCTGCCTCACCTTTCCCATGAATTTCAGATGTGATCTTTCCTGTTGCTGTCTAGCCTGCTCTGTCTGATTCTCAGTTCACAACTCCTGCCCCGTTCTGCACTTTCTGGTATTTGTGTCATCCTCATTCACTGGTAATTTTCCAGCTTCCAGCTAAATGCCTGCTCCACCTCGCAGGTGTCTGAGTCAGACCCAGCTTTGCCTTGGCCTCTCTTGCTGCCTGGGTCCTGAGTCTGTTCCTGACAACCACTGTCCAAAGCTTAGCACAGCCTCCAAGACTTTGCTCCTTAGGGATGCTTCCCTGAGGCTCCTCCCAGCCAGGGGTGCCCTCAGGACCGATTTTCCCAGCAAAAATACCGGAGTGGGTTGCCATTTCCTCCTCCAGGGGATTTTCCTGAGCCAGGGATCAACCCTGCATCTCCTGCACTGCAGGCAGGTTCTTTACCTGCTGAGCCACTGGGGAATGCATACTGATACTGTTTAATATTCTCTGATGTTGCTTTGCCCTGAGAGAGAGAGGGAGGGAGTGTGGTTGTGGGGGTGGTGTTGGGGTGAGGGA
Source organism: Capra hircus (assembly GCF_001704415.2). Classification (NCBI taxonomy): domain Eukaryota; kingdom Metazoa; phylum Chordata; class Mammalia; order Artiodactyla; family Bovidae; genus Capra; species Capra hircus. Next base: position 10,561,491 of record NC_030828.1, read on the forward strand.
GTGAAGGGTGTGGGAGGGTGTAGAGGGTGTGGGAGGGGATAGGGGGTGGAGGGGTTGGAGGAAGGAGGTGGGAAGGGGAGCAAAATTCCAGGACATATTTCCCCAGTGAGTTCCCCACTGTTATTAAACACAAATAATTAAAGTTGATAAATTTTACGTTGTCTAGTACATTTTTCATATTCTATTAAGCCTAGTGTATTTTTAGCTTTGTATTTAAACATTTAACATTTATTACTAAAAGTATAATATAAACCATTTAATATAATTTAACTACAGTGCCTATATTTTTTGAGGAAATTTAAAGGGAAAACTATTAGCTACACAAAACTCCAAGCTTTGACCTTGTATTCATTGAAATTTGGGTCTGTAACTCATAAAATTGTTTGAAAGAAATATTTATTTGATACCTGGTATAAATAAGAGAAAGAATGGGGAAAGCAGTCACTTTTCACACCTACAAAAATGGAAAATGTTATATCTTCTGTCAAAGTATTCATCCTATTCAAAATTACTTGAGAAGAAAAGCTGGAGTTAATTTTTGTTTATTTATAAAAAGCTACAAATTAATAATGACTACCCCTTGTCTTCCCCTTCCACTCGTTCAGCATTTCCTAAATGGAGTTAACTGGGAATAATAAACAAGGCATGGAGGGAGTGACTCATTGACTCAGATTACACTCACCTGTTTTATCATTTTATGGGAAATAGTAAATGGATAGATGCCTATTTATTATTTTATCTCAATTTGCCATGTCATGAATGAATCTTATTATGCAATGACTGACATTCACTCAAAATTTCTGAGGTAACATTTCATTTACATAATTTTAAGATAAATCATCTAAATATAGTAGCCTGCCCTGTTTCCTATCAAAAATTGATCAGAATATGAAAATATCAACTGATTGCTTCCAGTTGATGCATCATCTTGTCCTTAATCATTTATCTATGATTTAACATTGAACTCATTTTTTTTCATTCTATTTTTCTTTTCTATGCTGATAGCAATAACATTGCAGTGAATGACTCTGTGTTTGTTATTTCAAAATAAATATTTTGAATTTATTCTTTTGTATAGATTTTACACAGGTCAAATATCATTAAACTTCTTAGTCTAATTGATAAGCCTATCAAATTCATCCAGTTCTCTAAGCTTCCTAAGGGGATGAGAGCCATTTAAAAACAGGCCCATGTGTTGGTAAAGAGTGCTCAGAATGAGGAAGGAGAAGAGGGTAGAGTATTTCGGCCCCTGGTTTATGGTGGGTTGGTCCGATTTCAAACACTGTTATTAAATCCAGCCATCATTACTGTGTCTATGGTGTTGACAGCTTGATGCGAAGTTGCATGAGAATTCTTTACAATATAGAGTTTGTGTGGTATGTGTGTGCTCAGTTGTGTCCAACTCTTTGCTACCCCATAGACTGTAGGCCACCAGAAAATTCCTCTGTCCGTGGAATTTTCCAGGCAAGAATACTGGAGTTGGTTGCCATTTCCTACTCCAGGGGATCTTCCTGACCCAGAGATCAAACCCATGTTTCTTTCATCTCCTGCACTGGCCAGCAGATTCTTGCCAACTGAGCCCCCTGGGAAGCCCCATGTATAGAGAGTACACAGTGTGAACTATTACGGTGATTCATAAATTGGGAAGGGGAAATATGTGATACAACTGTCTTTCTTGTTTGGGGACATCTGCTCTTTGACCTCTTCCAACTGGTCACTGTGCCCCGTGGCTGTTGGGCGAGGTTGGGTAACCAAAGGAAGAGCTTTGCCACAGGTGTTCTTTCACAGGTGTTGCTATGGCCTCTTGAGGACTTTCCTTTTTTCCAGTTAGATATCTATCAGACTTTGTGGCTCATGTTCTTCACTGGTTATTCTCTCAGCTGTGATCAGCAGACTCTGAGATACCATGTGGAACTTTCCGCGTAGTACTGTGGTACAACTTCTTCATGTGTGTCTGTGCTGCAAAAGGATGGTAAATGCTTTACCAGCAATCATTTTATTGGCTCCGAAAGGAGGTTTGATCTCGGTTCTAGTAACCAATTAGAATCTATCCCTCTTCAAAATTTACATTGTTTAATTCATAACTAAAGCATAATTATTCTTTTGTTATGAGACTATTCCATGTTTTAGTGGCCATGATGAACTTCTTTGTGTTCATTGATTTCTTTTTTTCTTCTCACTCTCTCCTTCTCTCTCTCTGTTTTTTTTTTTGTTCTCATCACATTTACTTCCTTTGTTGACTCCATTTGCAAAGGTTGTTCCTCTGTTACTTCCACTGGGAGAGCTTCCACATAGGTGATTTTAGGCATGAGGTACTACAGCAGAATTTAGTCCCTGAGTTTGACTGAAGTAGCCAAAACTTATTATGTTGCTGCTGTTGTTTCTGCAAATTCTATCCCCTCTTTTCAAAATAATGGATACAGTCACTTAAACTTTTCCAGCCAGGCTCCTCATCTCCACAATGACATTCTTCATGCCTGGGGTGGGGGGTAGAGGGCTCTTTATTTTCCCTCTCCACAGAGCATGGTCCCAGCTGTGTGGCTCCCTTCATGAATATGCATGAAATCAGATATGACATTGCCCTGCTCCCATTAATAATCTTGTCATCTGACTTGTGCTCCAGAAAGCTCCAGCCCTGGGCTTCTCAGAGCAAATGTAGCCTGAAGAAAAACAAGACAAAACAAAACAAAAAGACTCTATCTTTTTGTTTATCTTTTTTTTTAAATTTGATTTGGATTAAGTATTCCAACGTTTGGGCAAGGGCTTGTGAGAGGAACAGAGGAGGCAGGAAGGGAGAGAAGGAGAGGGCTCAGAGGAGAAGTCGGCCCCTGTGTGAATGGCGTGGCTTGTTGGGAGTCGAACGCGGTGGGTGTAATGGCATGCGAAGTGACCTTGAATATAGGCACTGTGGGTAGCTCCAGCTTTTTTGTAAAAGAAGCATTTGCAGTGGAGGTTTGGGTTTCAGGCCTCCCAGTCATCAATCATCTCAGCCCATTCTTCTCTTTGACAGCTCGGTACAAGGCCTGACATTTGACACCCAAGACCCCAGGACTTACACACAGACACAAGCTGAGGCCCTAAGGGAGGGGAGGAGGGGAAGAGAGAGAGAAAAAAAGCTTATTTTATTTTTTAAGCAGCAAACAAATTCTGTCACAGTAATTCTGCAGAAGAGCATCACGTTGAGTTTTGCTACTGCTTTGTGATTTTTCATGCTGCCCAGGGTTCTTAAAATAGCTTTGTGTGAACACTTTGGGGTAAATATCTCAGCCTGGCAGGCCACTTACCATTTGACCACATTGAATCCAACCTCAGCATTAAAGGATGGATTGGTGGACAAGGGGGTTATCACTTTCTGGACAATGGTCCATGACATTGTGACCTGAGTGCCATTACATCATACTGTCACTTCGGGGAGAAGGCCACCCTCAGGGTACTTTCCCTTTGGAACATTGGAAAAATAAAAAAGAAGGATAATAACTCAGGTTCAGATATGAGCTCACTGAAGTCTGGGGTCAACTAATGCAAGTGTTTCAGGGATCAAATAATGGTAATTGGTGTTAAGAATTAGGTAATTTATGGTTCTAACTTTGAAAGAGTCTAAAAGGTTTATAACATGCAAGTCCCAGGATTTCATGGGTGAAAGTCCAGGTGGCTGTGCTTCTAATCCCTGTTCATCGACAGCCAGTTAAGCTGAGTGCCAAGCCCTGAGCATGTGAGGCCAAGGGTATGCCATTAAATTCTTACCCAAGTCTGAGATCTGACAGACGAATCTTTCAATGACTTTTGACAATGACTATATGCCCAGCACTATACTGATATCACAGAAAATGCAAATACTTTAAGAGATGATCCCAGCCCACACAAACAGTACTAGACTATTTGGAGAGATAAAGCATATGTTGATAAGGTAGTGCATAGCAGGATAGTAAAAACAAATGTATTCTGATATATCAGTGAGACTGTCTCCAGGATTACTTAGCACATCTTTCATTCTGGAAACATCAGCATCTCACACACAGACTTGAGGGAAAAAAACCATGGTTCTTCTCAGTATAAATGTAGAAAAATATTTTGGGGATTGCTTAGGAAATATTAAAAGCTTCCTAACAATTATTAGCAGGATAGGTTTCAGTTCAGTTCAGTCACTCAGTTGTGTCCGACTCTTTGCGACCCCATGAATCGCAGCACGCCAGGCCTCCCTGTCCATCACCATCTCCCGGAGTTCACTCAGACTCACGTCCATCGAGTCCGTGATGCCACCCAGCCATCTCATTCTCTGTCGTCCCCTTCTCCTCCTGCCCCCAATCCCTCCCAGCATCAAAGTCTTTTCCAATGAGTCAACTCTTCGCATGAGGTGGCCAAAGTACGTTAGCATCATTCCTTCCAAAGAACACCCAAGGCTGATCTCCTTTAGAATGGACTGGTTGGATCTCCTTGTAGTCCAAGGGACTCTCAAGAGTCTTCTCCAGCACTACAGTTCAAAAGCATCAATTTTTCGGCGCTCAGCCTTCTTCACAGTCCAACTGTCACATCCCTACATGACTACTGGAAAAACCATAGCCTTGACTAGACGGACCTTAGTCGGCAAAGTAATGTCTCTGCTTTTGAATATGCTATCTAGGTTGGTTATAACTTTTCTTCCAAGGAGTAAGCGTCTTTTAATTTCATGGCTGCAGTCACCATCTGCAGTGATTTGGGAGCCACCCAGAATAAAGTCTGATACTGTTTCCACTGTTTCCCCATCTATTTCCCATGAAGTGATGGGACCGGATGACATGATCTTCGTTTTCTGAATGTTGAGCTTTAAGCCAACTTTTTCACTCTCCTCTTTCACTTTCATCAAGAGGCTTTTTAGTTCCTCTTTACTTTGTGCCATAAGGGTGGTGTCATCTGCATATCTGAGGTTATTGATATTTCTCCTGGCAATCTTGATTCCAGCTTGTGTTTCTTCCAGTCCAGCATTTCTCATGATGTACTCTGCATATAAGTTAAACAAGCAGGGTGACAATATACAGCCTTGACGTACTCCTTTTCCTATTTGGAACCAGTCTGTTGTTCCATGTCCAGTTTTAAGTGTTGCTTCCTGACCTATTTAGGGGTCAATATTAGGTATGGTCAATATTAGGTATGAGCAGAGACTATATAGTAACAGCGGTGAATGGTATGGCTGAAGTAGGAGTGGTTTTTCTCTTTATCTTTAATAACTTTCCCAATAATCAATAATGGATATGAATAAATTATTAATAAATAAATGTTATGAATACTGAAACCAATAGGGCTATTCAGTTGGTTCCTAGAATCATATATCAGTTTCATTTCATTCTATGGATTTTCTCTCAGTGTGGAAAGTCTGTCAACATCCTCCTTTCATTCCCCTCCTGGAAATAGTTAATAATGTTCATGCTTCTGCAAGAGCAAAGGTGAATCAGCCTCTGAACCTGAGTGAAGCTCTTTAGAGTAGATGGGGGCTCCTCTTCTCTATTTCCACAATGCCCTGTGCACTTGAATAACACTAACAAGTTGTATTAATTTGGGAGTGACTTTTTGACCTTGCTCATTCAACTGGGAGCTTTTTGAGGGCCAGACCCTGCCTTTGTCAGGCAATTTACACATGTTTATTCCTCCAGAGTGTAGGTCCTTACCAAAAGAGGCATTCGATGACCTACTGAAGACTTAACAAGTATATGAATAAAAACCTGCTTCGATATCTCCTTAGACAAGCTTTTCACTATAGTTTCAGGGCACTGATTTGTCCACCTGTAAGCAGGCACCCTGGGGGAGGAAATGGCAACCCACTCCAGTATTCTTACCTGAGAAATCCCATGGACAGAGAAGCCTGGTGGGCTACAGTCCGTGGGGTTGCAACTAAATCAACACCACCACCAGGCAGGCACATATTCCTTAGTCTTTGAGCTTTGCTTTGTTATCACTTTTGGCAGTAAACAAATTTATTTTCCTCACTTTTCCTGAGCTTCTTGTCAAGAATGGATGAATAAAAACTTACCAGACTCTCATCTACTTTCACTGAAAATTGCCAGTGCTTTTTTGTTCCTGCTTTACCTTTCTTTCCTTGTTCTTAATTTTTTAAAATATGTCTCTCTTTTTGAAAAGCTTTCAAATTCTCTAAGGAATAATACCGTATTTTTTTGCTTTTTTAATTCTCCAAAATAAAGTATCATTTATAATGATGTAAATTTCAGGTAGTTAATTCCTGTCCAAAATAGCTTTTATTCCCCAAGTTATTTATTTACTTTTTCAAGTATCTTGCTATTCTATCAGGGTATTCATCTATGTTTGGATAAATCTGTGGTACTTTTATTTGGTGTGCTTCTTTTTCCCTAGAAAACTTCACCCACTGCTGTCAAGAATTTGAAGTCCAAATCATAATTTTCCCCCCACTTTGTTAAAGAAGTACAGAATCTGCAATATTGCAAAATGAAATGTCTTAATCTTGAAGGGAATTCTCTGATCCATAAAATAAGAGCTTTGCTTAGCCATGAGCCTGTAGAAGTAGTGCTTTTCATTCTGTACAAAAGATCTACAGTTAGCCTGAAAATGTCACACAGTGGAGATGATTAGTTATAATGTAAATAGAATGTACCACTGAAAGCAAACTCAGGACAAATGTCTTGGTTTTGTTTTAAAAGTTAGCTATTTCCTAGTGTGGGCAAAAAAAAAAAAAAAAGAAAAGAAATCAAACATTTGTAATTAACAATACTAACTACCATCATTTTAATACTTTCAAACTATGGAGACAGCTGACTTTCAGTGCAATCAGGGTGAAGACTGCATTGTTGGGTGGAGGAACTCCATGGCTATTTTTCTCCTACAGGTTCACCATGTGTCACTACAGAATTGGAATTCAAGAGGTGAGCCTGTATTTCTAATCATGTTGATATTTCCCATGTAGCATCTAAGTCAGCTCCTTGAATTCTTCACACAAAACTATAAAAAGGTCATCAATTATAAGGACCTTATGTAAATACTGGGCAGTTTTGTGATTCTATTCTGAGCAACGTTTATATACATCTGCTCAAATAAATTAATTTTCTTGTCCCAAATGACTCATTTAGTAGAAATAGAAGTTTTCATGCCAATGCAAATAGAGAAGGGAAAGAGGGCACAGGGAAATGAGGAGAATGGGAATTCGCTTTGTAATCTACCAGTTTATGAGCATTGGCACATAGTTTTTAAATGGAAAAGCATTAAGCAAATATTTATTAATATATGGGGAAAGAAAGGAGAGAGAGAGGATTAGGAATCTAATCTTCTTATATGGAAAGTAACCATGCTGAGGGTTTGGTGTGCATACAGACATGCCTGCATTCTAGTCCAGTTTGCACTGGTTTCCTGGCTTGAAAATCTGACTCACTTCAGTTAATTTCTCAGAGCCTTATTTCTACGTATGCAACATCATAATGTAGTTTTTCAAACCATGATCACTGGCAGCTAAATGACACAACACTTCTATCTTCTGTAGGTGCTAGGGGCAGCTCCACATGTATTGGGCATCCCATTACAGATGAAGAAAGGCTTGCAAACTGCTCAGTCATGTTACAGGCTAAGATGAGTCTGACAAATTCTTGAAACTCCACCTGAGGTCTAGAGTCATGACCATATGGATTTTAGTAGCAGTTTCTTTCCTGCCAAGAAACAAAGTTTCTAGACAGAGCTTCCACCATGCTTCCATCAACCCATTGCAATGAGTCATATAGACTGCTCCAAAAACTATATTTTCTTCCTATCACTTGTTGCTGCTGCTGCTGCTGCTAAGTTGCTTCAGTCATGTCGGACTCTGTGCGACCCCATAGATGACAGCCCACCAGGTTCCGCCGTCCCTGGGATTGTCCAGGCAAGAACATTTGAGTGGGTTGCCATTAGATCTCAATAAACTTCCTCTTTTGGCATTTATACCCTCCCCCCCCCCCATCATCTAGCATTGATTATCCTATTTTTGTGGTATTCATTGACACTGTCATTTTATGAATTATCCATCCCAATCATATCGCCAGCCCTTTGACATCTCTTGAAATCTCTCCCTCTTTCTACATGACCTTTTTAGAGCATTGGTATTCTCCTCCAGCTTATGTCCATGATTATTTTCTCAAAATTTAGTTCATCCTTCTCCATCCAAGAATCTTTCTGAACGAAATTTACCTTCTTTGAACTGCTGCTTTATTTTGTGTTCCTCAACTTTTCTGAAGAATGGATGCATTTATGTTTTTCATACTTTTTTTCCCTTGCCATTTCTTAAAGCTTTCCTTTCTTTTCTATTGAGAATGCAAACTCTTCAGGAGATAGCATTACATTTATAAAACATGTTGTATTCATTATATGGCCCAGCAGAGTTCCTAATATAGGATAAAAATTTGAATAATTGATTTTTGAATATAATTGCAATTAATTGAATGTTACTACAGATTCCCATTAGCTATTACTATTATTTTTGCATGTATTCTGCTTTTTTTAAATCTCCCTTCCCTAAATAGGTAGAAAGATTGATTTATTGATTTGCATACAAGTATTGGTATTCATCTATCTGTATTTTTAATTATATCATGGCAATGCCCCTGAAAGCAAAAGTTCATTTTGAACTGTGGCATTTCTTGGTCCTAGAATGGGTCCTTACATATAGATTCAAGGTAACACATTTCTAATGGAAATTAACTAGCAAAATTTCACTAGCAGAACTTCAAGTTTCACACCTTTGTTCTTTTCTAATTCCAGTCTTTGAAACCTAGCTGAATCATGTGCTTCTGTGTACTTGTCCAATAAGACCTCAATCCAGGTTCAAGAAATAAAATAGTGTTATTTCAGTTGTATTCTTATAATTCTTAAAATGCATTATTATTGTATAGATGAGTAAATGACTTGATCTCTACTTCACTAAGTAGAAGAGGGAGTTTGCTAATTCACTCCAGGTCTATTCTTTGAGTCCTGCTACACAGTTTTGGGCCCTTAAGTATAAGGATAGCAAAACCTGAATAATAATGAAGAAAGAATGTACTATATGCTCTGAAAAGAAGGAAGGTAAACAGTAGAAGAGAAGGTTAGAAATACTGGTTCTGCAACCACAGTATTTGGTTTGAAAATCAACCCACCACCCGCTTGACTCTCTGTTTCAATTATCTTATCTATAAAATGGAAATAAAATGCAGCTTCATGGGGTTATTTGGAGGATCCAATGGTATACGGAAGTAATGTGCTTATACAGTCTCTGGCAGAGTACGGCTTTTATTCCATCCATGCTAGCTATTATGTTTATGATTCTGACCATGACTTCATCCGGTGGATAGACCCCGTGCTTTTGCTGTGGGTCAGTCCACTCGGGTGAAGCCACAGTCAAGTGCATGCTTATTAGGCCAACACAGGTTCCAGCTCCCAGGGCCATGTTTCTTCGTTCCATCTGTGTGGGCTGAGTGTGAAGGAGGATGGAGAAGCTGAAGAGGAAGAAAACAAGGCCCCTGAGCATTAAACAGAGTCTATTCCCCACGCCTACTCCAAGAGATTAAAGAGATGGATTCTCGAGCTGTTCTTCAGACTGACTAATTTATATGTATATTGAGGACTCAGCCAGAGAATTTTTTTTGAAAGGAGCTGGGGGAAAATATGATGCTCTCACAGTCCCAGCGGTGTTGCCACATCCATTTTACTAGCGCATTTATCCTTTAGTACTTCCGTGGATTGACATGAGGGAGGAATCCGCATGTCATGGGAGATAACATCTCACTGTTGCCAAAGGAGTCTATTCAGACATGCATGTTAGTGGGTTGATAACTTATTCGGTATTGCAGAGGACTCAAAGATAGACATTTCGCCTTTTATCTCCATCTCTGTGCTCCCTGCATACTAAAGATAGTGCAAAACAGCCAGATACATCTTAACTAACCCACGCAGAAAAGAGGGACTTTTGCTAGCCTGCTGCCAGGGCTGCGAAGTGAAAGGAACAAGGTGTCACAGGGCCTAATGACAAATGAATTAAACATGTTTATGTCCCAACTTGAGTGGTCTGTGAATGTATTTTTAAAGCTCACACCTAGTGATAATTTAGCAAGAAGTGGTGTAAAATAAATGGGATGCAGACATTTTGCAGCAGTCTGGGGTGGAGGGGTGGGTGATAAAAAAGCAAATAGTGAGGTTGCAATAAAAAAAAGTGGGCACGTTAACTCATATGGATATTTCTACTAGTTGACACGCATTTTGAGGAGAAGGAAAGAAAAATGAAAACTTCTTTAAACAATGGCTCTAAATATGTATTAAAACAGAAACCGTTCGAATTGCCTCTGTATTCTCAGAAAGGTAAAGGTGCAGGATTCTCTATTAGACACTGTACAAAAGGAACATCTATCTTTTCGTCAGCACCAATCATTGAGTATTTATCCTTTACTCACATAGTATGTGTCCTCTCTCGATTACCTGTGGGTGGTAGTAAAGTGGGATCATTCAAGATAATGTTCAAGATAACATTTCAAATATACAAGGTGAAGTTGACCGTGAAGATAGTGATTCCATTATTTTAGATCAGCAAGATCATAGCAACTCTGACATGATCTAAAAACTGAAGCCCCAAAGTGAAATTTTGGTCAAAATTTCTAACTCACTTTTTGTGTTTAGCTAGAATTTAGCTATGCTATTAATATAAAATATAATTATCTAAACAAAAACTAATATTTTAGAGAAAAGTGAAACTCTTAATGGTCACTGTTGCTCTGCTTAAAGAGCTTGAAACATGATTCAAGAATACAAACCAAGATGATAAAAAGTGATTCAGTTGGAAGATGTCAAGTAATTTTTATATTTTGCTTTCTAGCTCTTTTCCAGATTTTCCAAATATTCTAAACTTAGTATGTATTTTTATAACCAAGAGAAATGTGTAAGTGCTTCTTAAACATACTTTATTTATTAAAACCTATTGTTTGTATGATCCATATGGCCCCAAATTTTATATATATATATATATAAATTTTTTTTTTTTTGCTAAGTCGCTTCAGTCATGTCCGACTCTGTGCGACCCCATAGACGGCAGCCAACCAGGCTTCCCCGTCCCTGGGATTCTCCAGGCAAGAACACTGGAGTGGGTTGCCATTTCCTTCTCCAATGCATGAAAGTAAAAAGTGAAAATAAAGTCGCTCAGTTATGTTTGACTCTTAGCAACCCCATGGACTGCAGCCTACCAGGCTCCTCTGCCCATGGATTTTCCAGGCAAGAGCACTGGAGTGGGGTGCCATTGCCTTCTATATATATATATATATATATATATTTCAAACATATTTTATTGAAATACAGTTGATTTCTAATGTTACATTAACCTCTAATCTAGTGTTTACTTAACATTCTTAAATGTTCCTTTTAAACATCTTTGAAACAAAGAAATGCTATATTTGAAAAAGTTTTCCTCATGCACACAATATTTAGGAAAATATACCATGTTTTTCATGGTCAAGTAGATCAAAAGACTATTTATTTTGAGATCTTACCAAGTCTCCAGTAGAATTAATTGAATATACAGAAATGGGTTCAATTTTTTTTTAAATGAAATATATAGGTGGCTCAGACGGTAAAGAATCTGCCTGTACTGCAAGAGACTGGGCTCTCTCCCTAAATCAGGAAGATTCCCTGGAGAAAGGACTGGCAACCCACTCCAATCTTGCCTGGAGAATCCCATGCACAGAGGAGTCTGGGCTACAGTCCATAGGGTCACAGACAATTGGACACGATTGAGCGGCTAACACTTTCACTTTCCATCTGTAAGTACAGTGTGTGTGCGCATGCATGCGCAGTTGTGTCTGATTCTTTGAGACCCCATGGGTTGAAGCTCATCAGGTTCCTCCATCCATGGGATTTCCCAGGCAAGAATATTGGAGTGGGTTACCGTTTTCTACTCTAGGGGATCTTCCCGATCCAGGGATTGAACCCATGTCTCCTGCACCTCCTGTATTGGCAGGCAGGTTCTTTACCAACTGGGCCACCTGGGAATACCACCTGTAAGTAGAGTACTAGGTGTTATTAATATATATATATATATATATATATAACTTAAAATATTATACACCTAACAGCATCCAATCTGTCCACACTCTTTGGAGGGTTTGTGTTGGTATTATGAAGTATAAGAGCCCTGCCTCCCCTTCCTAACTCCTTCCTCTGCTTTCAGTTGATTTTTTAAAAATATGTTTGTACCTCTCTATAAATGAAGTGGAAAACAAGTGTCTTTATATTTTTTTATTTGATCGTTATAGGGAACAAAACTGAAAATTCCAGGCACCTATAAACTTGTGTAATCTCATTTAGCTACATGTGCTAAGATAGAAAATGTTTACTCTTCAGCTTTGCATCATGTAGAACTAGCTGATCTTTAATGGAAAGTTCCTTTGTCTCAGTCCTAGTACTTTCTATCATTTTCGAGATGGGCATAAGATTTCTTTCTTTCATTTTCCAGTTTAACAGTGAATGAGTTTTGATTGGTCAGGAGCTTCATTGAAATCCTTGAGTGCACAGGGTATTTCACGAACTCAAGAACTATTTAAAAATAAACTATAACTGTAAATGCAATTTTATAGTAAGGCCATCAGCTTTGAAAATATAAATCTATAATATTTATATATGGGCTGCCATTGCACAGAAGTCATAACCTCCCATGAGAATGTGTATGTGTACGCCTTTGCATCCCACCTCGAATGATTTTAACTTTTAGCTTTTCTTCATGAGCACCCAGATTAGTGTCTGTGACTTATGGCTGCATCAACTCATACAGAAATGCATTGTACCACTGCAAAGGAAGTAGTTCATCTTCTCCATGACAACACTTGCACTTCTCCAAAATCTGAAAGGACTCTAGACATGCAAAGTCAGAATGGCTTTCGGAAGAATTCGGGGCTAATTATAAACCTGACAAGCAGGAATGTACAGAAATAGAACAGAGCCATGCTGGGTGATATGTCTTTGTTGATATGTCTATTTATAAATTGACATTGGACTAAAATACTGAATACTTGGACCTACCCAAATACATGAGTATATTATTAACTAATATACTAACTAGTATATTCTACAAATTCAGAAGTCTATTGATTTGAAAAACAGCTGGTTAATAATCATTGGGCTGCCAAAATTTTGCTTTGAATTTTCAAATTAATTAGTGGGTTTGAACACAATAGCACCAATATGTTCAATATTTAATTTTTTATTTAGAACTAATGTTTAAGTTCCTTGAACATACAACATTAGAAATGATTCCTCTGTGTAATTACTCTTATTTCCTAATCACTGTCATTTGGAGTTTGTTTATATTTATAAACACACAGAATTTGAAAGTACCAAAATATACTAATTCAAAAGAAATCCCCTTTTGTGGATAAAGTATTTATGAATATCAATCATATGGAAATTTCTTTGATATTTCTAGTAAGATCCAAGTGCATTTCAGTTCAACTGTTAGTTGTATCAGGATGAAAACAGCCTTGTGTTATGGTCAACTTCACATCCAATGAATTGTGTCTATAAATTTACACTTCCTTAATACCTCTGGCTATAGATTTGATCCTGATAAATGTGACACCATTGGAGGTTCATTAAAAACATGGCCCACATTAGAAGACATCCATTAGATAATATTTTATTCAATAGCAGTTAATTGTATCTTGGTTTAAATAGCTTTTGCTTATGATTGAGCAAGAAAGAGAGCAAACAGTACTTGCACACACTTTAATTTTCAGTAGTTGATTAGTAAATATTGTTCAATGAAATATTTTTGTGTCATTCTCCACTAAGGCATTAAACCACATAACTTCAACTAGAGTCTTTATGTAGCTAATTCCCAAATATAAATCTCCAGCTGCCATATTTTTAATGAGCTGTTTGAATTCAACTGCATGATGAACTTTCTATATGGACATTTCTCCAGGCTGGCAATATCAGCATGTCTCTTTCAAGCTTCTGCCTTCTCTTCTGTGCCTTGCCAAAGTCAACGTGCAAGTGAAAGTCAAGTGTAAGTCAACGTGAAAGTCAATACCTCTGCCTTCAATTGTTAAATCCTCATCGGTTACTTTCTCTTTTTTTCTCTCTACATGCCATGAGAAGCAAACTAAGTTTATTTTGTCTGTCTTTGCAGTTGTTCCCATGCTCACCTTCTCTTTCTATTTCCACTCTTACTATGTATGCTCAAGCTCTCAACATTTACTGTACAGACTTCAATAACTTTCCAGTTGACCTTTCCTTCTACCGTCTCCTTTGACCTTAGCCCACTTTAGCATAACTACAAATTAATATCTCTTTTGCATATACTTGGAATATTAAAAACTCTTTTTTAAAAAATCTTCAGTTGTTCTCAAATCCAAACTTCCAGAATAAACCTTTTCGCAATTTGGCTCCGAACTATTTTCTAAGGAATTCTGCTTTTAGCTTTGGCATAAAAAGAGCTTGGACATAGTCACTCCCAGATTTCTAACAAGCAAAAGCTGGACAAGATGAAAATCAACAACTTTTCTTAGACCCATCAGAGAACTGACATGACAAGGGAAATTGCCATCTTGAAATCTGAAGACGATGAGACGTCTTGAGAGACATAATGCAGATATGTTTACCAGGAGCAGAAGCCTCTGGGTCCACAAACTGAGAGGAACATGAAACTGGAAATGTGACAAATTACTGGAGTGAGGATGTGGATTAGTAGGAGGGAGAATACTCAAAGCTACAGTCTTAGAAGGCACTGACGCGTGTATTGGGCTTTCAGTCCAGGAATGCTATGAAGATCCAAGAAAGGCACTCCCTCAGAAGCTCGGGCAGAGGGAAAAGGGAACAGAAAACTTTATGAAGCATATTCAGAGTCTTTTCCATAACAGAATTCTGCTGTTCATGGAAAGGAGTTTGCCAGAGCATAGTTCTAAAAAATAATTCTGCTTTAATAAGGGAATTCCTCTGTACTCCAGCTCCATACAGCCTTCCTGTTGGACCTAAAGTGGGAGGGGGTGGATTACAGGCAACTGGGGACTTAACCAGAAAGTTATACAGCATTTCTACCCTCTGTACCCTATCACCACACCAACAAGGATTCAGGATAGTCAGTGTAGATTACAGCTGAAAGGGCTGTGACACATAGATTCTCTCTGAGAAGTAGTGCATAGGAAAGTCCCAAAGTCAAGTTAAAGGACAAAATTTAGGACTAGAGGAATTTGAAAACTCTGAAGCCTAGAAGTACAGAAAACATGAAACACAGCCCAACTATTAGGCAGATTAATGCAAATCCTCACACTAAAAATCTGTTTACCTCAGTTCCTATTCCCTGATACTACATCTGCAAACTTATACATATATAAATATTTATATTTATAAATTTATAAATAAAAACCTATAAATAAATAAAGCAAAAATAATAAATCCTACAAGAGGCAAGGAAAAAGTGTGTGAAAAAAATAACCCATCAGAACACAGACTCATATATGATACAGGTGCTGAAATTTTCAGACAGGTAATTTAAAATTACAGTTCCATACATTAAGGTTGCTGATGGAAAAATATAAGCAATACACAAAGAGAAAATTAAAAACAAAACCAAATAAAACAAAAATAGATACACACTGAAAAAAAGAATAAAAAGAAATGCTAGAAATCAAAAACTTTGTGTTAAAAATGAAGAATGCCTTCAACAGGCTCATTAGCAGACTTAACATAACCAAAGACAGAATTAAAAGACTTGAAGATGTGGCAATAGAGACTTCCCCAACAGAAAAGCAAAAAACCAAAAATAATAAATAAGCATTTAAAAACTGAATGAAAATATGAAAATGTACATAAATGCAGTACTACAAAAAATGAAAAGAGAATGAAACAGCAATATTTGAAGAAATAGTGGCTGAGAAATTCTAAAATTGATAGACACCAAACCACAGGTCTAGATGCTCAGTGAACATCAAGCAGCATTAATACCACACACACACACACACACACACACATGATATTCAAATTTTAGATAATTAGATACACAAAACTGAAGGAAGCTGGAGGAGGAAAAAACATCTTAACTTAGAGGAATAAAAATGAAAATTACATCAGACTTCTTTTTAAGAAACTTGCAGTCAAGAAGAGAGTGATGTGATATATTTAAAGTGTTGAAAGAAAACACTATCAACCTGGAATTACACATCAAGCCATATTACCCTTCAAAAAGGAAGGAGAAATAGTGACTTGCTTAATAAAGAAAAGCTGAAAGAGTTCATTGTGAGCACACCTCCTCCATAAGAAATGTTAAAAGAAATTTTTAAGCAGAGGAAAAAAACTGTTCAATACATAGGTCAGAAATTGGGATCAATATAAAGAAAGGAAGAGGATAGAAAGAAAATTTATTATTACTATTTAATTGATCAAAATGACCAGTTAAATACTAAATTTATGCTAAAATAATGACTAACATTTAATTGAGTAATTTTAGTATATATGCATACACACACACACAAAGAGTTACATCAGTAGTCCAAGGGATAAGAATTAGGAATACTGTATTATAAGGTATTTATGAAATATGTGAAGTATACAGCCTGTACTTGAAAGTGGACATAGATTATTCCAAAATTTGTATTGTAAAACCTAAGGTAAATCACTAATTTGAAAAGAAAAGCATAAACGATGTGATAAAACAGAAGATAAAATGGAATCATATAAAATGCTCAGTTAAGACCAGAGAAGGCAGAAGGGGTTGGGGGCAAAAAATGAATTCAACAAGAAAAAAGTGGCAAGATAATAGATATTATTCCAAGCATATCTACCGGTACTTGCTCTCAATGTGAACGGTCTAAAAACATTTAATTGTTAGAGTGGATTAAAAAAATCAAATAAATTGAATAAACCCTCATTTCCATCTTTTGGACTTACTTACTCCTATTTTAAATAGAGTACACTATGATGTTAGAAAACAAAAATATAAATGATATAATCTCCTAAACTCTGCCCACAAATCAATTGTAACATGTAGATTGAATTTGACTGATGGATGGGGAAGGAAATAGCCACCCACTCCAGTATTTTCGCCTGGAAAACCCCATGGACGGAGGAGCCTGGTGGGCTGCAGTCCATGGGGTTGCTAAGAGTCGGACACGACTGAGCGACTTCACTTTCACTTTTCACTTTCATGCATTGGAGAAGGAAATGGAACCCACTCCAGTGTTCTTGCCTGGAGAATCCCAGGGACGGGGGAGCCTGGTGGGCTGCTGTCTATGGGGTCGCACAGAATCGGACACGACTGAAGCGACTTAGCAGCAGCAGCAGCAGCCAGTATTTTTGCCTGGGAAATCCCATGGACAGAGGAGCCTGGTGGGCTATAGTCCCTGAGGTTGCAAAAGAGTCAGACATGACATAGTGACTAAACAGCAAACAGAACTGGTTGAAGTGAGTAGATATTTTACATTTGGAAGCATTTAGAAGCAATGTTTTCTCTCTAAGATTGAGAATTAGGTCAATAGAAAACTGACAACTAGTCTATTATATTCTGCTCATTAAAGGTTTTAAGAATGTATTTACAAACGTATGCTGTCTGAGACATGTTTGCTATAATGATAACAAATAAAATATCTAAAAATATAATTTATATCTATACTAAATTTTATCTTTTTTTTTTTTAAATTTTATCTTTTTAATTAATATGAGTAATGACTTCTCTTATTGCATCTAAGTGGCAGGTAAAATTATTGTATGTTGCAGTTTGTTATGGCCCTTCTAGAAAATGTTAGTTAATAGTAGTATAATCCTTGGAAACTTCCTTCCAGAGTTCATAGAGGTCTGGGTCTGTAGCCTGCAAAAGACACATAGGGTACATATTTAGGTGAGCTTGTAAAGTCTTTGAGAAAGCAAAGATGGAGAATAAAAATTCTATTGATGTACTTCTGCTACAGGTTTTGTCTGTTAACCTCATGGAGAATTTATTTATAATTAAACTACCAAAATCTTTCTTGGCTAACGTGTTCTTTATTTTGAAAGATAAAAACTGTTAAATAATAGATTTTTGAAATGCAAAAAAGAAGTACTGTTTTTATAACTCTATTCAAGACACTTTTCCCCCTTATAAATAGGTCATTATACTTCAAGCATTTCTTTTAGCAAGAGATGCTTTATTCCTTTTTTTTTTTAAATCTCAGCATAATCAGCAGGAATTTAAATAACTTTATTATTTGCATTTCAAATTACAGTTGAAGAAACTGAAGTTGGTTTTATAAAGCATAGCAAGGAAAGGGAATTAACAAGGAAATCAGTTTTACCTGAACCATTTTTTTAAATTTATTTTTTTATTTAAGGATAATTGCTTTATAGAATTCTGTTGTTTTCTGTTAAACTTCAACATGAATCAGCCATAGGTACTATTAATTTGTAATTCCTTAAACTCAATGTAGTCTAGAAAAATGTATGTTTCCGTTCTCCTTTGAATTTAGAAAAAGAATGAATAAATTATGTAGTCAAGTTGGCATGTATGGACTCATGCACATTCTTCCACAGAAAGAAAATAAATACTAGGTGATTGTTTCAGCACAAATAGATTGATACAGCTACTCATTTCAAAATGCTAACTTTATCTGTGAACAGCAGATGCAGACAAGTATGGGTGCCTGATAACAAGGATGCAAGATGGATACAAATGTTATCAGCAATCGCTTGTGCATTAGGAACGTGAGTCCCTAAGGCTGAGCTGGCACCACAAAGGTAAATGCAATATTTTCCTTTTCTTTGGAGATTTTTCAGTCAAACTCTGGTTTTCTTCTTGATATTCTAGATATCATTTTCAGCATTTTTTTTCAAATTTGAATGTTTATATGATCACCTGGCAATCTTGTTAAATGCATGTTCTGAATCAGTAGATTCTGGGTAGAGTCTAAGAATTTGCATTTCCAGTAAGCTCCTAAGTAATGGTAATACTGCCCTTCTTAGGACCACACTTTAAGATGCAAGGTTTTAATTTATTTTTAAAAATTTATTTTTAATTGAAAGATAATGGCTTTACAATTTTGTTTTGGTTTCTGCTATACATCAACATGTGAATCAGCCATAGGTATACCTATGTCTTCTTCCTCTTGAACCTTCCTCCCACCTCCCACCCCTCTAGGTTGTCCCAGAGCACCGGTCTGAGCTCCCTGAATCATACAGTTAATTCCTACTGGCTATTTATTTTACATATGGTAGTATATATTTCCATGCTACTCTTTCCAGGGTTTTAGAAGATTACTCTACACATTTAAGAGGAGCTTAGTAATGTACACATTGTTATAAACTATTACTTTATATTAAATAGCATTTTTTTGCTCTTTGGATACATAATAAAATTCACAATGACTTCTTCATTTATAGTTTGGTAGCTTTTGATACTGTAGATAATAAAAAATAAATCGCTTTGTTTTGGTCACTTAGGGGACTTTTTTTCCGCTTTGCAGTGATTTAGATCGACCCCCTTTGTCTTGAATCAGATTTGGATTCCCAAAAGTTAAATTCTGTGTTTATCGGTAGAGGGACAATCTTTTCCATTCAGGCAAAATCACTTTTGGATTTGTCACTTTGTTTTCACTCATAAGTCATCATCCTCTGTTACATGTGGAGAACACAAGGTGCTTTAGTAAGTGAAAGGTAAGTCGCTCAGTCGTGTCCGACTCTTTGCCACCGCATGGACTGTAGCCTACCAGGCCCCTCCCTCCATGGGATTCTCCAGGCAAGAGTACTGGAGTGGGTTGCCATTTTCTTCTCCAGGGGATCTTCCCAACCCAGGGATCAAACCCGGGTCTCCCGCATTCCAGACAGACGCTTTAACCTCTGAGAAACCAGGGAAGTGTAAGCAAGTGTCAATTGCAGAGTTAATACCTCACTATATTGCAAAAACAAATACAGCTTATCCCTGACTTTGGGGCTGGATGATGTAGCCAAACAATTTCAAAGTAGTTTTTGAAATAATTAAATATGTAGGATACTCGAAGGGAGAAGTGATCTGTTAGTTATCCTCTAGTTAGAAGAGAATCATGGAAAGCTTAGTGAAAGAGGTTGAGCAAGGCTTAGAGGGCTAAGAAGGACTTGGCCATCTAGACAGGGCTGTCAATGACATTGAGAAGGAAATCCATGCAGTATTCTAGAAGTCTGTGAAAGTCTGGTTGGTTTGAGGCAGTGCAAGTCATTTATTACTGATGAGACAATCAGTGGAAAAGAAGGCAAAAGGTAGAAAGAGAACAGGCTATAAATAGTGTCAGGCAGCTGCAAGTTTATGTGTTTTATCCTGGCAATAGGAAGTCATTTATGATTTTAAATAGGGTAATGATGTGAAAAGAAATATTTTACTGTGAGTTCTTTATCTTCTCTTCAGTGTTATGCAGAACAGATTTCTTCTACAAAATGTAAGTTTCTACTATAGCCTTTTCAGAGTTTAGTGCTTGTTAGACTCTGCACATATATATGTACATATATATGCAGAAAAGAAAGTTAAAGTGTTAATCACACACTCATGTCTGATTCTTTACAACTGCATGTATTGTAGTCTGCCAACCTCCTCTGGCCATGGAATTCTCCAGCAAGAATACTGGAGTGGATAGTCATTCCCTTCTCCAGGGGATCTTCCTGACCCAAAGATTGAACCTGGATCTCCTGCATTGAAGGAAGATTCTATACCATCTGTGTTACCAGGGAAGCCTGGTATAATGAGTATGTGGTATACAAATGTCTAGGTTTTACCTCAGTTGTTTTAAATCTTAATTAAAAAAAAAAAACTTGCAACCTATATTTTTAAAAAAAGATCAAAGTGTTAATTCATTTAGAAATTACTAAAATCCTGTACTAAACCCTGTACTTTTATTCATAATCTCTTTAAATCTTATTTCTAAGTTACACTTTTACAGGTTATTGCCTTTGGACAAAATCATAAAACTTTCTGCTATGTCTAAATTAAACTTTAGTAAGTTTTAAAAAGCAGAATAAATGACTTTATTGTATTCTTTAGAAATTATTCATATTAATTATAACAGATTCTAGGAATGGGTCTACAAAGAAAACATTAGAAAAAAATTTCACTAAGTTTTTTTTCACCAAGTTTTTTTAAACAAGTTTAAACATACATAAGTTATACAGATTTGTATAATAAATATCTCAAACCCTTTATATAGATTCACCAGCTGCTCTAATTTTTCACATTTGTTTTTTCTACATACACTTGGGTCAGGCTGAAGTATTTGATAATAAATTGCAGGTATCATAACACATTCATTCTTAAGTATTTCAGAATGAATCTCCACCAGAGTATAACAGTGTTGTGATAACTAAGGAAAGTAGCAATAATAACAATACCATAGTAGTACTAATAATGTCCTTTAGGAAGTTAGGGTTAGGGTTAGAGTGAAGAATAGAAAACTTTTCCACCCTCCATACCCAGGTAAAAATTTGATTCTGCAGAAACAGTAGAAGTTAATGCATATTCACTTGAGTGAGGGACAAGAACCTACCTGGAGCTCAGGATCCTATACAAATAACAATCAGAGACTGGATAATTCCAGGATATGGATAGAACACTTGCCTGCTTAAGACTGTCTCCAGATACAAGATAGAATTTGGTTGCCATGGGAAGAAAGGCAGGAATACTGAGAAAGAGTCATTCTCAAGGTACACATGCTCTGCATAAGGGTGAAGCTCAACCAGGACAATCAAGAACCACTTTTTTTCCCCCATAGTGAGTATAGCACTGAGTAACAAGCAACAGCAGTCTAAAAATAGTAGGCAAGAACTTGAAAAGACCCCTCAATGAGAATTAATTTTGTGCGGGAACTACTAAAATGTTAGAGTGGAGCACGGGAACTACTAAAATGTTAGAGTGGAGCTGGGACATTTGGGAAAAAAAAACCCATGTCACCCCTAACCCTTCATTAAGCACAAGGTGCTAACGTTCCACCACTGCAGGACTTTGAAATCTGTGGTGCCTTAAAGATAACTTTAGGAGTGAAGCCCCAGTTCCAGCTTCTTGTCTTACTATATTTCATGATAATATTTCACACTAAGAGCCAGAAAAAAAAGTGTGTCTGATTATGACTCTAAGTATTATTTACTTTAGTCTCTTCATTTTATTTATAATGTCTCCAATCTCATAAAAACTAGGAGACAACTAAATAAAGCAAGGGAAACATAATCACTCGTTTTCAATAAAAAAATGAAGTTAGAAACAGACCAAGAGAAAACAGCAACTTTAAAATAACTATGAATAATATGTTAAAAGATTTGGTGTAAAAGTTGACAATATGAATGAAGAAATGAGGTATTTTAGTAGAGATATGAAAGCTGCTGCCGCTGCTGCTAAGTCACTTCAGTCATGTCTGACTCTGTGCAAACCGCATAGATGGCAGCCCACCAGGCTCCCCCGTCCCTGGGATTCTCCAGGCAAGAACACTGGAGTGGGTTCCATTTCCTTCTCCAATGCGTGAAAGTGAAAAGTGAAAGTGAAGTCGCTCAGTTGTGTCCGACTCTTAGCGACCCCATGGACTGCAGCCCACCAGGCTCCTCCATCCATGGGATTTTCCAGGCAAGAGTACTGGAGTGGGGTGCCATTGCCTTCTCTATTTAAAGGAAAATAGAAATGCTAGAAGTTAAAAAAAAATAAATCAGAAATGAGGAATTATTTTAACAGACATTTGAGCTAATTGGACAAAAATGAAGACTGGATGAGTTAAGTTAATAATGCTGCTGCTGCTGCTAAGTTGCTTCAGTCATGTCTGACTCTGTGCGACCCCATAGATGGCAGCCCACCAGGCTCCCCTGTCCCTGGGATTCTCCAGGCAAGAACACTGGAGTGGGTTGCCATTTCCTTCTCCAATGCATGAAAGTGAAAATTGAAAGGGATGTCCCTCAGTCATGTCTCATTCTTAGCGACCACATGGACTGCAGCCTACCAGGCTCCTCCATCCGTGGGATTTTCCAGTCAAGAGTACTGGAGTGGGATGCCATTGCCTTCTCCAAGTTAATAATAGGTAAACAGAAGTTATCCAATAGGATCACAAATAGAAAATAGAGGGAAAAATAAGCAAGCAAAATATGCAAAAGCTATGAGAAAATAACAAACAGTCTAACAAAAATCTTCCTGAAGGAAATGGGAGAGATTTTGAGCAAAGAATATAGTAGAAAAGATTATAGCTGAGAATACTCCAAAATTAAAGAAGGGATACTAATCATGGATTGAAGAATCCGAGACAACCCAACCAATGTAAATACAGAATGTAACAGAAGAAAAACAAAATTCTAATCCAGTTGCTGAAAACCAAAACTAAAGTGAAAAATCTTAGACAGCTAAGGCCGCATATATTTTAGAGCTTAAGAGAAAAGTACATTATATTTACCATTTCTGGCGCTCCACCCTCATTCTTGAAGTTATAAGTTTCCTCTGGTATTCTCTCCTCAGTCTGAAGGATTTCCTTTTAACACTGTTTCAGGGAAGATCTGCTGTTAATTAATTCTCTTAGTTTTCTTCATATGAGAATTTCTTTTTACTGTTGTTCCCAAAGGATGTTTCCAGTGGATATAAGAATCTGTTTTAGAAAGTTGCCTTTGTGTGTGTGTGGGGAAGGGAGGGCACATTAAAGGAATTCCACTGTCTCCTGGTATTCATGATTTCTGGTGAGAAGTCCACCGTCATTGCTCCCTGACATATAACGTATCTTTTTTTGCCCATTTTTCTCATTTTCTCCCATATCTTTGGTTTTCAGAAGTTGTATTACTGTATTTGTGGGTATGAACATCTATGACTTTTTCTGATGTTCAGATTTCTCTAATCTTCTTGAGGTTCTAACATATAACATTTGCCCAATTTGGCAAGACTTTCCGCTGTTATTTTGTTATGTGTTTTATCTTTACCAACCCCTCCCTTCTTTCCCTCTGGGGTTCTAATATTACGAATGTTAGGCCTTCGGGTATTATCCCATAGGACCCTGAGGTTTGATTTAAAATACTTTTTTGTCATGGTTGTTCTTGGGTCTTTGGGTTGGATCATCTCTGTTGATCCATCTTTAAGTTCACTGAGTCATTCTGTTGTCATCGCCATTCTTCCATAAGCCTATACAACATTTTAAAATTTTCAGATATTTTGTTTTATAGCCCTGTGACCATTTGATTATTTTTAATAGTTCTTCCTTCTATGCTGAGAATTTACACTTTTTTTTTCCATTCTTTAAAGTGCTTACCTTTATTTTATGGAGAATGGTCACATTGCTGCTTTTTATTCCAAAATCCGTGTCATTTGGTGATTGGCATCTGTTGATTATCATTGTTGAGGATTGTTCAAATTTTTCTGGTTCTTTGTATGCTGAAGAGCTTTGCATGCCTCCTAGGAATTCTGAATAATATGTTGTGAGGGTTTTGGACACACTAGAATCCTCTGGAGAATTTTGAATTTGTCTTTAGGAGCCAGTCAACCCAGTCAGCTCCAGATCGCAAGTTCTGTTTCATCTTCTGTAGGCAGTTGTTAAAGTATGTGTTTCGTCTGAAAGGATTTACCGTGCTGTTTGCAGCTATCCCAGTGGATGTACCGCCAAAGACTCAGGTAGCACTTGGGCAGCACCTTGCATCATAGTTCAGCTCTAAACATGTTTGCTATGCTTCTTGGGTGTGTTCTGAGAATATTCAGCTTGGAGAGAAAACGGGGCCGTCTGCCAGTTGATAGACATAATTAGGGTATTTTCTCTCTCAGTCTCAGTATTTTCCCAGTATTCCTCCCTTTTCAGCCTTCTGGCTAGGAAATCAGTGTTTTCCTCTCAGAATTTTAGCCCCTGCACTGATGCTCACGGGGAGAAACACCAGTTTAAAAAAGTAATGAGTATCTCCCCCATGTTCTTCAAATAACATGAATCTCTTTTCCTGTTTCCTCTATACAGAATGATAAGCTTTTTCTGCAAGGTTTTATGTATCACATTAATCAGCTATTTCATCCAAATGAGCATGATGTGATCAGAATAATTTATATCAATATTTACTCTCTTTTCATCAGGAAATCAAAATGTAAGAGGCATCTTATTTATCTATCTTAAGCTACTTATAGAAATGTATTCTCTAATCACAGAATTCTGTCTAGGCATATCCAGAAATTTCCTACCTAAGCTATCAGGATTTGCCTCAATGTTTAGTAAGTTCTTCATACTTAGACTGTCTAAAATATGTATGAAATAGGACATTTTTCTGTATTTTTAAGAAATATTTAGAATTTCTTAATACATTTTATTTTAGGTGGCTTAAAGATCAATATACCATTTTGAGTTAATGTTTCATATAGTGCTAAAGATTTTCCATCATATATTTCTTATGTTAATATTTATTTTTGCTAATGTAGTCCAAAGGTTGTGCTAAAAACCTAATTTGGATGCTCTTATCCATCATGTGAGAGTGATACCAGAGCACATTTTTTTTGCTACTGAAATTAAAGTGTCTTATTATAGGGTATTTATGCTATGGATGTTCTTAGTAAAGTGGAATTTTTATATTATATCATTAAAATGAATATTAACATGATACAATGGAAAATATAGATTTTCATATTTCTTTGGCATAGAGAAATTCTAATGTGAAGTACAAGTGGCATCTTGTAGAAAGATCTAAATTGAAGTCTTTAATTTAAAAGAAAGGCTATATGATTTTTAAAAGATCTACTTTAAATTTCCTTAACTATTTCACTAATTAAAGTGATTAAGGAATAGAGCAGAGTTTCTATATACCATCTTCTTATGTTTTTGCAAATATTGTATTCATGAATAAAACTGAACAGCTTGCTGCTGAACTTGGACATGAAAGAATACCAGTCTAGGTATTACACTGTACTGTTGGTAATCCTAGATTTTTTTTGACATATCTTGTTGACTGGATGTTATCTGTTCCTCTCCCTTTCTGGTGAGACCACTCCAGATCACTTTTGGGAAACCAAGCTCTTTGATATGGTGTGATCTGATTCTTGTATAGGGGAATTGTTCTCAAACTTCAAGTGTACCAGGCATACCCAGGGTACTTACTGAAGTACAGATTTCTGGGCCCACTCCCAGAATTTCTGAGTCAGTAGGTCTGAGGTAGGGCTTAAAAACTTACATTTTCCACAAGTCCTTATGTATTGACAATGTGGCAAATCCAGGGACAACACTTGGAGAAACTCCAATCTAGGGTAAATCACTCTATTTTCTCACTGCTAGAAAGTAGTTCCACTGGTATCAGCTGTACCATCATAGCCTAGATCATTGTACTTCTCTCCACACTATATCAGAAACACAAAACTATAAGCTTGGTATATGGCAGTGTTGAAATGCAAATATGTTGTTTGTTAAAAATCTAAACTTAGTCAGTTGTGTGCTGTAGTGAGAATCACAATGATAGCAAATGATATAATGTCCAGTGAAATAAGCGATATATTTCCATCTTTGTTAGGAGGATAAATCAGAAGGCCCTCTGTTTGCCTGGCTAAAGTCTTCCTTGATCTAGCCATTCACCAAGATGGGTTATAGATAATTTCTTATACAGCTCTCAAAACATTCTGTGAATATATCTATCATTGAACTCCAAATTTTTTTAAAAAAATTATCTTTCTGTGTATCTGATTTCTTCATTGGACATTTGGTCTTTGAAGGCAAAGGGTCATTTCTTATTAATCTTTTAACTTCAATACTTGGGGCAAAATCTTGTGGGTGGTTGGAGCCCAATACATTTTTTGTTGAATAAAAGAAGAGATTCATGACGGATGATGAGTGAAAGGCAAAGTCAAAACATAGCCTGTCCAAAATGATTTCCTGAGAGAGTGAGTGTTTGCATTTCTTCACACACTCATGCAAGTCTGTACACGAGAAGCTATTGTCCCCATAACAGTCATTTACTCTTTTCTAGAAAGTGTCCATGTGCTTGTGACTTGTACAGAGAATGACAAATAAAATCCTCAAGGGGGTAAGAGGTGATAGACTGGAAAATTTAAATTCTAGATGGAAAGGCACAAGTTGAAGGAAAACATGTCCTAAGTTTAAAATTCACTGAAAACATGGGTGGGGGAAGGTGGATTTAACACACAGTAAAATAAGCTAGAATTGGGTGTTTTCAATGGGATTTAAGAAACTACGTTAGCACACCTTAAAAAAAATATTACTATGCATTGTGATGGATACAGAGCACATTCATCCTTTACTTACATTTTTGTGCTTTTAGAACATTCTCTCCCTTTAAATACTAAGTCATATTTCAAGACCCACTAGCAGTTTCCAGAATTCACCTGTTCCTGTTCCCGCTGCAGTGATCTCTCCTTCCATTGAACTAATATAACACATGCTTTACTTATCAAAATTCTGTCATAATATACATAAGCATCTATGGATTATGAACTGTCTCTGATGAGACAGTTCTTTGACGCTATACATCAGGAGTGACAAATTGAATGCAGGCAACATCTCCCTGAAGTCCTGGGATAAGAATAATGCTGAAAGTGTATAATATTCTCCCAATCGTACTTAGAATGAGAAAATGTCATTACTTACACCAGATATGTTATTGTCTTGAAATTTTGTATCCCTAAAAACTTGTAGGGCAAAATTTGTAGCAGAGAAGGACCAACAGTATATAAAATGAAGAAATTAAAAAGAATGTAACAGTTACTTAATTAGTAATAAAAAATATATGTTGAGATTTAAAAAGATATTCAAAAAATTCAAAGTTAATTTTATTCCCAAGTAATAGATTTATAAGAAATACTAATGAACTCATGGGTGCACGTAATTAATTTTGGGGGAATATATTATCCACCAATACGCTCTTTGTTTGTAATACCCAAAATAGAACTGTCAAGTCTTTACATACGTATTTAAGGTAAGCAAACCTTGCTTCAAATAAATATTCAGCTTTAACCTGGAAGTTCTGGACGATATCTTTCTGTAATTGTCAGTTTTCTATTATGCATAATCTATTATACAGCTATTTTTTAAATGAGAAATTTATGCTATAATTGATAGAATATTAAGGTTTAAAATGGGAGTGAATTTAATAGCTTATCTCATATATTTAATTCTATATTCGCAAAGGACTTCAGAGCATGCCAAAGAAAATTTGAATTTACTTTGGTGATCTTAAAATCTGGACAGTATTGACTATTAACCCAGTAATTGATTCTTCTTTTTTTTGAGAAAAAAATCTAGAATTAGATTAGAATTAAATTAGAATTTTTGAGAAATTCTAATCTAGAGAATTTCCTGGTTGTCCAGTGGTTAGGACTTTTCATACTCACTGCTGGAGGCCCAGGTTTGATCTTGGTCAGGGAAGTAAGATTCTACAAGCAACATGGTGTGGCCAAAAAAAAAAAAAAAAAAACAACAACAAATAAAATTAATTTAGTTGCTGTTGTGATGGAAATAAGAAGAATTCTTACTCATTTTCAGTAATGAGAAATTCCCTCTTTCTATAGATCTTAGTGACACCTGATTAAAACATGAATGGACGATGCTGTTAAATTCATTTTCCCCAGTTGTAAGAACGTCATGCTTACCCATGGGCTTGGACTCTTAAACCCTGAAAGTCTCTAGTATGTGCATAAAAGAGAGTTCAATTGTTTTTACTTCTTCTGAATAATGTTTTTATTTCTTTGTCTTTCTTTAGTTCTTATTCATACATGTGTGTTCTCAGCTTAATGTTTATTACAGTTTTTCTCTGTGCCAGACATTTTGCTCAGTGGGGAGCTACACAGATGACAATGACGTAGATCATGCACTCAAGAGATCATAGACCATTAGAAAGACAGATAAATAAACAGGCAGTTAGACTAAAATTGAAGCATCAGGATAGAAGTGTTTTGTAACCCTTTAACCTTTTGTGTCTCTCAGGATTTAGGGTCCCTGGTATCAATACAATCTGTATTCCTAGTTAGATTTTCTTTTTTCTTTTGTTTTTAGTTTTTATAGTTCAACTTTTTTCCCCTACCATCTTTTTCACAACAACAATATCTCATTCTTGCTGAGCATCAGTGAGTTTAAAACCTTTAATTATCCCTCATATACAGTACCTACTTCTTTGATGTAGTGATAATAGCTGTAATGAGGCATGAGAGCAAACCTAAACAAACGATATATGTCCCTTCCAGGGTCTGGATTAATTGATACATTTAAAGCACAAATTACCTGTGAAGGAGAGGTACATAGGTGGAGTACAGTAACTGGCTCTGATTTAAGACTATTCTAAGCAAGATTGTTCTCATTCAGTCACAGCCTCAGGGTCTCCCCCTGGACATGCCTGGCTCAGATTAGGGGACAGCCTCCTTCTCCCTACTTTTGCTATGTAGCTTCTCATAACTCAGTATGTGTTTTGTCCTTGTAAAAATCCAGAATGTGGGCAGATCAAGTTCAAAAGGATGGAAAGTAGGCCAACATTTGGCCGCCTCATCTCCTAACCCTGAAAAATGCACCAAACTCATTTCAAAATCTCCGAATTCTGTAGAAAATGGGGGAAGAAAATGATTCAGAGCTAGCGTGTTCTGAAAAACATGTATCTGACTGAACAGTGAAATCTTTGGGCAGGCTAAAAGGAGAGACATTTTGTGATGAGAGCAAATAGCATGCACTGCCATATATTTTACCTATAAAGATAGACATTGTAATTCTAAGTAAAAGTGAAGGTTGAGAGCATAATATACTTGCTCTTTTGTAAATTTTTGTTCATGTTTTTTATCATCTGTACATTCTATATGATGAATATTTTTCCCATAGAATAGTCAGTGCATCTTTCCCATATTAATATACATATTAATGATTTAATCCATTATCTGTTATATATTGAGTTTGTTTAATTTATAATCTTATTTTTGAAAAAGATAAATATTTTGTACATCTCTGGCTACCTCTTTTGAGTAAATGCCTTTAAAAGGAATTATCTTTTCAAGTACAATTTTTTTCAGTTAAAAAATATTGTCATATTTTCATTCAGAAATGTTATTTGCATTCCCAATAACCACCTCAGATTGTCCTAAAAAGTTATCCATTTATAAAGCATGCATTCAGTTCAGTTCAGTTCAGTCACTCAGTCGTGTCCAGCTCTTTGCAACCCCATGAATCACAGCGCATCAGACCTCCCTGTCCATCACCAACTCCCGGAGTTCACTCAAACTCTTGTCCATCAAGTCGGTGATGCCATCCAGCCATCTCATCCTCTGTCATCTCCTTTTCCTCCTGCCCCCAATCCCTCTCAGCATCAGAGTCTTTTCTAATGAGTCAACTCTTTGCATGAGCTGGCCATAGTACTAGAGTTTCAGCTTTACAATGATGCTGAAGCATTCATTAGGAATTTAGAAAAATTAGAGGTTTATGTTATGTGCTGGGGGTATTTCAATAAGACATAAGTCCTTGCAATGTTTTCAACTATGTGTTCAAGTTTCCCAGTAGTTAAAGGACTATGCTCATTGTCTATCTCAACTTGTGTCAGTTCAAATTTATTAACAACAACATATTTGTAATATCACTGCATAATCATTTTAAAGTCTCAGGATCTAGAGTGATGTTCTTTTTTTTTATTCCTAATATTTGTAATTTTTGTCTTCTCTATCTTTATTGACTTTTCTAATAATTATTTTTTGACTTTACTTATCTCCTCTATTGTATGTCAATTTTCTATATTATTAAATTTATGCTCTTATATTTATTATTGCCTACTTTGGGGGGGATTCATTTTTTGTGCTTTTCCTATCTTTCTGTCATACTTGACACTTTGATTTTCACCCTTCTTTTGAACTATAGACCTTAATGTAAAAGATTAAACAATAAAACTAAAATGATAATATAGCAATATAGAAGTAATGGGAAAAGATTCTTAAACAAAACCCAAAAACTTTAACCCCAAATTAAGAATTGATAAGGAAAATTTATTACATTAGCTGAACTGTGTTTATATTCTTTAAAAGAAACCATTGAGAGTGAAAAAGGAAGGTACAGAAAGGAAGAAGCTGTGTAGAATAAACACAACTAACAAATAATCTTATTTGAAATGTATTAAGAACTACTAAACATCAATCTTAAAAAACAAAACAATATCAAATATGGACAAAGAACTCAAACAGGTACATCAAAGAAGAAACTGCTGAAATATTTAATAATCGTATAAAAATTTCTTCATATGTTAGTAATCTGAAACGTCAATTAAAATGACAGTGAAATGAATAGCTCACATTTACTGCAAAGGCTAACAAGATTGACAATTTTACAACAACCATAGTGTTTGTAAAAGGAATTATGGATGTTATAATTATTGAATGGAAGATAGCTGTGGACAGGATATTTTCCGGCTTTCTTCACCTCCTTGGCATAGGATGCTGAGTTAAATACATGATGTTTTGCCAGGAGTGAGAGATTTAATTCCTTGAGAACTTTAATTCTGATGATCTTGTACTTCATCAGCAATCCTGTTTCCTTTCCTGCTGTTTTTTTGGAACTCTGAATGAAATGCAGAAAGACAGAAGAGGAAACTTTGGGCTTCAAAAAGTATCATTTGTACAGAACAGGTATAGTTATTCAGCATTCTTCATGGAACAAAAACTGGATTTCTGAGATAGGAAATAGATGGTATGGCATCTGTAAAAAGAGGCTTTGATTTATTTTAGGACCACTGGTGGCTCAGACTGTAAAGAATTTGCCTGCAGTGAGGGAAACCCAGGTTTGATCCCTGGGTTGGGAAGATCCTCTGGAGAAGGAAATGGCAACCCACTCCAGTATTCTTGCCTGGAGAATTCCATGGACAGAGGAGCCTGGCGGGCGACAGACCGTGGGATCACAAAGAGTTGGACACAACTGAGCAACTAACACTTTCACTTGTTCACTTTCATGATCATGAGACAAAGCATGAAACAGACAATTGTTATTTTTCCCAGTTCAATCTAATTGAGTTTATAGCCAGTAGAAATTCTTTCCAAGATTTTGTATTAAGTTTTTGCTGATTTGTTTTAGTTTTTTGTTATTCACATTTTGACATGTGTTGATGTTATTTTGAGGCATCTATTTTTCACCTATTGTAATAGTAATACTATCTGACTGAAACTATTTGTCTTTTTTCACCAGACTCTTTAAGTTCCATCAAGGTAGGAGCTATTAATATGTTTATTTTCTTGCTTATCATAATTTCTAGGCACAATATAGATACTTGACTTTATTTATGAAGGAATAAATGGATCAATCATATATTCAATTTTATCATGAAGCTTTAAGAGAATTAATCCATATTGACATTATATTCTAAAAATTATATTATTAATATTCTTGGCATTCAAAGGAAGCACTCACATATAGCTACATATATTACACACTTGTAGTTGAATAATGTACAATATTGCATAGAGTATATTGAAGCAAAAACATTCAGGGTTTACTGAAAATGGGAAAAGGTACACTACGTTAGACAAATGATAAATTATCCATCTTGAATGAACAAGTTCAAAAAGATTCAAAATATATAATAAAAGCTTATGCGTGTACCTCCTAAATCTCTTCAGTCGTGTCTGATTCTTTGCAACCCTATGGAATGTAGCCCTTGAATTTTGGACTCAAAGTTATGGGCTTATTAAGCATAATAGAAGGCTTCCCTGATGGTCCTAGTGGTAAAGAACCCACCTGCCAATGCAAGAGATGTAAAGGGTGCAGCTTCAGTTCCTGGGCTGGGAAGATCCCCTGGAGGAGGACAGGGCAACCCACTTCGGTATTCTTGCCTAGAGAATCCCATGGACAGAGGAACCTGGAGGGCTGCAGTCCACAGGGTTGCAAAGAGACACAGCTGAAGTTTCTTAGCAGGAATCCACGCAAGCATGATAGAGTAGTCAAACTTGTTTTATTAGGCACTGTTATGACTTAAGTAATATTGCAGGAAGAATTAACATCATGGCCATTAACATAATGAATTATGACTAGGCAGGAAAATGGGATGAACGGCTTGTAAGAAAATAAAGAATTGGCAAAACATCAGAGAGAACTTCCCTGGTGGCTCAGTGGTAAAGAATCTGCCTG
Organism: Capra hircus; assembly: GCF_001704415.2. NCBI lineage: Eukaryota > Metazoa > Chordata > Mammalia > Artiodactyla > Bovidae > Capra > Capra hircus. The sequence goes on from NC_030828.1 coordinate 10,594,463, forward strand.
CAATGCAGGAGCTGCAGGAAACGCAGTTCCATCCCTGGGTTGAGAAGATCTCCTGGAGGTGATCCCATGTTACCCCCCCAGTATTCTTGCCTAGAGAATCCCATGAACAGAGGAGCCTGACGGGCTACAGTCCCTAGAAGTGGCTGAGCACACACGCATAGCATGAAAGATGTGGAGGAAAAGGAAAGAGCAGTTAAATATGGTTCTTGGCAAGGAGATCATTGAGACTTAGGAAATTCTCTCTGCTGGGGCTTCTCTTTTAACTTTCCTGCTACTACGTGGATTCTCTAAATATGGGGATTTATCTTCAGCTCTCTTTTATCTCTGTCCTCATCTGTTCCTCTCTCTCTGTTCCTCCAACTTCCTCTTTTTCTAATTCTTTCACACTTTTTTCATCGCTTTTCCTTACATTTCTTTCTTTTATTGTATATTTTTCTCCTTCACTTGCCCCTTTCAATTTCAATTTAAGGTTGAAATTCATCCATCTTTCCTTCATTTAGTCAACAAGTCAAAAAAATTAATTACCTATAACTATAACACGGCAAGGTTCTAGTTAATTAGAATGCAAAGATTAATAAGACATGATACCTTGCCTCAAGAGATTTTACCATTAAACAGTGATAAACATTCATTCATTTCTCTATTTATTCAATCATTATTTATTTACTGGGGATATATGGTTGAATAATACATGATCTATATTAGCAAGGAATTCCAAGTTTGGTCTAAGAATATTTAAAATACTTTTAGTCTTTATCATGGAAAGACTTGTGAAGAATACAATCCACAGGGCTGCACTGATTCCAAAGGGACAGAGTTAGAGGTGGGGAAAGGAACGTCATTATTTTTCTTCCCTATACCACCTTTATCTCAATGAGAAGGTATCATTTTATAATTTAACAAATATTATTAATAAAAAGTCTCAAATACAAAGTTATGATTCTGGATGTTTGAGTCTTCTCATTTCTCAGGGTCCCTTTATCTTACAGTCACACTTAGTTATTATCAGTTTTATTTCTATGTACTTCATTTCAGCCTTTCACCCTTTGATTCAGGGTCTATTAAGAGGGAAGAAAAAAGTTTTGTCCAGCAATTTTAATCTCACCATATTTCTACTCTTGCTTAAAAATTGTATTGTCTATGAAAAATTATCATATATCTGCTTTTTTACTATGCCTTTATTTAAAATTTTCTCCAAAAATTATTGCTTTGGTGATCAAATTAATCTTATTTATTTCTTGTATCTTAGAAATTCTTTGAAATACAATGTCCTTTTTCACAAACATTTCAGTCAATAGTTAATAAGTTTCTTTTACATTTCTGTAAATTCTATGTCCTGGAAACAATTGGTAAAAAATATACCTGCAGTACGGGAGACTCAGGTTCGATCCCTGGGGAGGGAAGATCCCCTGGAGGAGGGCATGGCTACCTACTCCAGTACTCCTGCCTAGAGAATCCCATGGACAGAGGAACCTGGGGGACTAGAGTCCACAGGGTTGCACAGAGTTGGACGTGACTGAAGCATCTAAGCAGTAGCAGCTGGAAACAATAAGCTTTATTCAAGAACTCTGTACATCCTCTTCTCTCCCAATTACTTTTCATCTCTAAGAGAGACAGAAGTTTATCTTGACAAACTTAAGCTCTTGACAAGAAACCTGTCTGGGCTGAATGTGCAATTGCTTCCGTCACATCTTCCCTTTTCTTTTTTGAGCAACTGTCCCCAAATTTCAAAACTGAAATACAAACACATTATAATAAAGACATGCATTTCCAGGTTTCTGTGGGACTTCATGGCAAAGAATGTGTCTTCATAAATGTGCTGTGGCCTTATTGGCAAAGCATTGCCCTCCTTGTCAGATTTATAAGCTTCTCCGGCTTTATCACCTCCCCAGTATGACAAATAGATGGAAAAACAGTGGAAACAGTGGCTGACTTTATTTTTCTGGGTTACAGAATCACTGCAGATGGTGATTGCTGCCATGAAATTGAAAGACTCTTGCTCCTTGAAAGGGAAGTTATGACCAACCTAGATATCATACTACAAAGCAGAGACATTACTTTGCCAACAAAGGTCCGTCTAGTCAAGGCTACGGTTTTTCCAGTGGTCATGTATGGATGTGAGAGTTGGACTATAAAGAAAGCTGAGCACCGAAGAATTGATGCTTTTGAACTGTCGTGTTGGAGAAGACTCTTGAGAGTCCCTTGGACTGCAAAGAGGTACAACCAGTCCATCCTAAAGGAGATCAGTCCTGAGTGTTCATTGGAAGGACTGATGTTGAAGCTGAAACTCCAATACTTTGGCCACCTGATGCAGAGAGCTGACTCATTTGGAAAGACCCTGATGCTGGGATTGAGGGCAGGAGGAGAAGCGGACGACAGAGGATGAGATGGTTGGATGGCATCACCGACACAATGGACGTGGGTTTGAATGGACTCTGGGAGTTGGTGATGGACAGGGAGCCCTGGTGTGCTGCGGTTCGTGGGGTCACAAGGACTCGGACACGACTGAGCGACTGAACTGAACTGAACAGTAACAAATGGAATAGGTGCTGAATCAAGCACATGGTTTGCTGTTAACTGACACTGCACTGGTTTTCTTTAGTCTTCAGGAGGATCTTCCCATGCCAAGTCAGTTTGTAATAGCTTGAATCTTTCAGCAGTCCTTTGCTCTGACTCCAGAGTCCTTCTCAAATATCTTGTGAGAGTGACCTCTTCACGTAAACGTCAATATCTCAGAAACCTAACTTAAAATCCAAGGGGCTTTTTCAGCATCTGAACTTTACTCTTGGGGTCTACATACTGTTCTTTGAATCCATGGACGGACTACTTGGTAACTTTCTGATATGTGATCCAATTTGTTTGGAAGCTTTGGCTTACAGCCCTGCAGAAGGACAGACACAAAGATTTGGACGATGAGAGGCAGATGCTGCTGGCAGTGCTATGGCATCCAGTTAAGATTTTTAAGTAAAGAGGCAGGAAAGAAAGGAACGCAAGGTGGACAAGTACAATACCAAGAATGAAAATCAACAAATAAAGGGCGAAACAATAATCCAGGACTTTCTTTGTCATAGTTAAAGAATCTCAAATGTGGAATGAATGTGGAAGAGTTTGTTACCGACATGGGTGGAGGGAAGTGAAATGAGGAGACCATGATAACCAAGTGTTCCTAGAAGCAAGAAAGTATATAAATTCATTATAGAAAACTCATGAATTATAAAAGACACATTTTTGTTTCTTTAGTACTTAATACTTTAATACTCTTTAGGGTTAAACTATCCTAATATTACTCTTACCTAATGTTATTTCCGGGCCCACTTTTGGTTTATCTGATCTATAGAAAAGTGAAATGCATTGATCAGAATTATAATCTTCTTTTAGACAATAACTTAACATCAATACTTCTCTGCTTAGGGTGACTGAAAAGTAGTAAGATGTGAGAAAAATCTTTTATCTCTCAAGAAACTTACTCTCTAATGGGAGAAAAGCCACTTCTGTATTTAAAAATAAAAGATAAGAAAGATATAAAAGCAAGATATATTCACTGCCACTATTGTTTATAGGTTAAACACATTCATGCACATGGGCACAGACGTGCACACACACACACATTCACACCCTCCTTTCTAGATCGTCCTGTCAGCATTGTCATTGTCTGCACCACCAGATCTTCAATCATATTAAACATTTCCCATTTTCTTCTTTTAAGTAGTAAACTTAATTTTTAAGAGCAATAGTTTAGGTTTACAGAAAAACCGAGCAAGAGGGACACAGAGTCCCCATATATGCACTCCCAACCCCAAAATGTTCCCTATTACCAACATTTTGCGCTAGTGGGTTACTTTTATTACACCTGGTGAACTAATATTGATATATTGTTACTAAACCAAATCCACAGTTTCCACTAAGACTCACTCTTTGTGTTGTAAACGCTATGGATTTTAGCAAATGAATAATATCATGTGCCTAAGATTTTATTAAACAGAACAGTTTCACAGCCCCAAGTAGCTCTTTGTTTAAAATTAATTTTTTATTGGAGCATAGTTGCTTTGCAATGTTGTGTTAGTGTCTGCTGCACAGCAAATGAATCGGTTTTCTGCCCCTTTTTGAACTTCCTTCCTATTTAAGTCACTGCAGTTCCTTAAGGAGAGTTCCCCGTGCTACACAGTAGGTGCTCATTAGTAGCCCATTTTATACATTGTATCAATAGTGTATATCTATTAGTCCCAATCTCCCAGTTTCTCTCACCCCCTTTCCCTCTGGGTATCCATGTTTGTTCTCTATATCTGTGTCTCTATTCCTGTCCTGTAAACAGGTTCATCAGTACCATTTTTCTAGATGCCACATATATGCATTAGTATATTATATTTGTTTTACTCTTTCTGATTCACTTCACTCTACAGGACACTCTTTAGGCCCATCGACATCTCTACAAATGGCCAAGTTTTGCTTCTTTATATAGAAAAAGCATTGTTAAACGTATCTCCTGTGTGCAGTGGAAGTATGTTTCTTATGGTAGGTAGTCAACAAGGTGTGGAATGGCTAGGGCACTGGATATGCCCTTTAAGAAACAATTTTAATAAAGACTGCATGTTTTCTCCAAAACAGACACATGAGTCTTATACTCTAACCAGCTGTTTGAGAGTATTTATTTCCTTTTGCTATTTCCAATATATTACTAAATTCTAAAATTTTTGCCAAAGGGCTATCTTTGTTCAGCTGGCATTTCCCCCAGTTACTGGTAATATCAAGCATCTTTTCATATGTGTAATTGACTACTTATGTTTCTTTTTATGGTAATTGCATTTTTTATATAATTTGTTGATGAATTGGGGTTGAGTACTTAGTAATTTTCTTATTAATCTTTAGGGTTTTTATATACTCCAGTTATTTATCCTTGACTGTTAGGTAAGTTGAAATATTGCATTTCAGTTGCGGCTTGTTCTTACCTTCGCTTATGATGCCTGTTATTGCACATAAGTCTGAGTGAAAAATAAAGATAAAAAGGAAGTCTAGAACCTAACATTGTAAAATGGCAAGTGGTTGGCAGTGGGGGATGGAAGCCAAGAAAACAAAAACATATGCTACGGTCCTAATTTGGCAAGAAGCCCATCCTTATTCTGGTGACTAGTTTTCTCTGGATTTTCTGAAGATCTTAAGCCATACATCCCCCCTTTTTCTTCTTTAACTTTCTGCAAGTGGATTTCATATTCTTTTTCTGCCACCCAACCATATCATTCCATGAGATGTGTCTCTGCTGTTCAGATTTCCTTATTCAGAGACCCTGTCTTCTGTGTTTGATGCTCTATAAAGAACTGTGTACACTCACAGCTCTCTATAAATAATTGAAAGAGTAATAATTTGCATATACAGTGGCCTGTAATTGGTTGTGATATACTCACTGGTAATTTTGCATGAGGGATGCTCCAGTAAAATAAATCGTGCTTGTCTGTGTTTACTTTGGACAGGTGAAGTACTATATGGCATGCTGAATTTTTATATCAAGTTTTAATTAGGTTATCTCGCTTGAGTTACCAAAATAACCTGCTCTCCCCAATAATGAGAATGGAATTTATTTAGAAATGAATATCAATGACTCATCCCTATATTTCAGATTAGGAGAGAACTCTTCGCGATAATAGACTCAAGTTAAATATTTTGCATCCTGATCTAGTCAGGCTTACCGATTGATTCTCTGCCAAGAAGAGCCCCTGCCAAACCAGAGAAGGGAGATATTGAGGTCAGGACTCCACTGCACACCCAAGGCAGCACATGGAAACCACTCTGCAGGTATGCAGGGAGTGATCAACCTTCTCCTTTTCTATAAATCCCCCTCCAGCCAGCAGTAGGTCACATTGGAGGAGAACATACTTCTAATACCATCTCACATTTGGCACACTACATTTTCGCTAGGTGAGTCCTCTGTTTCAAAATGACAGACTTTTCCTTTTTTTTCACAGACTAGAGCTTTACGAAGCAAATTCTTTGAAGCTTATCATTTTCAGTTTCAGTCAGTCAGGTCAGTCGCTCAGTCGTGTCTGACTCTTTGCGACCCCATGAACCGCAGCACGCCAGGCCTCCCTGTCCATCACCAACTCCCAGAGTCCACCCAAACCCACGTCCATTGTGTCGGTGATGCCATCCAACCCTCTCACCCTCTGTCGTCCCCTTCTCCTGCTGCCCTCAATCTTTCCCAGCATCAGGGTCTTTTCAAATGAGTCAGCTCTTCACATCAGGTGGCAAAAGTATTGGAGTTTCAGTTTCAACACTGACTATGATGGCTACTCCATTTCTTCTAAGGGATTCCTGCCCACGGTAGTAGATATAATGGTCATCTGAGTTAAATTCACCCATTTCAGTCCATTTTAGTTCGCTGATACCTGTAATGTCGATGTTCACTCTTGCCATCTCCTGTTTGGCCACTTCCAATTTGCCTTGATTCACTGACCTAACATTCCAGGTTCCTATGCAATATTGATCTTTACAGCATCAAATCTTGCTTCTATCACCAGTCCCATTCACAGCTGGGTGTTGTTTTTGCTTTGGCTCCATCCCTTCATTCTTTCTGGAGTTATTTCTCCACTGATCTCCAGTAGCATATTGGGCACCTACTGACCTGGGGAGTTCATCTTTCAGTGTCCTATCTTTTTGCCTTTTCATACTGTTCATGGGGTTCTCAAGGCAAGAATACTGAAGTGGTTTGCCATTCCCTTCTCTGGTGGACCACATTCTGTCAGACCTCTCCACCATGACCAGCCCGTCTTGGGTGGCCCCACGGGCATGGCTTAGTTTCACTGAGTTAGACAAGGCTGTGGTCCTAGTGTGATCAGACTGGCTAGTTGTCTGTGATTGTGGTTTCAGTCTGTCTGCCCTCTGATGCCCTCTCGCAGTGCCTGCCGTCTTACTTGGGTTTCTCTTTGGGAAAGTCAAAGCATGGAGGATGGTAGGAAGAAGTAGTTTTAAGTTACACTGATACTTTTTATTATTGTGATCATGATTTTTAACCTTACAAAGGACTTTTCTTTTTATTCTTACCCCAATCAACCAAGGCAAACTCCTCCAAAGAAGCAATGATCACAATATTGTTCAAAACGCTAAGGTACAATTTGCATGTGATTTGAGGCCAAGCCTAGTCATTTCATCTCTGAAATGACGTGTCTCTGAAAGATATGCAAGGCACATCCAACACACAAAGAGATAAGAGAATGTGCTCTCCCTGCTTTATAATCTTAATCAGATTCTCTGAGAGACATTCTTTCATAGATATAAGACCGGAATGTGGTACCCAAATTAAGAAGTTATTGGTACCCAGTAGCTCAGAAGGCAATGCATCCCACTCTAGTACTCTTGTCTGGAAAATCCCATGGGCGGAGGAGCCTGGTGGGCTGCAGTCCATGGGGTCGCTAAGAGTCAGACATGACTGACTGACTTCACTTTCACTTTTCACTTTCACCCATTGGAGAAGGAAATGGCAACCCACTCCAGTATTCTTGCCTGGAGAATCCCAGGGACGGGGGAGCCTGGTGGGCTGCTGTCTATGGGGGTCACACAGAGTCGGACACGGCTGAAGCAACTTAGCAGCAGCAGCAGCAGCAGCTCAGAATTAAGTCAGTGATTCTGCCTTGAAAATGTGTTTTCTCATGGAAACAGTAGGTTTCAAGATTTCCTAAGCTTTGTTGGATCTATGGCTTTGCCCTTGAAACACAGCCACCAGGTTAGGAGGATGATGAGGGTAAACTTCCATCTTTTGCAAAGGTAAGAGTAAGTTCCATCAAAAACTCTCAGGCAGACATGATTTTGTAGATATTTGTACCAGGAGTTCTGGCAAACACTGGTCAGGTGGAATGAGAGCTGTAAAGGAGAGAAAGGTGAGGTGGCTAACAAGAGAATTGCAGGTAAGAAAAAATGTGATGCAGAGACAGGACGTGTGCAGGAGCATTCCCTCAAATATCAGAAGGATGTTCCGAAGCTGCTGGGCAGACAAAGGATAACAAACATCTGACCTGAACCTAAATATCCCTGAATAGAAAAATAGTTAAATAAACTACATTTATGCATATTATGTATAACATATTTACATACGTAACATATGTATAAATAGATTCTATACAGATAAGAATAATTAAATACATAGATTATCTTATACAAATTATATATAAATTATATTATATAAATTATGTATAGACTTACAGAGCGAAATGGCAATCCACTCCAGTATTCCTGCCTGGAGAATCCCATGGACAGAGGAGCCTGGCAGGCTACAGTCCATGGGGTCGGAAAAGTTGGACACAACTTAGCAACTAAACCACCACTACCATATATAGACTATATTATATAAGTTATATATATAGAAAGAGAAAGATATAGATGTGTTTCCATAGGATATGGGATCAACTAAAAGTCACATTTTAAAAACATTTAAGAGCATGATGCATGAAAAAATACATGAGAGCATACAGATATAAAACTACGAATATAGAATGATTCCTTTCTAAAAACATGTAGAGAAAAATATTAGAAAATATAACAAGACATTAAACATGGATGAAAAGGTACACTTTTTACTTTCATTCTTTTTGTATTTTATATAATTAGTACACATCACTTTATAATGAAAGTTGCTGAAGAATTGATACTTGCAAATTGTGGTGCTGGAGAAGATTCTTGAAAGTCCTTTGGACTGCAAGATCAAACCAATCAATCCTAAAGGATATCAACCCTGAGTATTCGTTAGAAAGACTGATGCTGAAGTTGAAACTTCTATACTTTGACCACTTGATGCGAAAAGCCAACTCATTGGAAAAGACCCTGATGTTGGGAAAGATTGAGGGCAGGAGGAGAAGGGGGTGACAGAGAAAGAGATGGTTGGATGGCATTATCGATTCAATGGACATGAGTTTGAGCAAACTCCGGGAGATAGTGAAGGACAGGGAAGCTTGGTGTGCTTCAGTTCATGAGGTCACAGAGTCAGACAGGACTTAGCCACTAAACAACAATAACAAAATTAAAAACCTAGCTCCTTGCAGGTTTATAGGTATAAATAAGTTATTACATTTTACAAGTCTGCTTGAGCTGCTCAGCTCTGACCACTGCCAATAAACAGTTGAAAAGGGAGATAAGCATCTGCTGCCAATCTACCCGCATGTCTGGCTGCCAAGACTTTTTATCCAAACTTTTCTTGAAAAGAAATGTTATATTCGGTAGCCTCCATACTGTTGCCTTTTTCATCTTTCAACACTCAACAACCCAGTTTCTGCTCTCTCTTCTCTGTGGAAAGACCCCTCCACCAACCACCAAAACTGGCAAATCAGATCTCTTTTCTCCCACTTCTTTACCTGCACATTCTCTTGGTGTTCTGTTTTTCAAAACCTCCTAAGGGTATAAGATGTAAGCCCTACTTCCATGTTTCTGTGACATCACACTTTCCAGGTCTTCCTTTGGGCCATTTATTCATTTTTGTTTGTAAATGCACGTTTATTTGGGGTTCTACTATATTCCAGATATATCTGTGAGCAAGCTTTTGTGCTAACAGAACTTACCTGATGGGGAAGGTGGAGAGGAATGTTAAAAAAAAGTAAGTAAAAATGTTCTTTTGGTGAATTAGTGGGGGAGAAAGTGGTCTCCCCATCCTATTCCTCTGGCATACACACCAAGGAAACTAGAATTGAAAGAGACACGTGTACCCCAATGTTCATCGCAGCACTGTTTATAATAGCTAGGACATGGAAGCAACCTAGATGTCCATCAGCAGATGAATGGATAAGAAAGCTATGGTACATATACACAATGGAGTATTACTCAGCCATCAAAAAGAATACATTTGAATCAGTTCTAATGAGGTGGATGAAACTGGAGCCGATTATACAGAGTGAAGTAAGCCAGAAAGAAAAACACTGATACGGTATACTAACACATATATATGGAATTTAGAAAGATGGTAATGATAACCCTGTATGTGAGACAGCAAAAGAGACACAGATGTACAGAACAGACTTTTGGACTCTGTGGGAGAGGGAGAGGGTGGGATGGTGTGGGAGAATGGCATTGAAACATGTATAATATCATATAAGAAATGAATCGCCAGTCTAGGTTCGATTCAGGATACAGGATGCTTGGGGCTGGTGCACTGGGATAACCCAGAGGGATGGTATGGGGATGGTGGTGGGAGGGGGGTTCAGGATTGGGAACTTATGTACACCCGTGGCAGATTCATGTTGATGTATGGCAAAACCAATACAGTATTGTAAAGCAAAAAAAAAAAATTAAATTAACTTTTAAAAAATAAAAAAATAATTTAAAAAAAAGTAAGTAAAGATAGAAACCAAGCAATTTCATTTCATATTTCTGAACATTTCTGGTGCTGCATACATAGGCCTCTCATTTACCCTTGGTGTTTTCCAGGTTTCTCTCTTTATGTCTCTTCTCATTCTTCACACTTTTCTATCTTTTCTCATGTTTTCTACTAATCTGTTTAGTCTTGATCTCACCCCAGTGTTCATGTATACAACTGTCCATCCACAGATAACTCTACCCACACATCTGGCACTTGTCAAAATCAAGAAATGTCAAGATAAATTCATCATCTTCCACTTTACACCTGTCTGTGTAAGGGTATCTCCACCTCCGAGCAGTCTACCCTGCCGGAGAACTATAGGATAAACATGGAGAAGGTCAATGATGATCGTTCCTGGTGTCTCTAATCTCCCAGGGTACCAAATTAACTTATTTCAGTAGAGATAATTTGGCTTTCACCTCTGAAATAATCCAGAGCATAAGCACCATGACTTCTTTATTCTAAAATATATATATGAACGCATGCAACATGGGCTCCACACAGATACACAGCCAGGCTTCCCAGGTGGCACTAGTGGATAAGAACCCGCCTGCCAATGCAGGAGACATAAGAGATGTGAGTTTGATACCTGGGTTGGGAAGATCCCCTGGAGAAAGCAGAGCAGCAACCCACTCCAGTATTCTTGCCTGGAGAATCCCACAGAGAAAGGAGCCTGGCGGGCTATAGTCCATAGCGTCCCAAAGAGTCAGACATGACAGAAGTGACTTCATATGACTTCACACACGTACACTAAATTCTTTGAGGTCAGGTCAAATTCACATATTCCAATCTAATTCTATTAATTTGGGGACACAGGTGTTCAAAATAAGATGTTAACATCAGAAATCTTGGTTTTAGATCCCCTCCCACCTATAATTCATTTCCAGTTACTATCAGGTGAGCACCATGGCATCTCACTGAGGACCAGATGCACACCAGACCCACAATCAATGTTTGTAGTAATAGATTAATTCTTCTGTTTCCTGAGAGATCCACTGTCGTGAGGCTGCTGGTGACCTACTCAAGAAAGAAAGCAAGACAGATAACTTGTTTTCTATTTCAAAATAGGGTTTTGCATGTTTTTATTAGGAAGTAAGGGATGGATATATGCCTTTGAGTAAACGTTATGTGATGTATTTTCTGCACTTACTTCTTGGCTTTGCTATTGTCAAAGATGATTTAAGATCTCCTTTTTTTTGTTGTTTGTTTCTTTGCTTTTTTTTTTTTAATGGCTATTTGGCCATCAAGGGAATGTATTGTGTTTTCATCAGTCTAGTCTTTACCTTTCCCTTTCTTAAAAAAAGTTCTAATTCAGTGCCGCAGCCTAATGGGAACTGGGCTGACACTGGCACCCCAGTCCAGCTGGGCACAGGTTCCCATCCAGCCCCCTGGCAGCCTGGCATGTCCGTGGTCTGGATGGATCAGCTGACAGTCCCTCGTGCAGCTGAGTCTGGCTGAGGGGAGATGCACTCGGTTTTCAAGAAAGCAAAGATGAAGCGGCCGCAGTCCATGGTCCTTGTGCTAGCCAGACGCAATATGTACCCTGGTGAGAACCTGCTTTATCCTGTCCTCTGAAACCACTTCTTCTCTAGCTGGAGAACGCTTACAAGGTAAAAGGTGAACTCTATGATATTTTATAGAGTAGGTTTATTACAGTTCTTAGAGTCCAAATCCAATCTATATCATCACCTTCCCAAACGCTTCTGCTCTCCCCTGCAAACTTTCACATCCACTTTCACTCCGATCAAGGTGAAACAGGCTTCCCAGGTGGCTCCGTGGTAAAGACTGGCTGCCAAAGCAGTAGACGCCAGTTCAGTCCCACGGTCAGGAAGATACTCTGGAGAAGGAAACGACAACCCACGCCAGAATTCTTGCCTGGGAAATCCCGTGGACAGAGGAGCCTGGCGGGCTACAGTCCATGGCATCGCAGAACAGTCAGACACGGCTTAGTGACTAAAACAACAAAGGTGAAAGAAAAGCCCCATTCCTCCCAAACCCACTCCGTTGTCTCTTTCCACAGTCTCCTCTCTGTTTGCATCTGCATCTCTGTTTTTCTCTCTCTCCTCTCCGCAGCCAGGAGAAGAGAGGCTTGGGAAGGAAGGTGCAAAACAAGTCTCATCTCCTTTTACTACTTCCAGAACAATAAAAGCTCTCACAACAACACCCGCAGTAATGAAGAAACCAGGCCAGGAAAAACCTCTAACTTACATTCAGGGTGTTTTAAACCCCAGCACTGATCAGAGCTCATTGGGAGATGGGGATGACAGTCACACACCCAAATGAGGGTAAGAACTTTTGGAAGCATGTCTTTAAAAAAAAAAAAAAACAAAAAAAAGAAAGAGAGAAAGAAAAAGAAATTCACAAACACAGGAAGTGGAGTGGTGATTTGCTCAAGGTGTGTGTATTTTTTTTTCCTCCATCACTCCCCTTTTGGGGAATCACTGTGTACCCACGGCAGCCCCAAACAAAAGGAACGGGGCAGGTTTTAGAGGCTTCGGAACAGGGGACTGAGGAGGCGAGGGAAGAGAGGAGCATGATTGATGGAGTTCTGGTTGGCTTATAAAGGGCAGCCGGGAGTGCAGAGAAATAATCAGGGAAAAGGGCGTCCCGTGCTGGCTTTCTCAGAGGGGCGAAATGAATCCGGCTCCTCTGCATTATTAAGTTGTCAGGCGGGCTGATGATGAAAATCTGAAGGTCAGGCATAACAAGAAGCACCTTATGGGGGGGTCACGACCTTTCTGGAAGTGCTACACTCATGTTTATCTGCACCTAACCCTTATCCACAATTCTTCATTTGATAAGAACATTGGAGGGGGGAGGCTGGGAGGGGTGTCTCCTCATATGTATAAGCAGTGAGTGAAATTAGGCTTCCCATGAAACTGATGGTGGAGGCTCAATTCACAGTGAAAGATAATAAAACCAAAAGGACACACGAGGGATGCAGGCAGAAATTGTTCGCTACAGTGGAACTCAATAAAGGGAACAAGAGCTTCCCTAAATGACAAATTTGGTACAGTGGTGCTAAAATCAGGATTCTCCCCGGAATTGAGGCAGCAATTCACGCCTGGCAGTACCACTTCTTATTTACTTTGGAGATCCTAATGGCTTGGGGAGGGGTGGGGGGGGGGTGCTTTGGGGGAATGTTTATTTCTTGATCTGCCTGTTTTAAATCAAAGACACGAGGTGAAGGACGATCAGACAGAAATACTCGATTTGATTTGTAATTTTGTTTGTTTCTGAACTGGCAACCGAGCCGCAGCTCTCGGGCATCTTGTCTGCATGTGTTGGGGCTGAGAGTTTGTAGTTTTCATTGAGTCCCCTCCCAGGTGTCCTCCATTTCTCGAGAACTGAGGAAGTGCTTGGGATTCTCAGCTGGGACTCATAGACCAAACCTCTCACTGATCACAAAAATAAACATATCACTTGTAAAAAATAACACTGGAACGATTCACAACCTACAATGCAGGCTTCTATTGACACTTCCAAATCGAGTTGTTTATCCCTGTCTGTAAAAGGAGCATTCTTCAGATTTAGAGACTTTGGCAGCTGTGTGTGTAAAACACAGCATTTGAAAAATCTCTTCTAAAACGCAGATATATTTGAAAGTGTACAGAAAGGGGAACGCTTGGTAAAATGAGGACAGAAGCAGTTTACCTGTGAAATAAAAAGTGAATCACTCTGAAAGTCAGCTAAGGACTTCAACCTTTCCAGAAAAGAATTCTCTAATATGTGGAAGGAAGGAATATTTTCTCTACTGGTCTTATGTATTTTTTTGCTTATATCTCTTTTAAGAGATAAAACCTGATTTTCAACAAGGTACTTTGAGATAGTTCATTTGACAAAATAAGTAGATTGTGACTTGAGTGGATGATATTCAATTTGGATTTACATTCTTAAATAAAAGAAATAAGCTAGTACTTAAAAAAAATATTTTGGTCAGGTTCCTTAAGTTATCTCCGTAAGCTACTTGCCAACCCTTCTGCCAACTCATATGTAAAGAAGCATTATCCCAATAGATAAACCACGGATAAACTAGGGGAAAAAATCCATTTTAGTTTCTCAATTCTAATCTTTTATTTTTTTTCTCTGTGGTGCTGTGCGGCATGTAGGATCTTAGTTCCATGACCACGGATCTAACCTACATCTAACCTTCCTGCATTGGAAGTGCTGAGTGTTAGACACTGGACTGCCAGGGAAACCCTAGTTTCTCAATTCTATGCAGGAATAAAAATGCAAGTTATATATATAACTTGACCAGGACATCACTCACAGCCTATACATTTGTAGAGTATATCTGTGCTTTTTGCCTCACAGGTACCTCCCCTGGTAGCAGAGATAAAATCTCTACCTTCCTGCAAATGTGCATATGAATGTTTGTTTAAAAATTGGATTCCCTCTATAAAAATAGCATCACAAAATTAAGGGAAATAAGAATATTCAGTAGCAATATTACACTCAAACTTTTTTTTCTTTCTCATTTTTTTTTTTATCCTTTGTCCAGAAGGGGAAAAAAAAAAAAAAGAAAACAGGCTTGTAATTGATGAGATGCTTTGGTTTAGGCAACATTGACCCAGAAACCAAGATAACAAAGTGAGCCCATTATTGCAGGGCGGCTGCCACATTAGGTTACACCAAGGGATGACTTTACTTGCAGAGTGGAACAGGTGCTAAGAGATGAACCCACAGGAATAGTCCTTCTGCAATTGTTTTAAATACAAAATAATTCTTTTTGTTCTTTTGTAGGCTAAAGTAAGTGTGCCATCTGGAATGTATTTTCTATTAATACCAATTAGAAAATATTAACATTACTGGTTTGCAATTCAAACAAGTCTTTAAAAAGTCACAGTTCAGCTTGCCATGAGCTCCATTTATCAGAATGCATCTATCTGTATAATGAGCCAAGATGTCTTTAGGGCTAAGGGTGAATTTTCCAATAACTTTGTCAATGATCAGCCACCCAGTCACAATGTGACTATGTGGAATGTCACAAATATTAGCTACACTTTTGCAAAGAAGAAGAATACATTTTTATTTTGTGATGGTTTCATTTTTCAACCTATGGATTTCTTTGGTAAAAAGAAAAGCAGATTTGAACTTGCTTGCAATAAAAGATATGTACACATTAAACATAATTAGATCAAAAACATCAATAAATAAAATTGAACATACTGAAACTAATGTCATTATCAGCTGGTGACTTTCAACATGTAAGAAGAGATTGGATCTCCACCTCCTGGCCATTGGTTTTCTTTATGAGTCTCAGCTCTTTCTTGCTTTCACTGACTCACGTTTGTAGTACGTTTTGTCTGACCTCAAAATATTCTTTTGATCAGATTGTATCTGTGGTTCTGGAGCCATGATTTTCCATTTTCCTAGTCTTGGGCCTAGATTTCTATGACATTCAGAAGTTTGTTTAAAAGTGTATGACATTTGATTGAAAGGAAGGGGCCCAATGTATTAAACCATGGTACTCAGGGTACCATCTATGGATGAGCAGCATCTGTGCCTTGGCTGGCCACAGGCACCCAAGCTTGTTAGAAATGGAGAATCTAGAACCCCTCACTCAAGACTCGCGTTTTTAACAAGATCTGAAGTGATTCATAAACACATTCTAGTTGGACTGAAATAGATGCCATTTGACACTTGGGGGCCTCATTTGGCTGAATCAAGGGACAGCCTAACCTTGATGACATGGCAGTTCCAAATGCCTGCTGCCTCCATGGTATAGTTATCACCAGGTACCCAAACTGACAAATGCATGGACTTTCTCTGTTTGTCTTCCCCGGTAGAGAAGAAAGCATCAGAAGTGAGGATATGCCGAGAAGAGTTCTTGGGGAATCACAAATCCCTAGAGAAGAGAAGGGCTCCATTTCTCATAATATGTTTACTCTAAAGGTAACTAATAACACAGGCTTCCCAGCTGGCTTAGTGGTAAAGAATCCTCCTGCCAATGCAGGAGATGTGGGTTCAATCCCTGGGTTGGGAGGATCCCCTGGAGGAGGAAATGGCAACCCATTTCAGTATTCTTGTCTGGGAAATCCCATGGTCAGACGAGACTTGTAAGTTGCAGTCCATGGGGTCACAGAGAGTCAACATAACTGATCAACTAAGCAAGCACAAAAGCAGCTAATAACACATCATCCAATAGCAAATACCTGTAGGAGTGTAGGAGTGTTAGTCAGTCTTGTCCAACTCTTTGCTATCCCATGTACTGTGGCTCTCCAGGATCCTGTCTGTGGAATTCTCTAGGCAAGAATACTGGAGTTGGTAGCCATTCCCTTCTCCAGCGGATCTTCCAAATCCAGGGATCGAACCCTGGTCTCCTGTACTGCAAGCAGACTCTTTACCATCTGATCCACCAGGGAAGCCCCCCAAAAATACCTGGGCATCAGGTTAATTGTAAGTTGTAATAACAATAATAAACACAAAAGCTCTTTCTTTGCATCAGAGATGCTCAAAGAATAATGCCTTCTGTTCTCA
This sequence comes from Capra hircus, assembly GCF_001704415.2. Taxonomy (NCBI): domain Eukaryota; kingdom Metazoa; phylum Chordata; class Mammalia; order Artiodactyla; family Bovidae; genus Capra; species Capra hircus. The sequence goes on from NC_030828.1 coordinate 10,611,273, forward strand.
TTATACCTGTTATTAGCTGCTTTTTCTTTCCTTAACTTTGCAGAGGGCAAAAATACCCTGTGTTTTTAAAGATACTGGAAGTGATTGCTACCTCTCAGGATATCTTTATTTTATTTTCACCTCTGCGAGCCAACTCTACTGTGACTTTTTATTGCTGCCTTTTTTATCCATTTGGAATTTCATAGGCCAATCGATTCAAATCCATTTTAAATCTCAATGGGCTGGAGCTTGGCATGTGAGTTGGTTGGCCAGGTGCAAGTTTCTCTTCAAAATATGACAAAAGTCATGGCTGAAATATAGAGCGGCAAAAATGTAGGAGAGTTTTGCCAAGTTGCGGCTAAACAAGGCTGACTGTTATTAGCAAGGGGCAGAGGGGCAAACGGGGGAGGAGGAATGTGGGCAGTGTGCCATTTGCGTAATGGTCAATCTAGTATTTTTTTCTTTTAAAGAACACGCCACTACCGTTCATTCTTTGAGCTTTTAAAATTTTTCCATTAATAAAAATATAACTCGGAGAACTAGCAATGCATTAAACCAATAAAAGAAGTAAGAATGGAAATGTTTTAATGATCTTCAGCCCAGTGTTCAATCCCTTAGAATTTCTATCCCAAAGACACCCCCAAATTCAGTTTCCACCACCAAAGCATGAAGCCTGACTATGGCACTCGCAGTTTATGTACCACTGAGCAGATGCTGCAAAATAAGGATGAAACAGTTGCTGGTTCGTCTTAGATAATCACGGCAGATTAAGCAGTAGTTTCATTACAGTGTTTTTACTATGCATTATTTTTACTAGGCAGCGTCCTTTGAAATAATGGGAATTGATTTCACAGATCTTTTGCATATTACTGATGTTCAGTAATGTTGCCGAGTAAAACCTTTTCCATCCTGCCGCTGTGAAAAGGCACTAATTGGGGAAGAAGAAGGTCCCCCCCATGGAAGGCTCTTTCTTCCGCAGATTTGAAGCTGGGAATCAATTGAGCCAGGGAAACTATATGTGGGCCTTTGTGGTTTTAGCAGCTGGAGCTTTGTGTCCTGATTTAGCTGACCTAAAATTCACACGCTCCCAGATCACAGAGCATCGGCTGCACTGCCCTTGGTTTCCCCTTCTTGGCCCTCAGCTCCCCCCTCCCACCACTGTATTTCTCCTGCTGGATAATAAAAAAAAAAATGGAGATGAACTGCTGGTGAGCCAGGAGGCCAGAGAATGAATGCAGAGACAAAGATCAGCGGTGTCTTCTGCAGTCAGACACAAATCTTAAAACGCATCCGATTATTTACCTTGACTGTGGGTCCCTGGGTGTGCATTTCATCTCTACCTGGCTGTTTGGCTTATTTCCCCAAAGAACTTACCTGCAAACATATTCTCTACCAGACATGGGGATAGAAGATAGAACTTCTTTCTCTCCAAAGTCATCTCTATTACTGGTTGACTTGGCAATAACAGCTTCATTCCTCCTAGAAATGATTTTTATCGGAAGCCTCTTTTTTTTTTTTTTTTTCCCCCTCCTCTGAAGCCTTCGTCCCTAAGTCATTTCCTCTTGGTGGGATTGTGAGATCTTGTGTGTTTGGGAAAAGAACAGAGAGAGGAAACAGGCCATCTGGTCTCCACTGCAGTGCCTTATCACAGTTAGCTACAGGACTTAGGCAAGACAGTGAACTTTGCTTGTACTTCGCTTCCTTTCTGTATAACTTTCTCTTTCAAGTGATTAAGGCCTCCTTCACCTTCATCGCTCTTACCTTTGAGGAGTTCCACTATAAAAGTTAAACTCCCGTGTAAAAATTCATTTGCATCACATTATCCACACTGTATTCAGGCCAAGCTGTCCTGAGCTGAACATGTTAGGAAGAAGCTGGAAGATTTATTCATTTTATCTGTCAAATTCTGAAAACAGGACATGGCAAGATTTTTTTCTTCCGTTTAGGATGTGAAAATATTTCGGCTGTGAAAGTATATAACACATGAAAATGTTTTAAATGATAAAGTTGGATGGATTCAGTACCAAGCATTCTAAAATTATTTTAAATGTAATTTGAGGGAGAGAAATCTGTTTCTGTACACTTCAAGGATAAAATGATCAGCAAAGCCCCAGAAATATCTGTTGTCCCATAAGGTTTTGCAGGGAGTTCAAAGTCGATTAGTTCTATCCAGGGTTACAACTGCAACAGCTCAATAATAGCTATGGAAATTTCCCAAAATATGCTCCTTAAAATACTAAGTCAGTGAGATGTTAATGGTTATTCTAGACACACATGTTCATGCTCACGAACGCACGTGCGCGCGCGCGCGCACACACACACACATACACAAAGTTTTCATGGTGAAAAACAGTTTGGAAGAATTTGAGATGAAATATACTTAAGATAGTTTTTTGATTGCAGTATGTTCAGAGCTTTTTATCTGCAGATGTTCACTATGAATCTCCTTGAGAAAGATTGCCCTCACAGCATCTTTACAATGTATATGACCATTAACTCTTTGCAGGGAAACACCAGTTAATGCCTTAACCAAACCATGCATCTCACAATACCATTTATTAAACACAGATATAAATTCAGCCTGTTGTAATTAAATAGAAATACAGATTGAATGGGACTCTTAAACACTGCTTTAAATAGAAATTCAAACATCTTGAACAATGTATTTTTTAGGCAAAATCTCTTATTTACTATTTTATATCATTGTCTTTCTTCGTAAGGAAAGGCTGTCTATAGATAACAGCTTAATGATGGGCAGTTTTAAGAGGCAAGTAAAGATGGTGTATACACTAACTTTTTGGCATAACTCTTATGAGTTATTATAGTATTCATAGCCTGTCATAAGGAAACACCACTATATCATTTCAACCAAACCACACATAGATCAGTCAAAATTTTAATAATGTCAAAATATTCTCCATTTTCCAAATTCACCATGGGCTTCTCTGTTGTCCTGCCTTGACTTACTAAGAGGTTTCTTCTAAAACCCCCTTCACCCTTATGGCCACTTTTTCAAATCCTCTTCTTCCTCCAAGGACCATGCAAAATGCTAGGACGATTCCTTTTATCTTCTTATAGTTAATCTTTTTCTCTGGTTCTCAGCAGTTTGTACTGCTACTGGTATTGGACATATATTTCCTCTTTTTATGCTTAGCTCTTAGTATTATTTTAATTCCCATACCTTAAGCATTTTTCTAAGCTTATCACAGTGCTAAATTTCTGTAAAGGATCTCATTAATATGTAATCTATGCAATGGGGAGTACCTATCTGTCTCTCCTGCATCACACCACCTCTACCCCTCTCTAATCACTCTTTAATAAAGGAGGGGATTTAATGAAGTTTGCTGAAATAAATGGGCTGTACTAAAATTGATTTCAAATTTTGTGACTAAATATCTGAGTTGATGGTCTGCAGTCTTTCCAAGTTTCTTCTGCCTTGGCCAATGTCCTGAAGATATCCTGCATAAATGCTTTGCTGTGCTCACTGAATTTTTTGCTACTGTTGTTCTAGACACTCTTTTAGCCCTGAGAAACCAGGAGATACTGATAAAGGATATTCCTCTCCAGCATGGCACATTTCTGTTGAGGACCAAAGATTTGTTCCTAGGGTTCCAGGAACCATTTTTGGAAAAGCAGCATTCTCTGTTTGATACCAAAATTGCAGAGAGGCAATCTCTTGGTTTGTATGAACTGAGTTAAAATTACCCCTCTACTTCAGCTCACTTGTGTTGAGCGTCTATAATGAATCAAGACTTATGTGAGATATCATGGGTACAAAGTTAATTGAGACATCTCAGTGGAGTCTAACGGTGAAGACCTATAGATAAAGACATTATTTCAACAAAATGTAATAAATTCTAAAGCTGAAGTATGCACCAGATGCTACCTAAGTTCAAAAAGAGGCATTTGCCCAAAGATGAAGGTTTAAAAACCCAAAGTAATCCCTGTTTCTGGGCTTCCCAGGTGATAAAGAATCACCTGGCAATGCAGGACATGTGGGTTCAATCCCTTGGGTCCAGAAGATCCTCTGGAGAAGGAAATGGCAACCCACTCCAGTATTCTTGCCCAGGAAATCCCATGGACAGAGAAGTCTGGTGGGCTATAGTCCATGGAGTCGCAAGAGTTGGATACCACTGAGCAACTCAACGACAAACAAAAACAAAAATCCAGGTTTCTACCACCCTCTGACTTCTTGGTTATGTTTATACCTATAATAAACTTAGGAGAATTAAGTTTTTGGCTTCTCGCATCTCTCCTCGGAAAACTTTGACACCGATAAAACTCAATAATATAGCCCAGTCCTGGAAGTGTGTCTTTAGTAGTTTCTCCAATTGAAGTGGGCAGGGAGCTAGTTTTCTTTCAGCTGGAATCAATTTTTTCTACTCATGTCCATTCACTAGAATTAATCGTTTCGGAAGAAGCTCAATTTTGCTGGAAAATCCAGAAAAGATTTTAGTTACAGCTCCACATAATAAAGCAATTGTATAATTAATAATACATTTGTCACTCCTTTAGAGAGTGGAAAAAAAAGGAACACATGTATGGCTTTACTGTAAATCCTGACAGTGGAGATTTTTTTTCCAGGGAATTATACTATTATACCATAAAAATGTCAAGGCGCAAGTTTACTGTTCTTACTAATATTCTAAAATATTCTCTTCGGCTGACATCTCTGTCAATTAAAATTAAACAAAATTGCATTCTGCCATCCACACTTCAAGGAGGAAGCTTTCAGTTTTATGGCTGTTCTTTGAATGGATTTTTAAGATGGCATCTGTAAAACTTGGCTGAAACAAGATGAGGTGGGATGAATCTAAGGACCAGTCAATGTAAAAAATGTTTTTAAAGGTCGTGAATTGACAGCCAGAATAGGCTGCACATGTCTCCAGGTTTCTCAACTATTAAAATACATCCAGCAATTCTTTTGAATGGAATGTTTGTCCTGATATAATTCAGTGCCAACATGCTTCTGGCTTGTTTTGGGTTTCCAATATTTTTACAGAGAGTAACATAAACAAGGAAGCTGGTGAGTATTGCTTCCAGTTACTCAATTTGCACAGATTTGGGAAGAGTCCTCCTCCTGGTGTTTCCCACAGAGCAGCACTGTGAACGTGCTTTCTCACGGGACTGTGATTCTCTGGGAGGACAGGCAAGAGCCATGTGGACAGTGGATGCTTTTGGCAGGATGAGGCTGCCAATAAAATCTTCAGGGAGATCACTCTCTGTGATAGGAAGAGGAGCAAAGTAAAATCTCCGTTCCAATTCCCCTAAAAGAAATTGAAGAAGCCATCTTTGGGCTCAGCCCTCCGATTGCCAAACTTTAATGTAAAATGTTTTATGAGTGCATTTAAGGCAAGTATTATTTAATGATCCAGAGTTTCTTAGGGCCAAAGTACCTCCTTCATTCTTGGTTAAGCACTTTTTGGAAGCTCAGTGTGCCTTTTCAGGTCACCTGGTTACCACTTAAGGGAAAGCGATAATATCCTAAGCAGTTTAAAAGGGTTTGTGCCCTTTACAGTAGGTTCAAAATGGTATTCTGGCTTGGCTGCTATCTTGAGTAATTTGTGGAGTTGGGGAGGGTAGAAGGGTGGCTTGGAAGATGGGTATTCTTCATGGGCAGATGCTTTGTCTAGACACAGAGGAAATGGTACTCAGGAAAAAGCAATAAGGGTTGGGGGAAACTTTCTTCCTTGCTTTAAATTGAAGAGACAGGACTGTTTAGGGACAGTATTTGGGTGTATTGGGGTCTTGTAAAAAAGGATGGCATCTTTCTCAGTGGTCATGGGTAAGCTTCCATGAATTCTAATTCTAAGGGAGCAGTGTCATCATGTTCAACTTTTCTGTTTGTTTGTTTGGTTTTTTTTGATGTATTTCCCATTCCTGGCATATAGCAGCACCTAGTATAGGCTTCTTAAATATTTTTGAATAAAAGGTCCATCTAGTCAAAGCTACGGTTTTCCAGTAGTCATGCATGGATGTGAGAGTTGGACTATAAAGAAAGCTGAACACTGAAAAACTATTGCTTTTGAACTGTAGTGTTGGAGAAGACTCTTGAGAGTCCCTTGGACTGCAAGGAGATCCAACCAGTCCATCCTAAAGGAAATCAGTCCTAAATATTCATTGGAAGGACTGATGCTGAAGCTGAAACTCCAATACTTTGTCCATCTGATGAGAAGAACTGACTCATTGGAAAAGACCTTGAAGCTAGCAAAGATTGAAGGCAGGAGGGGAAGGGGATGACAAAGGATGAGATGGTTGGATGGCATCACAGATGCAATGCACTGAGTTTGAGTAGGCTCTGGGAGTTGGTGGTGGACAGGGAAGCCTGGCATGCTGCAGTCTATGGGGTTCCAAAGAGTCAGACATGATTGAGTGACTGAGCTAAACTGACTATTTATTTTATAAGTGAATGAATGATTAGGTTGGACTCTGTTGCTCCAGTTCCTTAAATATCTCTGTCACACAGGGCGCTCAGGGCAGGTACACTGAGACGACCCTGAGGGATGGGATGGGGAGGGAGGTGGGAGGGGGTTCAGGATGGGGGACACATGTACATTTGTGGCTGATTCATGTCAATGTATGGCAAAAACCACTACAGTATTGTAAAGTAATTAGCTTCTAGTTAAAATAAATAAATAAATTTATATATATGTATATATATATATATATATATATACATATATATATATACCAACAAAACTCTGTCACAGAAGTAGAGTAACTGAAAATTAGAGAGTTATGTGGGGGGAAACTACCATATTGGGTCTCCTGGAGACTCCTGGAGACCACACTGGATGAAAAATCAGGAGAAAGGCAGAGGCTGCTTTCAGCCCTCTGGGTTTCATTTTCTTGCTCCTCTCTTTCAGTCTTGAACACTCTTGTGTCCTCTCTCTTTATTCTCTAATTCTGTTCTTGGTGGATGAAAGTATTAATCTCTCAGTTGTGTTTGGCTCTTTGTGACCCCATGGACTATAGCCCACCAGGCTCCTCTGTCCATGGAACTTTCCAGAGAAGAATAGTGCAGTGGGTTGCATTCTCTTCTCCTGAGGATTTTCCCAATCCAGGGATCAAACCAGGTCTCCTGCATTGCAGGTGGATTCTTTACCATCTGAGCCACCAGGGAAGTGCCTTGTTGGGTTAGAGTGTATCTTTAAAGGCCATCTACTACATGCTACATGTCCAGATTCAGTAGAAAGACAGAGCTCAGGAGAGGGATGGGGATAAAAGGTGCCATAGACTATCCACCTCCAAAATTCATATGTTGAATGCTAATCCCCATTGTCATGGCATTTGGATGTGGCATCTCTGGGAGGTGATTAGATCTAGATGGTGAGGGTAGAACCCTCATGAATGAGATTAGTGCCTTTATTAAAGAGATCTCATTGAGCTTCCTTGCTCCTTCTGCCATGTGAGGATACAATGAGAATATGACCATCCCCAAACCAGGAAGCCAGGTCCTTACCAGACACCGAATCTGCTGGCCCCTTGATCCCAAACTTCTCAGCTTCCAAAATTATGAGAAATTAATACTTTGTTTAAGCCAACGCAGGGCTTCTCTGGTGGCTCAGAGGTAAAGAACCTGCCTGTCAATTCAGGAGATGCAGGTTCCATCCCTCGGTTGGGAAGATCTCCCGGAGAAGGAAATGGTAATCCACTCTCGTATTTTTGCCTGGCAAATCCCATGGACAGAGGAGTTTGGCAGTATACAGTCTATGGGGTCTCTGAAGAGTCAGATACAACTTTAGCAACTAAATAACAACAATAAGCCACCCTGACTGTAGCATTTCAGTTATAGCAGCTTGAACCGACCAAGTGTCCAGACATGGGCAGGGCAGGCAGTAAGGTCTACTTGAACCAAGTGACTAAAGACCTCTCTTAAGTATTTGAGGACCCACAGTGGAGGTAAAAAAACTGTCTTAGAAAATTCGACATCTGTTCTTAGCCATATTGTAGAGTTGACCTGAAAGTTTGATTTATAGCATCTTCATCTGCCCGAGCCTCAATCTGGAAATAATAACAGGCTCATTTTTAACATAAAGGCATGCTACACAAATACCTGGAATATCTGACATGGTAACACAAGGGCTATTTTAGTTGATTATTGACTCATTCCACTTTAAAAAAATTGATAAATATTTATTAGGCTCCTACTATATGCAGAGGCACATTTCTAAGCATCCAGATACAGACATGTGGAATGACTAAACCCTTTCTAGTAGAAGTGATATTCCAGTGGGGATTATGGAGAATAAGCAAGATAAATAAATAAAATCAGTTGATATCTATGTATGTACACACAAGAGTATGTAAGTGTGTAAAGCATATGTATGTGTGTAAAATGTCCTATATGGTAAAAATATTGGAAGAAAAAACTAAAACAGAGAAAGGGATAAAAATGTAGGAGAATAGGAGTGGGAGAGACTGGGGAGGTAGAAATAGTTTCAAAGGGTGTCAGGGGAAGATGTCCTAAAATGGTGCCAACTGAATAAAGACTTGGGGAAGATGAGAAACAAATCCTGCAGATTCCTGGGTGATTCCTTTCAAGCAGAGGGGACAAAGAACAGGAGCATCACTGACATCTTGGAGGAACAACATGAAGGAAAATGTGCCTGAACATGAATTAGCAAATAGAAAAGGAAAGAAAGATGAGACCAGACAGATTAATGTTTTGTGAGTCATTGGAAAGTCTCTGGGTCTCACCTGGAGTGAGATGAGAAACCTCTGAAGTATTCTGAGCAGAAGAGCTTAACAATTTTTTTTTTTCCAGAAGGCTTAGTGTTGCTGTCTTGAGAAGAGACTGAAGATGGGCCAGAGTGAAACTAGGGAGAGCAGTGAGTAGGTTCTTCTACTAATCTAGGCAAAGATTTATAATTCGGAAAGAAATATGCTTTGTATTTTCATAAGGGATGATGATGTTGATTGGAGAGGTCAGGAAATTGAAGCAGATCCAGGACTAGAACACTAAACTCTCTTCTCTTCTTTGGGCAATTTTATCAAGATCCAATACTTTAGATATCATCTTTACATTAATAACTTTTCAATTAAATCCACAGGCTGTCTTTTCTCTGAGTTCAATCTGTATATTCTATTGAGATGTCTCAGCTATTAATTTTTATCAACTTGATATATTTCAGTGGTTGCTCAGGTAGTTGGTCAAACATTCTGAGTATTTCTGTGAGGGCGATTTGGATGAGATTAACATTTTAAAATTTATTTATAGACTGAATAAAGCAGATTGCCCTCCTTAATGTGAGTGGGCCTCACTTAATCAGTTGAAGATCTGAATTAAAAAACTGACTCTCCCTTGGGCAAGAGGGAATTCCTCCTGACTTTATACCTTTGAACTGACATATCAGGGTTTTTTCCTTCCTTTTGACTTAAACTACAGCATTAGGTCTTCCTGGTCCTCAAGTCTACTGGCCTTGGGTCTAAAACTATACTATTGGTTCTCCTGGGTCCCCAGTTTATCCACTCACCATGAAGATCTTTGAGTATTGAGCTATGAGCTTCGTAATTGCATGATCAGTTCCTTATAATAACCTGTATATGCATATATTCTGTTTCTCTGGAGAACTCGAATACAAATTGCATCCTGAGTATTTGCAAGCCTTTAACATGTATATGTCTAATATTAAACTTATATTCTTCACTCCTCACTACTCCATCCATCATTTCAGCCCTCTGCCAGTTCCCAAAAAATGGATTCACCATCAATTTGGTTACATAAATCATAAAGGAGTTATCCTTGCCTTTTCCCTCTCCCTCATCTGCTAAGCCCATCTAAACCATCTGCATATTCAGTTGCTTGATAACCTTAGTAGATCTGTTAAATATGGACACTTACATAAATGTCCATTGTCTCACTATAATCTCAACTACCACCATATTTGCTGGACTACTCTGTTTTATCTACAGTCACTTTAGGCTTCTCCACTGTGTACTGATCTGTGAGATTTAATCTTTCAAAACACACATTTGATTATTCTACTTTGTTTGAAAAATTTAGAGTCTTCTCATTGCTCTGAGAATAAGGAATATAATCCCTCACTCAGCTTCCAAGACTCATAGCCCCCTTTGCTTGTGACAAGTATATGCTTGTTGTTCCAGACTAATTCTTCTTAGGACCTCCTTTCAATCTCAGATGTATCTAGGTTTGGACAATAAATTAAGTGGTTACTTTTCCATGACCAAGATTAAAGTGAACCAGTTTATATTCTCAACTGATGGGCACCCAAATCATTCTCAGCTACTTAAAGAAATATTTTCTGAACAAGCAGAGCCATCTTGATTGAGACAAAATACGGGTGCTAGAAGCTTAGGAGCTATGTTTTCAAAAAAGTTCCCCAGAGAGGAAAGGAGAGGCCATGGGGCCCTTGACCCAATGAGTAGGTGAAAAAGGAGGTTGGTGACAGAAAGCCATTAATTCATGTACTGTGAGTTTGAATGATGTGTTTTCTTTACACCTTCAAGTAGTTAAGATCAACTGGAAGTCTAAAGCCCAGTTCAGCCTTCCTGGAACAGTTATAAACCATGGAAGTTATCCCAAGCCTCAGGATTTCTTTCAGAAATTCAACCCAGAGGGATAGGGTGAGGAGAGAGGTGGGAGGAGGTTTCAGGATTGGTTGGGAGGAGCACATGTATACCTGTGGCCAATTTATGTTGATGTATGGCAAAACCATAACAATATTGTAAAGTAATTATCTTTCAATTAAAATAAATTAATTAAAAAAATTCAATGTCTTCTATTACATGAAACCCAAATGTATTTTCATTTCATGATAAATTTAAAAAGATGACATGAGTTTCTGTTTTCAGATATGAAAATAGAAAAAAAAAGAACTCTAGATAAATCAACATTATTTGTAATGTTATTGTGTTACTTGAATGTTGGCCTTTTCACATACTTAAATTATTAATTCATCATTTATATTTGAAGATTGCTAAGCTTTCAACAATGGAAACAGTGACAGACTTTAATTTCTTGGGCTTCAAAATCACTGCAGATGGTGACTGCAGCCATGAAATTAAAAGACACTTGCTCCTTGGAAGGAAAGCTATGACCAATCTAGATAGCATATTAAAAAGCAGAGATATTAGTTTGCCAACAAAGGTCCATCTAGTCAAAGATATGGCTTTTCCAGTGGTCATGTATGGATGTGAGAGTTGGACTATAGACAAAACTGAGTGCCAAAGAATTGATGCTTTTGAACTGTGGTGTTGGAGAAGACTCTTGAGAGTCCCTTGGACTGCAAAGAGGTCCAACCAGTCCATCCTAAAGGAAATCGGTCCTGAATAGTCATTGGAAGGACTGATGTTGAAGCTGAAACTCCAAGACTTTGGCCACTTGATGCGAAAAACTAACTCATTAGAAAAAACCCTGATGCTGGGAAAGATTGAAGACAGGAGGAGAAGAGGATGATGGAGGATGAGATGGCTGGATGATATTACCAACTCGATGGACATGAGTTTGAGCAAGCTCTGGGAGTTAGCGATGGACTCAGAGGCCTGGCGTGCTGCAGTCCATAGGGTTGCAAAGAGTTGGACATGACTGAGCAACTGAACTGAACTGAAACTTTCAGGAAAATGGTAAAGCTTACATGGAGATAGTGCTATATGGAAGTTTCCTTACCTACAATAAGGAGGTAATATATCTTTTATCTCCTAACGTAATTGTGAGGAGTAAAAGAGAGAACTTGTGAAAATGTATAAGGTGTTCTGTTTCAGTCGATGGACCCAATATATTCCAAGACTATAGGTTGTCTTTTTTTGAGACAAACTTTGTCTATTTACTGAGTCCCTAAAATATAACAACTATTCCTACACTTGGGCTTTTTAGGTGGCTCAGTGTTAAAGAATGTCAGCCAATGCAAAAGACGCAGAAGACACGAGTTCAGTCTCTGGGCTGGGAAAATCCCCTGGAGAAAGGAATGGCAACCCACTCTGGTGTTCTTGCCTGGGAAATCCCATGGACAAAGGAGGCTGGTGGGCTTAAGTCCACAGGGTTCTGAAGAGTCGGACAAAACTGAGTGACTGCACACATAGCACATACATACACTTAGTCTTATCTTCATGATTATATGTTTCATGTTTTATGAAAAATCTACCCACCTAATTATCAACCAAGACCTCAAATGGTGGATATTTAAGAAATAAGGAATGCAGATAATATTTAGAGTTCTGAAGTGACAAGCCTTTGCTGCTGCACACAATCTTCTAAGTCATGTACTCCTCATTCTGAAATGACAACCCTGAACTGTAAATAAGGCATAAATCTCTGAAGAGCTTAAAAGATAGTTATGGAGAGAAAACATATACATATAACCGTAAGTAAACATGCAAAATAAATGGACACAACATTGCTTTCTCTATTATTTTCAAATCAATCATGTATGTACATTCTTTATTCAATTTGCCTCTTACATAGACATTTCAATTGGCTCTTCTTATTTCCCCATGTTCCTTAGCCTAACTGATTTTTATTTGCCTCACATTTAGATTTTGTTAATTGCTGTACATATTCTGGAAATGATTTCCTGATATTTTTGTCCATAAGTCTGAATTATTTGGTGAACGTCCAATTCTTGATGCTCTGCATATGTTAGGTGTTTATATCAACTTGTTGATATCAGCATGTTTATATCAACTTAAGATCCCTAAAAACTGACTTGGACCATCATGGAATTCTGAAATGCACTTTGAGACAAAGGTATGTCTGTCTAGTTTGTTGCTCTGAAGAAAGATCCCCAGAGGGGTCTGGCCTGACCCCTGAATGTTTTCCTTCCTTGCTGGAGGAGGACATGCTTGGTCCACTTCTGTGCCTGCCCCTGCTGCTCACTATCTAATTGTTTATTATGATTCCCAGGCAGACCTCTATGGTAAATAATGAAGATTTTCTTTACATGTAGATATTTATATTTTATAAATGGAGCCCAGGTTTCCCAGCTCACACCATCCTGGAGGGGATATGACCAAATGGGTGAGGGCAACAATAAGGACAACCACAAGAGCCTCCCACAGGCAGCAGGACTGCGTTTCTGATCCCAAACATAAGCACTTCCCTGCTTCTGGCAGAGGCCTAGCCAACATCAACATCCTTAGCCACTGTGACCTAAGTCCTTTTTTCTTTTACAAGTTAGTTCTACTCTTTCTTCTCCCATTTCTAGTGGCCTCTTTTTCCTCAACAGTCTCCATTTTTCCCTCTCCAACTTTCTGCCCGATTGGTTCACGGTTTGTCCTGAAAATATGGTTGAATCTAAGGTTTGCCATAATTTCATGGTAACATTCTCTTCCTCTTGATTTTTTTTCTTTCTTCATGTCCTTGGTCACCCATGTTGCCACCACCATTGTGGTAAGGGAAAGTGCTAACCAAAATTACAACCATACTACTAGGCAAAAAAATTAGGAACCTCGCCTTGGTTTCTTTACAACAGATTTATTTGATTATTTTTTCAGTTGACACTACCACTTTCCTCCAGAACCTGGCAGAATCTGTTAGAAAGATAGGGCAGAAGAAAATATGAGCATCAGTGAAGAACTGACATTCAGATCTACCCATCCGCACCTACATTAAGCATCCTGATTCCAGCTGGAGTGTCTCTTCTCTTTCTTTGCTCAAGCATGCTGCTTCCGCATCCAGTCCAGCTTTAGGGGAAGTCACTGGCGTGTCACCTGAGAGATACCGTTCTAGGGAACTGCTGATGATGTCAATGTATGCAGTCACTTTAAGTAATTTAGACTATTGGGTCTAGACCCACGGGTCATAATGCATGGCACTGATGCTATGTAAGCTCTCCAGAGGTTCCATCAAATGTCTATTGATTTGTCAAGGTTTTCTTCATTATAACTATATATTTATCTGCATTAGTTGGTATAAAAGCTAAACTTTGATGATAAAGAGAAGCAAAACTACTCAAAGATAAAAATCAGTATCTTTCACAGAGTATTTCAGAGAAAGGCAGGAAGTCTGGGTAACTCTGCTACATGAGGTTGAAGAATTCCAGCCTCCTCTAGGGTAGTAAATCTAGCTGCTCAGCTGTTGCTTAATTCAATGCCCTTAACTGTGTGGTCAAACCTGGCTCACAAGTTCCATGACCTAGTTATTAATCCAATCCATAGGAAGGAAGGAAGGAGGAAAGTGAAGTAGTAGAGGGCAGGGAAGGAAAGAAGGTATTTTCCTTATGAAAGTTTGCTGTCATCCCTTTGGCAAGAAATGTACATGTCTACACAGGTCCAAGTAAGTCTGAGAAATGCCGGTTTTACATGGGTGGCCATTTGCTACCCCAAACCCAAGATGCAAGGTGGATCATATCAGTGAAGAAAAAATGGAAAAAAGAGTGACTGGATCACAATTAGCAGCCTTCTTCACAATACTGTATGGAGATGCCTCTTGGGTGAACTACTAAGCTAAACAGCTCATGCGATGTAAGATGCAGGGGGCGCAAGTGCCTTGAGTTATAGGTGATGCCTCAGGCTACTATTAGAACTTGGCTGGCAGAATCCCTGAGTATGTCAGGCTGTAACTGAACACAAGTTTAGTCACTTACCACTCAACAGCCAATAGATAGAGGGGTAAAGCATCAGTAGGGGAGAAAAGTACTTTCTTCAGAAAAACCTGGCAATCTGGGGAGATGGTGGACTTATGTACAGAGACAAATTCTAAAGATTCTGCTCAGTCTTGACAATTTTTAAAGGTGAAAAGGAGAAATAATCTCAGCCAATCATCAAGGCAGGCGTTCAGAAAATTCCATCGACTGAGGAGCCTGGTAGGCTACAGTCCATGGGGTCCCGATGTCAGACCCGACCGAGTGACTTCACTTTCACTTTTCAGATTCTTTGTCATCTTTCTACTACATGCAGATCTGATGACTTCTCCCCATCTTCCTTGGGATGTTGTCTTGCTCACATGGTCCATCTGCAATTGGATCTTCTTTTGCCTGTGTGGTCCACCTGTAAATTTATTAAGGGGAAACTACAGGTAGAGGGTCAGTCATTCTTTGCTTAATTCTTCAATCTTACTCCTTCTAATCCAGGAAAGGAATCAGCAGGGAAGGTAACGTGTGTATATTTAGTAAAGCAGGAATCAGGAGCAAAGTTAAATGTTACCTAATGATCTCATATTTATGATTAAGGTCTAAAAAAAAATAAAATAAACAGGAATGATCAAAGAGAAAAGATGCAAAGGAGCTGCTTACAGAGCCAAAGTGACCTACTGGATCAGCAGATCAGCTAGATGGTGTGGAGGGAGAAACAAGTAACCAGAGGGATAATGGTAAATGCTTCATAGGTGTGGTTAGGCTCTCTCAAGGTTGTCTGAGTCTTCTCATTTCCTTTCCACTTGTTGTGAGAAGTTCTAGAATTCCAAACAGTGCTGAGGACACAAAAACATTGTCAATGACTAGTGTTAAAAGTGAGACAGGGGCAAACCCTATGGCTACAATAATGAACAGGATAGACAAAACGACTCCCCACAAGCCACAGAAGGGAAGAAAAGAAAATAATTACAAGCCATTAAATGATTGCAAATGTGTGAAAGGCTGTGAAGATGTCCAGGCTGCTAATAATGTGTGTCACAAGTAATCTAATCTAGCCTGGGGTCGTGAAAGGCCTTTCCAAGGAAGTGATGTTTCAGTTTAGTCTGCAAGATGGGTAAGAATTAGTGGGGCTAACAAGAAAAAGGTTAAGGGGTGAAACAGCATATGCGAACTCAAGAGGGTAAGCTGGGAAACAGATTTTTTTTTTTTTTAATCTCAGGTTCCTCATCTATTAAATGGGGATAAACATGCCTCCTTCTAAAGACTCTTATTAGGCTTGAGTTAAATAATTCAGATAAAGATTTAATAACAAGCCTGGAAAGAGAGAAAGGGCAATAATTGGTAGCTTTTATTGTTATATTAGCATTAACATTAATTCTACTCACCTAAGAAGTGGAAGATATGTTTATGCAAATACAATCTCTCATCTGACACTGGAAACATCTTGATATGTTTTAATGCTATATATATATATATATATATATACATATATATATATACGCATACATACAAATGTCTAAAACTCCCTAGTGGTTCTGATGGTAAAGCATCTGCCTGCAGTGCAGGAGACCTGGGTTTGATCCCTGGGTTGGGAAAATCCCCTGGAGAAGGGAATGGCAACCCACTCCAGTATTCTTGCCTAGAGAATTCCATGGAAAGAGGAGCCTGGTGGGCTGTAGCCCATGGAGTCGCAAATAGTCAGACATGACTGAGTGACTAACACTTTCACTTTCATATATATATATCCATGACACATCACTTAGCAAACAGAAATAAGAAATCAGAGAACAAGACTGAGCAAATAAAAATTTTAGAGATAGTTATATCAGCTGTAAGTAACAGCATATCCAATTAATAATGTTAATGATGGCTAAAGTAATAAAGGTATTTATTTGTCTCCCCATCCAGAAAGACCAAAGATAGGTGGTTCTCTGGTCAGGGTAGCAGCTCCAGGGTGTCATTAAAGTCTTTTCAATACTCTGTTCCAGCTTTCTCAGCATTGTCTCTTGTTTCCAAAATCGCTGCCACAGTCTTGACAGCTCAACCTTCTCCAAACACATTCAAGACAAAAGTGAAAGCCACAAAACAAAAGGAGTCTATCATTTCATCATTTCAAAATCTTTCCCTGGAGCCTCCTAACAAGTTTTTCCTTTGTGTAACTGTCCACTTCTAGCTGCAAGTGACACTTGGAGAAGTCACCAAGGTCTTTGTGATATAGTTAAGCTGTTATTAGTGACTGAAGTTGGGCAGATTACTGCGTCAGAAAAAAAAAAAAGAAAGAGTCAGACAGGAAGTGATTGTGACTATTGAATATGCAAGTAACAATATCTCTCTGTTGGTTTGGAGATGATTTGAGAAGGCAATGCTTGGTTGATTTTATAGGCTAACACAAAAAGAACAATTGTTAAAAAAAGTACGTATGTAAATAGTCAGGATAGCTTCCAACTTTACACATGTGGGGAAGGATGTAGGGAAGTACGAAGCAGACTGTAATTCAAGTCAACATTTTTAAGTGCTAGGAACTTTTCACATATCATCTCATTTAATTCTCATAGTATCCTGGAGAGGGAGGCATTATGCGTTACCAGAAATAAGAGAGTTAAATTCCTGGGTTCAAGGTCACATATTGATTGGGTAAAAGGCAGAACTGAGATCCCAACTCAAGTAAGTCTAACAATAATTTCAGGATATTATTATCTTAAAGATGGAAGAGGCTGTATTAAAAATGTGTAAATGTGGTTCAAAGAGAATTAGACCTGTATGAGCTTGAGGCACAGAAACTATTAATAATATGAGCTAGAATCTTTTAAATACCAACTTACGGGTCAAGCACCATTCTAAGCTCTTTGAATATAGATACATATCTTATTAATATATGCTACTATCTATCATCCTTTATAGGCCAAGGCTCAGACGATTAAACACCATCACAAGCCCACTTAGCTGGCACATTGACTGCTGAAGGTTTACCTTGAAGCTATCTGACTCTAGAGCCCATCCCATTAACCACTTTGCAAACCTGCCTCCAAGAGTTCCCAGTCATTGCTATGAGCTCTGGTATGTTCTCTTTAATCATCAGCGTTCCTAGGAACTCCTTTAGAGTGTACCCCAGGCGAGTTTACTGTGGTTGCACAGCACCTACTGTGAGCAGGACCACTTACCCCTGTCAGGACAGAACGCATATTAGACAATGAGAATTCATGTTAGGATTTGGTACAGAGGACAAAAGCTCTGGATGAAAGGAAACAAAGGAAGCCCTAATAATGTAGTAGTTAATTAGAACAAACAAACAAGCCACCAGAGAATTTTTCCAAATTAGTTATTACATAGAGTTATTACAATGAGAAATATAATTACTCATATTTTTAAACAATCATCATACATAACCAACCATTTTGAGAGAGCAGAATGACACATTCTTTTCATTTTGAGATATTGAAGGTTCCCCTTTGAGTTGAGTTTCAAGAGTTTCTAAATATAACTGTATCCTCAGATTACTGTTTGGGGGTCTTATCTAGTTTTATTAGAATAAGATTAAGCTATTGTAACAAAGGATGCAACATGATTCAGAAACTTAAAAAAAGACAGCTTAGCTAAACTGCTGGAAGAAGAGGCAAGTAATTTCCCTTTCACTGGGAGGTAGCTTAAATCAGTTCAATTGATACAACTCAACGATAGCAACAAACCACAATGATGGGTTGTTATGTCTGTATTTGTAACCCCAAAGTTATCAAATGGCCAAATCAAGGTTTAGATGATGGTGAGAGTTAACAGATTTGTTTATCCCTATGATCTCTAATACTAATTCAAATTTTCTATTTAATTTTCTTAAAAGGCAATAGTGGACCGAAATAGACCACAGATAAAGAAAACAAACTTATGGTTACCAAAGGGGAAAGGCAGGGAGGCATAAATCAGGAGTGTGTGATTAACATATATACACTCCTATACATAAACTAGATAAGCAACAAGGGCTTATCGTATAGAACAAAGAACTATACTAGATATTTTGTAATAACATATAAGGGAAAATAATCTGAAAAAAATATAGAGAGAGTCACTTTGCCATATACCTGAACTTAACACAGCATTTTAAATGAACTATATTTCAATAAAAAGCTAAAAAAAATTTAGTGGACAGAGTGGGTAATCACCACCATCAAAGGAAATGGAATAACAAAATAAGTCAAGAAATATGCAAACAAATTATTGCAATAATGTAAAATTGCCCTGCAAGCTGGGTCTATGTCTTTATGGGATTAAACAACAATTTAGAGGGTCTCTGGAATGGATTTTGGCAATCACATAATGACTGAGACAAGGAAGAAGATGAATTGTGTTGGTGTCCAGAGGTGTTCTTCTCCCATCTTTAGGTGTGGATTCACAAATTTAAGTGACAAAATGATTTATAAAAGTCCAAATTAAGAGCCTTTTATCTGACAGTATTCACATTTGCATTATATTTTCTTTGTGAAGATTTTGGCCTTGATCTTTCTCCCACTAGAACAGCGATTTACAATGAAATCATTTGAAATAATCCACACTGAAGCAAGACCTGGGATGTCACTCCCTGGTCACCCAGAGCCAGCACTCAGTGATTAAACCCATTCAGAGCTGGGCTGCAGGAACAAAAACAGAAACATAACCTCCTGTCTTCTGCCCTAATTTTTTTTCTTTTTTGAGCAAGCAAGAAGATATAAAACAGTAGAAACATTACTACTATCACAGCTAAGGAAATAGAGAGGAGACAAATTATGTATACATACCTGCAACATATGTGTGTGTGTGTGTATGTAAGAGATTACATTTATAATTAACATTATTCATGCAAGAAAAGAAAGAAAATAGCTAAATGTTTTACAACTTGAAGTTTATAACATTCAAATATAAAAATGTTAACATTTAGTTTCAAAAAACATAGCGTAATTTTTCTTTCCTAAATTAAATTGCAGAATGGAAACTACGATAGCTCAGTTTAAAGAGTTTCATAATAATTATCAAGATAGGTTAAAAAAATATTGAGGGCAATAAACTGACCCAATAGTTACCAAAATTCTCACCTCTGCTTGACACACCAGGAGTTTTTATAGGAGCAGTTCATTTTTCCGGTTTAGAATGAGGCTGGAATTAATTTAGAATTAACTTGAAGAATTTTCCATTTATAAAAAATATACCATGATATTAACCGTGGTTATTTCTGGTATTGGAGATCATGTAGAAAACTTGTTTTCTTCTTGAAATTCTTCTGCATTTTCCAAGTTTTATATAATAAGCTTGTGCTACTTAGATAATCAAGTAATTAAGAAAGGTATTTTAGGGGAATAAACTGTTGAACATCTTGTTTTCTTTGTATTGAGAAAAAGCAGTTGTACTGAATCAAAAGATTAAAGAAGATTGGAGTTCATTTTCACTCAATAAACTACCTAAATTTAGATAATAGCCAACTGTATCAGGTAGTCCATCACAATAGAGGCTGTTTAAATAGTTGTTTGGGGGGAAGGATATGCATATAATATGTGCATGGTGGGCCAAACACATAACATATGGAAATTCTCTATGAATTGTTTAACCCTTCAAATATTTTCTACCTTTACTTGGTAAATTTAAGAGCATTGTTTTTAATTTTTTTTTGAGTAATAATATATTTCATTTGCATGTAAAAATACTTTTTATCTGTTTCTGAACTTCATAATTTTTTTTCTATAGAAAAAACTTGCCTTTTTCTTCTCTCTGTGTGTATACAAAATCTGTTACTCCTTCATAGGTATTAAGCATATTTAGACTTGAACGTATATACATTCTCCTGCTTTAGTACTTACAAAAGTACTAAAAGGATTTTGGAAGATTCTCACATACTAACTTCTTACAAATTGTAGAAACTAGTTCTGTCTTGGATCTGTGCCCCCCACACCCCCACCAGTCTGTTTTATTATTTTACCATTTAAAATGTCCTTATCTTGTTAGCACTTACAGAGGCTCTCTCTAACTATAACTTCAGGAACAGATTAAGTTGGCTTTTCAAAACCATCCATCATCAGAGATATGTTTTCATTCGTGTTTTCCTTTGTAAATCATTTTATTCTTGTAAGGTGTCTCTGGATGCTGGCATAATAATAGGCTATATAAATGATTTTATCCTATATTTGTGTTGTATATACTTTATTGTAATAGCACTCTCGGGTCAAAAGCAGCCAATATTATTCCAATTAATTCCTGTCTAGACACTCATAAATTGTCCTTTAATTTGCAGAGAGAAAACGAAGTCATATGAAGCATAACCTTTCTTGGCTGTAGGAACTGCACCTGGTTTTTCTGGGCGATAGGAAGCCCGCCTCCTCGCGTCCTTCAAAGCAGCAGGCTCACAGCTACAAGGGTGAGCGTCGGGGTTTCTATGCTTGGCCCAGGTAGCCAGCCAAGTCCTGCCAGTTGGCACGCTGTCCTCAAAAGGAAAACACAAAACCTAATCCCCCAACACACTTTCAGACAAACACTCATTTTATTTACTCATATTCATCTCCCCAGAAGGAAAAAAAAAGGAGGAGAAAATAGCTTGCTTAATCCCAATACTAACACAATATTGATTCACATTCATGTTCCCTATTTATTGACGTGCACTGCATACAATGGGGGCTCTCATTTAGGTGACTGTGTTGAGAGGGGGAGGCACAATTGCATTAGAGAAAGAGATGAAGCACACAGTTTATACAGCCTTAATTTTATGTAATATAAACCTTTCAGACTCTGCACATAGGAGTGAAAATGTATGTCCTAATGAAAAGCCAAATGCATACCAAATGGATTTATCTTAAAGCTAATTATGGCTGTGGAATATCTGTCCTGCAAAGTCCACCATCATTTCCTAAACTTGTATAATGAAATTAACTTCCTTCGTTTTGCAACAGCTTTCTGTATATCTCATTAACCAACTGTAAATGCTTTTGTGCTTGAGAGCAGAGCATGGGGTTTTGTTTTGTGACATCTAGTGTTCAATGTTTTGAAATTATGCAGGTGGTGTGTAATGCTGTAGGCTAACTATATACAGAGCTGGAGTATATATTGAACACCAGACGACATATACGTATTACTAGCATATGGCTTCTGCAAGAAGAAAGCAGATATGAAAAACACCGCACTCTTTTTTTTGCCCCTTGGAAATTTTTATTGCCTAGTGGCAGCTGTATTTAATAAAATATTAGTAGCCACTTGAGGTTTAAAGGTGTAACACAATTCCATTTCAATATAACAATTCCATAAATTTAAATATGAAAACTTCATAGAAGCATGATATGGCTATAATTAAAAAACAAAAAAAAAACCCTTGGTATGTGCTTTCAAAAAACAAATTTAGAGTTCAAAAAGGAGGGGATATATGTATCCCTATGGCTGATTCATGTTGAGGTTTGAGAGAAAACAACGAAATTCTGTAAAGCAATTATCCTTCAATTAAAACAAAACAAAACACAACACAAATTTAGGGCACTTTGTACCTGTAGTCAATCTACAATGTGGAGTTCAGGTGATCATTCACAGGTTTGAAAGTTGAAAGTGATTCTAGAGGCCTCTATAACAGAGACTGATGGTTTAATTTGTTGTTGTTTTTTAAATCACTAAACCAGCAACACAGTCGTCTACCCAGTGCCTGCAAATAAGTTTCTCCCCTTCCTAATTCCTTTATGCCTCTTGAAGTCTTCTGTCTTTCGAGACTATCAAATACAAAAGTGCTTAAGAAGCTGTGAAGCTCCACACAAATCTTTAGCTTTATTGTTGTCATTTGCAAGTTCATAAAGAAATAATACCCCCCCTTTAACGACACTGTCCAATCTATTCTGGTATAGTCAAGGTCTCAGAGAGGCAGAGATACGTATTGACTGAGAGGCTTTGTATTGGAAAGATTTTGGGTGGTCCCCTTTTCCTATGAAATTATCCAGACAAAATGAAGAGGGAAATAGCCCTTTTCTGGAGGAAGGTTGTACCTTTATAGATAGCTGGCAAAGAATCTAGAGGAAATAGAACACGAAAAGGTTCAGAGTTTTAAGAGACATGGGTTCATTCACAGAGTGTGTCTTTGAGCGTGGCCAGAGGAGAAGCAGAGGTGACAGTGCCTTCCAAAGGGCTCATCTAGCCCACAGCGGAGTTTCGATTGCGGAGCACAGTGGTTTTTAAAATGTATAAATGCTTCAAGATTGTACACACTCTTTCTAGTCTATCACAATCCCCTTGTTCAATTGCTAAGTTATGTCGGATTCTTTGTGACCCCATGGACTGCAGCATGCCAGTCTTCCCTGTTCTTCGTTATTTCCCAGACTTTACTCAAACTCATGTCCCTTGGGCCAGTGATGCCATCCAACCATCTCATCCTCTGTTACACCCTTCTCATCCCAGCTTCAATCTTTCCCAGCATCAGGGTCTTTTCCAATGAGTCGGCTCTTCACACCAGGTGGCCAAAGTATTGGAGCTTCAGCTTCAGCATTAGTCCTTTCAATGAATATTCAGTGTTGATTTCTTTTAAGAATGACTGGTTTGATCTCCTTGCAGTCCAAGGGACTCTCAAGAATCTTCTCCAACGCCACAATCCCTATGATTCCCTGTAAGCTTATACCTGAGACATTCTAGGTCAAAATCCCTAACCTAAGACATGGGGAAAATGAAAGACAGGAGGGGGCACGTGTGCAAGAGTAGAAACTTAAGTGCAAGGATAAAATGATATCAGATCAAGACAACAGCCCTCCCGGGACCTGCAAAGGGAGTGTCCTGGAAGGGTTCTAAGCGCTGTTGCTGTTTAGTCCCTTAGTCGTGTGTGACACTTTGAGACCCCATGGACTGTAGCCCTCCAGGCTCACCTCTCCATGGGATTTCCCAAGCATGGTTCCACTTTTATTCAAAAGATTATTTGGGTGGGGCAGTAAAAAGAATGGTATGGAATAGAGAGCAGGGAATACAGCTCAAGAATCTTTGGAAATAGCCCCAGAAAGAGATGATGAAGGACAGACTAAAAGCTGCATCCCAGGGCACATGGAGAAGGTAAGAATTCTGGACATGTTAGTGAAGTAGGTCAACAGAGGTTGATACTGCCTGAAAGGAAAACCCAGAAGTTAATGGAAAGTTTTATATAATTTTAAATATATAAGTTTATATACAGAATTGAATGAGAAGCAAATAACAGAGATGGAGAAGAATTTGAGGAAGACAATAGTGAGTTTTATGTATCGGTAAGATGTTAGGTGAAGATGATCAGCTCGGAATCAGAATGCAACTTTGGAAAGCAGTATTGGCTGAAGATATACACTTGATGGTGAATTGTAGGAATTTCACTGAACATCAGGGCTGTATATTGTCACCCTGCTTATTAACTTATGTGCAGAGTACATCATGAGAAATGCCAGGCTGGATGAAGTACAAGCTCGACTCAAGACTGCCAGAAGAAATATCAATAACCTCAGATATGCAGATGACAATGCACTTATGGCAGAAAGCGAAGAGGAACTAAAGAGCTTCTTGATGAAAGTGAAAAAGTACAGTGAAAAAGTTAGCTTAGAACTTAACATTCAAAAAGCTAAGATCATGGCATCCGGTCCCATCACTTCACATCAAATAGATGGAGAAATAGTGGAAATAGTGACGGACTTTATTTTTCTGGGCTCCCAAATCACTGTGGATGGTGACTGAAGCCATGAAATTAAAAGACTCTTGCTCTTTGGAAGAAAAGCTATGACCGGCCTAGGAAGTGTATTAAAAAGCAGAGACATTACTTTGTCAACAAAGGTCCATCTAGTCAAAGCTATGATTTTTCCAGTAATCATGTATGGATGTGAGAGTTGGACTATAAAGAAAACTGAGCACAGAAGAACTGATGCTTTAGAAATGTGGTGTTGGAGATGACTCTTGAGACTCTCTTGCACTACAAAGAGATCCAACCAGTCCATTCTAAAGGAGATCAGTCCTGAATATTCATTGGAAGGACTGATGCTGAAGCTGAAACTCCAATACTTTGGCCACCTGATGTGAAGAACTGACTCATTGGAAAAGACTCTGATGCTGGGAAAGATTGATGGCAGGAGGAGAAGGGGACAACAGAGGATGAGATGGTTGGATGGCATCACCGACTCAATGGACATGAGTTTGAGTAAACTTCAGGAGTTGATGATGACAGGGAAGCCTGGCATGCTGTAGTCCATGAGCGACTGAACTGAACTGAATCTTACTTGGAAAAATAATACCCAGTGAGGAGGGAAAGGGCTTCCCTGATGGATCAAGCTGTAAAGAATCCACCTGAAAAGCAGGAGATACAGGAGACGGTGGTTCAACCCCTACAGTTCATGGGATCACAAAGAGTCAGACATGACTAAACATTCATGTACATGAGGAGGGAAACACATGAAGAGGGAAAAGGGTGAGGGATGGCTCCCCTGGGAATAACAGTGTTCCAATATTAACTCAATGAGGAAATCAAAACAGAGACTGAGAAATAATAGTTATTAAAAAGGTAGAAAGGTAAAAAGGTAAAAAGTTCAGGAAGCAACAGTTGGAACTGGACATGGAACAACAGACTGGTTCCAAATAGGAAAAGGAGTACGTCAAGGCTGTATATTGTCACCCTGCTTATTTAACTTATATGCAGAGTACATCATGAGAAACACTGGGCTGGAAGAAGCACAAGCTGGAATCAAGATTGCCAGGAGAAATATCAATAACCTCAGATATGCAGATGACACCACCCTTATGGCAGAAAGTGAAGAGGAACTAAAAAGCCTCTTGATGAAAGTGAAAGAGGAGAGTGAAAAAGTTGGCTTAAAGATCAACATTCAGAAAAGGAAGATCTGGTCCCATCACTTCATGGGAAATAGATGGGGAAACAGTGGAAGCAGTGTCAGACTTTATGTTTTGGGGCTCCAAAATCACTGCAGATGGTGATTGCAGCCATGAAATTAAAAGACGCTTACTCTTGGAAGAAAAGTTATGACCAACCTAGATAGCATATTGAAAAGCAGAGATATTACTTTGCCAACAAATGTCTGTCTAGTCAAGGCTATGGTTTTTCCAGTAGTCATGTGTGGATGTGAGACTTGGACTGTGAGGAAAGCTGAGCATCGAAGAATTGATGCTTCTGAAGTGTGGTGTTGGAGGAGACTCTTGAGAGTCCCTTGGACTGCAAAGAGATCCAACCAGTCCATTCTAAAGGAGATCAGTCCTGGGTGTTCTTTGGAAGGAATGATGCTCAAGCTGAAACTCCAGTACTTTGGCCACCTGATGTGAAGAGCTGACTCGTTGGAAAAGACCCTGATGCTGGGAGGGATTGGGGGCAGGAGGAGAAGGGGATGACAGAGGATCAGATGGCTGGATGGCATCACCGACTCAATGGACATGAGTTTGAGTGATGTCCGGGAGTTGGTGATGGACAGGGAGGCCTGGCGTGCTGCGATTCATGGGGTCGCAAAGAATCGGACACGATTGAGCAACTGAACTGAACTGAAAAAGGCAGAGGGACTTCCCTGGTGATCCAGTGGTTAAGACTCTGCACTTTCAGTATAGCAGTTATAGGTTTGATCACTGGCTGGGAAACTAAGATCCAGTGTGCCTCATTGTGAAAGGGAAGTCTCTCAATCATGTCCAACTCTTTGCGACCCCATGGACTCTAGCCTACAAGGCTCCTCTGTCCATGGGATTTTCCAGGCAAGAGTACTGGAGTGGGTTGCCATTTCCTTCTCCAGGGAATCTTCCCAACCCAGGGATCAAACCCGGGTCTCCCACATTGCAGGCAGACACTACCATCTGAGCTCCCAAGGAAGGCAATGTGCTTCATGGTGCAGCGAAAAACGAAAATAAAATAAATGTTTCTAAAAAGGTAGAAAATCCAGAGAAAGGGTCTAAGATAATACTGAGATGCATTGCTTAATGCTGTGTGCCATCCTGTATGATGCCAGGGAGATGGATTTCCAAAGGAATACTCTAATCTGCAGCTTCTTATTGTCTTCCGATAAGATTTGTTGTTGTCATTGTTTATACATTAACTTAATGTTTAGCCAAGTGAGCAGAGCCCATTTTGAATACATTGAGAACAGTCACTGAGAACAGTTCTTTCTAAACAAATCAACCCCTTCCTCCACCCAAACAGCTTTGCTGGAACAGCCTGTTTGTTTTGAGATGCATTTCATTCCTGTTGTGTGTTGACTCGATTACAATGTTCTAAGTGACCCCATTTATTTTCTTCAAAATGCTGTGATAAGGCTGGAGCTCAGGAAACAGGACTTGAGAAGTTCAGGATTTAAATCAAGATGAACTTTAAAATAGAGAACTTGAACCAAATTCCCATCTCTAATCCAGGAAAGAAGAATCACATGGCCCAACTGGGTTGAACTTTTGTTTTGTTTTGTTTGGTTTTGCAGCAGACTTTTCCAAAGGAGGGTCAGGAACAGAAATTACTGTTGCTATGGTAACTTCTGAGCTTTTAGTTTGTGTGTGTGTGTGTGTGTGTGTGTGTGTGTGTGTGTTTGTGTGCGTATGTGTTTTCTATCTTGTTTTTGCAGTTCCAAAGTAAGATAAAGGTTGCTAAAAATTCAGTATTTTTTTCTAGTAGCTAGGAGGAAAACACATATCAAATTTTACTTTGAGGTCAGTGCTTTTTTTTCATATATATTAAGACATGATGGAATTATTTAATTACCTTTGCTAGCAAGTTTACAGACAAGCATAGCCCTCTCTTATTGCATATCCACAAATAGGATTATTTACATCCAATCTAAGGAGTGCTGACTGGTGTCATTGGAAGCTGACGCTGTATCAGCATTTAAATTCCCACTTTTCTGGGCAAAAACCCAACTGAATGATTCAATTAAACTCTTTATGTTATATATTATCCAGAAGTTCACAATATAAAGTGATTCTCCCAGTTTAAATCCCTGCCTTTATGATTGCAATTTGGTAGCAAGACAATTTCCAAGGACTATTTTACTTGAACTGCAATGAAAATGTTAGGCCATAACATACTTTTTGATGCAGGTTTTGTGAACGGCACTCCAAAATCAACCATTATTTCAAGCACATGCAATAAATAACCTTCATTATTCATCAGAGTGCAAATATGCGTTTGTGTTTGCAAATATGGTGGTTTCCTGAGCAAAGAAGCTGGCAATCAACAGCTCCTTCAGCCATTTAAGGAGGTAACAAATGGATGTCAGCCTCTTTAATTGGGAAAGACCATCTCCAGAGAGACAAACAGCCCATCCTTCAGCATAGACTTTGTTTATTGCTTCTACCCAGTACCTAGGAGCGTGTCATATTGTAGACACTCAACTAATATGTATTGAATAAGCAAGACTTAACCTAGATCCCCTAGTAACCTTGGAGGTGTAATTTTTCCAATGATTTTAAAGGAATTTATTTTCTGTTTGTTTTGAAATTATCAACCGCACCCAAACTCTTTTAACAAAATTAACCAATTAGATTTAGCATATTGTAATTCTGAGACTGAAATGCTATAGAATTTCTTTCTTTGAAGATGCTTTTGCCAGCTGCCTAATATCCTTTCTCTTTTTAAGAGAAGGAAAGTCAAAAATATTTATACTGAGATTCCAAATGTACATAAACACAGAAATAATATATCAGCCATATTGGATGGATAAATCCAACAAGTCCGGTAAAGCCATTTGGTGTCATTTACTTTCAGCATTTCAATGTCTTTCAGCATTTTCTGTTTGAACTCCTTCAGCTCCAGACCCCATCACATAGGTTTCTTTGTCAATTTAACATTTCTTGCTCCTGCCTTTGGGCTGATGAAACATCTCAGCCTCCTGTGTGTAACCCTGCAACCTCACCACTCCAGCTTCTTCATTAGAATTATGCTGGGTGGTTGGTTTGTTCGTGCATTTAACCAGAAAAATTTAAGTGTTAATCACATGTTATCTACTTTGCTATGTGCTACACACTTGGACACATGGACGAATAATTGTCACTAAATATTTACCCCCAACTCCCCTCCAAAATCATGCACTGAAACCCTAACCCCCAGGGCAATGATATTTGGAGGTGGGGCCTTTGGGAGAGAATTGGGTATAGACAAGGCCATGAGTGAGGCCCTCATGATGGGCCCTTATAAGAAGAGAGACCAGAGTGCTTTTCTCCACTATGTAAGGACACAGAGAGAAGCTGTTAGTCTTCAAGTCAAAAAGAAGGCCCTCACTAAGAAGCGTACCACACTAGCACTCTAATCTGGGACCTCTAGGTCCAGAACTGTGAGAAAACACGAATTTTGTCATTTGAGCCACCTTATGGCATTTAGTTCTAGCTTCTGAGCAGACTAAGACAAACTCTAAAGTCTCTACCTCTCGATGCCAAGAGTTGATATATAACATCAGCCAAATCCAATGTAGTAGTGTCATAACTCCAGAGAAGAAAGAAGTTAACTGCCTAGAGCAGTCACAGATGAGTGAACATTTATGATTAGTTTTGAAGGTGTGTACTAAAAATAGAAATTTGGTAGAGTGAATTCTTTGTGGAAGATGCAGAATGTGCAAAGGTCTGGAATCATGCAAAGGTGTGGCGTATTCAGGGAACAGTCATATGTTTAGGGTAGGTAAGATATAGACTTGGTCAGACCAGAGATGAAGATGAAAAAATAGGCTAGTCAGATTGAGAAAAGTCAAAGTTCCTTTGCTAAGGAATTTAAGCTTCATCTCATCCCATTAAGAAGGTGGCAGGGGAAAATGAATGTATGGTTGCCACAGGGAAGGGATAGTTAGAGAAGTTGGAAAGGTCATGTACACACTGCTGTATTCAAAATGGATGAACAACAAGGATATTGTATAGTACATGGAACTCTGCTCAATGTTCTGTGGCAATCTGGATAGGAGGGGGATTTGGGTGGCGAATGGATACATGCATATGTATATCTGAGTCCTTTTTATCCTGATAAGATAAAATTTTCTTTTTATCCTGATAAGAACACTCAACATGAGATCAAACCCTAAGAAATTTTAGGTATATGTATGATATTTATCGTTCACTAAATCCTCAAAGGTATGCAGCAGACCCTTAGAATGTAATCATCTTCCATAACTGAGGTTTCGTACCCACTGAATAGCAACCTCCCATGTCTCCTTCCCTCAGCCACTGGTTCCTGTCATTCCAATTCTGCTTTTGTGAGTCTGACTATTTTAGATACTTCATGTAAGTGGAATCATGCACTATTGGTCCTTCCACAACTGGCTTATTTCACTTAGCATAAAATCCTTAGGGTTCATCCATGTTGTCACAAATAGCAGAACTTTCTTCTTTTTAAAGTTTAAATAGTACTTTACTGTTATGTATACACCACATTTTCTTTATTTATCTGTTGATGGACATTTAGGCTATTTCCATAAAGCTATGGTTAACAAAGCTGCAATGAACATGGGAATGAACGTATCTCTTCAAGAATTTGATTTCAGTTCTTTTGGGTAAACAGTCAGAAGCAGGATTGCTGGGTCATAGGGTTGCTTTTTTAAAGGATGAGCTGCAGCACTTAAGGGTAAGACAGATAACACAGAAGCTAGTTAGAGGGCTGTTATGGTCTGTGGGAGAGAAGGAGAGCCTGAGCTGCATTGAGGGGATGGAAAGGAGCCAACAGACTTGTGTTGACCTCTACGCGACTAGCCTTTCATGCAAGAAAAGGCATCAGCTGTCTACTTTCTCTGGTTGCCAGAAGGTTCTCTGTTCCCAAACTTCCCCCTTTGCCAAAGTACCTGATAATCCCAGTGCATCTCACTCAAATCAGTTCAAGAAGGAAAGCTCCCTTGAAACAAAATAAAACAAAACAAAACAGGTTTCTGGGAGGCATGGCACATTATCAATAATATCGCCTTATACTGGCCCAGGGAAATATTTCCCGAAGTGTGTTCTGTGGGACACTGTGGTCTGTCAGACATTAATATTTATCCCATTAAACAGAGGAAAAGGGTTTGTGATGAAATTTCTTGGGAGATTCTCTGGGTCAAACAGATTTATTTGCTGCTATGTTTTTAAGCCTCTAATTCCTAATGTGCACTATAAATATCTAAAACAGGGATATAGACTGTGTTTTTTCTCAAGGGCTTTGGGCCACTTTTTCATAGAGCTTCTCCTACGAATATAGTTTTAAGCGACAACTTTGAAAACCTTCGATATATAGAGAACGTATAGGTAACAAAGGACTTTCCCTCAAGAGCTTCATAACTGGGGCAAGGCAAACTTTACTGCAGATGTTTTAGCAGAAAGAAGCAGATGCTCAGAGTTGCCAGTGCCTTATTTTTACTCATAGAGCATCTGAGAGGAAGAATTTGGGACTTAAAACCCAAATTTTCTGACTTCAGGTCTTAGGGAGCTTCCTGCTGGGCCACAAATACCTTTGCTGCCATAGCTAAAAGCAGTGGATGGAAAGAGACCACAGATACTATAAGTGAATGGAGCTCGGCAGAATGCTTAAGGACTTGGAGGATAAAAGTATGGACGTGTTCAGATAGCCATGTCATCTATGCAAAATCTTGGAAAACTGTCAGCACTGGTATCCAATATGTGATATTCAACTGGGGAGTGCAAATGTACTCTGTACGAATTCTACCTATTCCTTGACATTACCACCTGAAGTCACTGCCATGTTAGGTGGAACTGGTGCTTCTACGGTCCTTGTTTTTTTGTATAATCATTTATTTGTTCAGTGGACACTTATAAAGACATATTGATTCAATCATAGCATCCTTTCAGCCTAGATATGGCTCTGACCCCTCAACGCTGGTATAGCTATTTCACAAGGCTCCCTTAAGCTGAGTACTCTCTCTGGCTGTGTAATGTTCATAATATGAAAGTTCTGATGCTTTCAAACTGTGGTGCTGGAGAAGACTTTTGAGAGTCCCATGGAGAGCAAGGAGTTCAAACCAGTCAACCCTAAAGGAAATCAACTGTGAATACTCATTGGAAGGACTGATGTTAAGCTGAAGCTCCAATTCTTTCACCACCTAATTCAAAGAACCTACTCATTGGAAAAGACCCTGATGCTGGGAAAGATTGACGGCAAAAGGAAAAGGGGGTGGAAAAGAATGAGAGGGTTAGATAACATCACCAACTCAATGGAGATGAATTTGAGCAAACTTTGGAGATAGTGAAGGACAGAGGAGTCTGGAATGCTGCAGTCCATGGCGTAGCAAAGAGTTGGACAAAATTTAGCGACTGAACAACAACAAAAAATATGAAGGGTCACCTCATTCTAAGATTAATCCATTCCAATTGGATGAGGAAGGTTTCGCCATAATTGTGCAAACTTGGAAAGGAAGCTGGGTATAACACAGAACCTGCCTGCATACTCACCAGAATACCATTGCTCAAGTAGTCATTCAACATTATACAGCAGCAAACTCAGTGCGAAAAGTATGCTAAAAACTAGGAATAGTCGTGGTCAACAGAGACATGACCTCTGCCTTCACAGGAAACTGGACTTCACCAGGGAAGGCAACTGTAGAATGCATCATTTTAAGTGACTGAGTAAATAATTTAAAACAGGCACAAATAGTAGAAATAATGAAGCTCTAATAGGGAGCCTAACAATTGTTCTAATATGGTGGTCAGTAAAGACTATGTGGATTTTCTTTAGCTCATCTCATCTGAAGATATCTGCAAAATGTGATGAGACTCCAGCAATATTTTCCAAAGAATCCTCTACAGAACTTGGCCCTATGTATTTGGGAGTCACCTTGATTATACAAAGTTCAGCGGGCTTATTGTCCAAAGAATCTGTTGGTCTTTAGTGTGCAAGTTTTCTTTTGAATCTCAAAGGGAAGCTCTGGAGAGGGGCAGCTCTCAAACTTGATGGGGAACATGTTTGTGTAGAGTACTTATTGCAATGGTGATCCAAGGAAGACCATTTTAAAACATAACAATAGATGTCCAAGATCTCTCCCGATTTTAAATTTCAATGATTTTATCTTCAGGCATGTCTTTCATTTTATAATGCCAGCTGTTTTCAACTAAGATTTTCCTCAGTGAGCAGGTCAATGTAACTTTATATCATGTGCATGCTAAGTTGCTTCAGTAATGTCCGACTCTGTGCGACCCTATGGACTGCAGCCTGCCAGGCTCCTCTGTCCATGGGATTCTCTAGGCAAGAATACTGGAATGGATTGCCATTTCCTCCTCCAGGGATCAAACCCATGCCTGTTATATCCCCTGCATTGACAGGTAGATTCTTTACCACTAGTGCCACCAACTTTATATTACCTGCTCCCTGATCCAGAAATCTGGAAGAAGTATGTTAAAAGTCAGAAATCCAGGAAATCCTATGACTTCTTCTTGGTAAAATGGCACCTGGGGAGCAAAAACCATATCTATCTTTCTTATAAACCTACTCTCAGCTACACAAAGTGGATTTAAGGGCTTTCTCCCTGGCTGTTGTTGTTTAGTTACTAAGTCGTGTCCAATTCTTTTGCAGCCCCATGGACTGAAACCCGCCAGGCTCCTCTGTCCGTGGGATTTCCCAGACAAGAATACTGGAGTGGGTTGCCATTTCCTTCTCCAGGGGATCTTCCCGACCCAGGGATCAAACCTGCATCTTCTGCAGTGGCAGGCAGATCCTTTACTACTGAGCCACCTGGGAAGGCCTTCTCCTCGGTACTGCTTTGCACAGCACCAGCAGGGAGCCGTGTATCATAAATAGTGCAGGCTGTGAACCTCACCTGCTCACCTTCTGTAGTCACAGAATGATATCTAGAGCCTCTGGCAATAGCATTGGTTCTTTTTTTGATTTGTGATCTTTATTTAATCATTTTTGCCTGTGCTGTGTCTTCATCGCTGCCCACAGGGTTTTTATCTCGTTGCTGCAAGCGGGGGCTACTCTCCAGTTGCAGAGCTGGGGCTTCTCATGGCATGGCTTCTCTTAAAGCAGAGCACGGGCTCTAGGGCAGGCAAGTTTCAGTGCCTGCATCACATGGGCTCCAGTAGCTGTGGCCCTAGAGCACACACTCAGTATATGTGGGGCAGGTTTAGTTGCTCCGCAGCATGTGGGCTTCTCATGGATCAGGGAGTGAACCTGTGTCTCCTGTATTGACAGGCAATTTCTTTACCACTGAGCCAACCAAGGAAGCCCACTGGCATCAATTCTGAAAGAGGTTCCTGGGTGGACACAACATGCTGTCCTCCCTGTTGGCTCACCTCCTACAAAGTATGTTAGTGGATTTTCTACTTATTGTCATTCTGTGCTACTCTCCCAGGAAGGAGAATCCTGACTTCAAAGTCTTCCTTCAGTCTGTTTTTATATCTACATCACATCCAGCAGCTCACTCAAAGCTTCTGCCATGTCAGCCTCTGCCTGCCTGGATGATACAGGCAGCTGGAATGGGAAAAATTACATGCTCATCATCCAGGGGTCATTCTAATAGAAATACCCCCATCGATTAGAGTTCCATCCTTTGGGACCAAAGTCTTTATCTTTGTTCCAAACTGAACATGTCTGTTATTCACTCTACATGGTGATTCTATCAGTAATGAACACCAGTTTTCAGGAATATCCACCTTGACTTGGAGGTTCTCTTCTCTGGGTAATACAGACTTCAGCTTTTCCTATGGATGGACTGGTATTTTTTCACCGTGACTGTCATGTCTTAGTGTTTCTACGTGTTTCTTAGGATGTAGCATGATAGATAAGCACACCACTCCACTCTGGTTATTACCTGATCTCAAGTAAGATGATCCCTTCTTAAATAGAGTACCTATATTTCTATAACCAAAGCAACACTGTATTAGCTTACTGGGTATCACAGCATACAGTTGACAGCCACGGGCTCTATTTCACAGTTGAAGCCACCAGTCTTGTCCAGAGAGGCTCTGATTAAGCCACAGTTTTCACATCCAGTAATTTCAGGCCTTTTGTTTTCTTTGGATGAAAGTGCAACACTTTACATTTGTTCCAGTGACATGACTGTATATTTTGGCTCATCATTCGCATCCATTCACATTCTTTCATTCACTGTGTTCAATGCCGGGTTTGTGTAAGAAAATTTGATGAGCATGCCATCTATGTCATCTTTCTGATCCCAGATAAAAATGTGGAACAAGATGAGGCTGAGTGCAGGGTGGTCATGACATGCTCCTAGAAACATTGTCCCTCAGTGACATAAATTCATTTAATTACCTATCTCTGGGAACTTGTTCAGCCAAGTCCAAGACTGTTTCATGAGCTCACATTTTACTGTTTGGACTACTAGTATATCAGGAAAGGCTCTGTATACTCAGATGGACTTTTCAGAAGATTTCTTAATTTTCTCTGCATGTCTGTGTGGGATTTGTATATGTCTGTGTATTTCTCTATGTGTCTGTGTGTGTACAAAAAGATTGAGGAGCTCCTGAATAGCATAAGAAGAAAAAGCACTTCTTTTTAATAAGAAGCCTTATGAAATAGCTTGTGTTACAGGAGTGAAGTCCCAGAAAGTCATCTTTGTGATCAGTGTCTGCATCATCTCTGGGATTTGTCACAAACTGATTCAACACAAAAGTTATCTGGAAAAATTAAGCTCTCAAAGAAATCTTGGCAGTACTCTGCCTTTTCCTGGATTTCAGGGGAAAATTTTGATTTGTGATCTCTTAAGTCTGTAACAATTTGCTATTTCTAATTTATTGCTTCATTTGTGACTGCTGCTAAGGCAAGGTAAATTTATTCTGATTTGCACAACCTAAGTCCTTCCTCTGACAGTGACTAATTATTACCTGAGTTAAAATAATGAAAGTGTCGGAAAGTGTCCGAATGCAATTTGTTAGGAAAACATGTGGCATGCTGTGTTACCCCAGACCAGAAAAGCCTAAGTGATCAGAAACCATGGAGAATTAAGAGATGTATTTTTTTTTTCCCCTCAAAGGTTATAAATCAATGTAGAAAATTTTAAGAACTTTCATGCCAAAGAACTGAATTTGGTGACATAAAGAGTACTTGTCAGTTCTTAAATGTCTCATATCTTAATAAAAGTAATATTTTTAGAGAACTCTTCAAAAATGACACAATAACAATATACAAGGTGTAAAGAGAACCAATATTTGGCAAATGCCTACTATGTTCTTGATGTCACTATCCTGATCATACCAGGTGCTTCATCTAATTTTCATAACAATTCCTTATGGACTCATTCTAAATTTTCTTATTTTCTTCCTCAGCATACAGAGACTTGAAGTGTGTGTAACTGTCTCAAGGACAAACTGATAAGTATGAGAGCTGTATTTTCAACACCAACTTCTGATTCGAGAGCTGCCATATCAATGTTGCACTGAAAGTTGACTCTATTTAACGTGTAAAGCAATTTAAAATATAAAATTACCCAGTGAAGTGAGAGTTGGACTGTGAAGAAGGCTGAGCGCCGAAGAATTGATGCTTTTGAAGTGTGGTGTTGGAAAAGACTCTTGAGAGTCCCTTGGACTGTAAGGAGGTCCAACCAGTCCATTCTGAAGGAGATCAGCCCTGGGTGTTCTTTGGAAGGAATGATGCTGAAGCTGAAGCTCCAATACTCTGGCCACCTCATGCGAAGAGTTGACTCATTGGAAAAGACTCTGATGCTGGGAGGGATTGGGGGCAGGAGGAGAAGAGGATGACAGAGGATGAGATAGCTGGAGGGCATCACTGACTCGCTGGACGTGAGTCTGAGTGAACTTCGGGAGCTGGTGATGGACAGGGAGGCCTGGTGTGCTGCGATTCATGGGGTCACAAAGGGTCAGACACAACTGAGCAACTGAACTGAACTGAACCCAATGAAGCTCCTATTCAAGAAGCTAGATGTATGGAAACACATTTTTATATACTAGAACTAATTATTAAAACATAGTGTGATAAACTGAGACCAGAAGTGAGTAACAGAATTTGACAGAGAAACTGGAGAGCCAAAGAATTCCTCATTTGTATCTTTTCCAAAAGCAATGTCTGGTCCAAAGTTGGATACTTTCTGACTTCCAACTTCTCTGTAACTTACTCAGTCTCCAAATACTTTTTTGTTTTTTTAATTTCAACACTCTCTAAAAAATTTTTGACCCAAATACGTTAGACCTGTCAGGATTACTCCAGGTAAAATATGTATAATCATAATAGTAATGATGATGAAACTAAGTTTCCAAAAGGGTTGTCATTTTAAATTAATGGTATAATCTATATGTGCACAGTACATTTGTAAGAAGTACTAACTAGATTTTGGCAATTTTAAACTACAGTATAACAAAAATGTGGAAGCTCTGCTTCTTCATGAGAAGAACTCTGTTATAAAGATGAATACTTCAATAAATCTCAATTAAGATACTTCAGCTTACAAGGTCATTAAAGATACCAGTATTGTTAATTTAAGGCACTGTTTCAAATGTATTCCATATTTTGTATTAAATAATATTAACCAAATACTCTAAAAATATTGTAGGTAATGTTCATACAAAAGAAGAATTTCTTAATTTGATCATATTTTTAATTGCTAATCATGAAAAGAAAAATATTTCCAGAGTTTTCACCTGCAAGATGCTAATATATGTTGTAGATGTAGCTAGGAGAGAGCCTCATCACTATAATATATTGAGGGTATCTGACTAATATCACCTTCAACATTCTTAAAGGGACCCTAACCTTTAAGAAGGTGGTTGTAACTTAGCCACATGGTCAATCAAAAATCTCCTCTATGGCAAAATTAACCTTCAACCCAATATTCACTAATGCAATGAATGTGGCATGTAATAGAATACTATCCATCCCCAAAAAAGCAATGAGTGTTGACACATATTAATATTACCACATGCATGAACTTTAATGACATTATACTAGGTGAAATAAACCAAATACAAAAAGAAAATTTATGATTCCACACACTTGAGGAATCTTGAAGAGTCAAATTCATTGAGACAGAAAGTAGAGTGGTGATTTCCAAGGGCTGGAAGGAGGAGGAATGGGAGGTAACTATTTAATGGATAGAGCTTCAGTTAGAGAAAGTGAAGTATTTCTGGAGCTGGATGGTGGCAATGATTGAAAACAAAGTGAATGGACACAATGCCACTGAACTTTACACTTAAAAAGGGTTAAAAGAATAAATTTTATGTTATGTTTGCTTTATCACAATGAACTATAACTGATTTTCAGTTTAAGAAATGTATGGTCTTGTAAACTGTTTCCTTGTAAATTGCTTTCTGAAATACATTTTCTGAGAGGAAACAAGTTAGGATAGGGTCAAAGCAAAGAAAAATTTCAAAGCTAGGCAAAGTATTTTTTAAACACTATTGTTGAACAGATAATATGTGCATCTGATAAAGATGTAAATTTTTCAACAATGTATATAATAAAACTTAAGTCTTTCTTCCTAGTTCTCCTGTCATTGAAGGCAGCCATTATTATCACTTGTGATATAGTTTCCCAAGAGATTCTCACATAAATATGTAAGTATTTATGAAAGTAGTTTTTCAAAAAAGAACTTTTTGCTTTCTTCACATAAGACATCTTGAAAATTCTTTTTTTTAATTAATTAATCTATTTTAATTAGAGGCTAATTACTTTACAATATTATAATGGTTTTTGCCATATACTGACATGAATCAGCCATGGGTGTACATGTGTTCCCCATCCTGAACACCCGCCCCCCACCTCCCTCCCCATCCCATCCCTCAGGGTCATCCCAGTGCACTGGCCTTGAGCACCTGCCTCATGCATCGAACCTGGACTGGCTATCTATTTCACATATGATAATATACATGTTTCAATGCTATTCTCTCAAATCATCCCACCCTTGCCTTCTCCTACAGAGTCCAAAAGTCTGTTCCTTATATCTGTGTCTCTTTTGCTGTATCACATATAGGGTCATCATTACCATCTTTCTGTATTCCAGATATATGCATTAATATACTGTATTGGTGTTTTTCTTTCTGATTTACTTTACTCTGTATAATAGGCTCCAGTTTTATCCACCTAATTAGAACTGATTCAAATGTGTTCTATTTAATAGCTGAGTAATATTCCACTGTGTATATGTACCACAGCTTTCTTATCCATTCCTCTGCCAATGGACATTTAGGTTGCTTCTATGTCCCAGCTATCGCGAACAGTGCTGTGATGAACATTCGGGTACACGTGTCTCTTTCAATTCTGGTTTCCTCAGTGTGTATGCCTAGCAGTGGGATTGCTGGGTATTATGGCAGTTCTATTTCCAGTTTTTTAAGAAATTGCCACACTGTTCTCTGTAGTGGCTGTACTAGCTTACATTTCCACTAACAGTATAAGAGGGTTCCCTTTTCTCCACACCTTCTCTAGCATTAATTGTTTGTAAACTTTTGAATCACAGCCATTCTGACTGGTGTGAAATGGTACCTCATTATGGTTTTGATTTGCATTTCTCTGATCACGAGTGATGTTGACCATCTTTTCATCTGTAGTTAGCCATCTGTATGTCTTCTTTGGAGAAGTGTCTGTTTACTTCTTTGGGCCACTTTTTGATTGGGTCATTTATTTTTCTAGTATTGAGCTGCATGAACTGCTTGTATATTTTGGAGATTAATTCTTTGTCAGTTGCTTCATTTGCTATTATTTTCTCCCATTCTGAAGGCTGACTTTTCACCTTGCTTATAGTTTCCTTTGTTGTACAAAAGACTTTACGTTTAATTTGGTCCCATTTATTTATTTTTGCTTTTATTTCCATTACTCTGGGAGGTGGGTCATAGAGGATCCTGCTGTGATTTATGTCAGAGAGTATTTTGCCTATGTTTTCCTCTAATAGTTTTATAGTTTCTGGTCTTACATTTAGATCTTTAATCCATTTTGAGTTTATTTTTGTGTATGGTGTTAGAAAGTGTTCTAGTTTCATTCTTTTACAAGTGGTTGACCAGTTTTCCCAGCACCACTTGTTAAAGAGATTGTATTTTCTCCATTGTATATTCTTGCCTCCTTTGTCAAAGATAAGGTGTCCATAGGTGTGTGGATTTATCTCTGGGCTTTTTATTTTGTTCCATTGATCTATATTTCTGTCTTTGTGCCAAAACTGTACTGTTTTGATGACTATAGCTTTGTAGTATAGCCTGAAGTCAGGCAAGTTGATTCCTCCAGTTCCATCCTTCTTTCTCAAGATTGCTTTAACTATTTGAGGTTTTTTTGTATTTCCATACAAATTGTGAAATTATTTGTTCTAGTTCTGTGAAAAATACTGTTGGTAGCTTGATAGGGATTACAATGAATCTATAGATTACTTTGGGTAGTACACTCATTTTCACTCTATTGATTCTTCTGATCCATGAACATGGTATATTTCTCCATCTATTTGTGTCACCTTTGATTTCTTTCATCAGTGTTTTGTGGTTTTCTATACATAGGTCTTCTGTTTCTTTAAGTAGATTTATTCCTAAGTATTTTATTCGTTTCATTGCAATGGTGAATGGAATTGTTTCCTTTACTTCTCTTTCTGTTTTCTCATTGTTAGTGTAATGTAAGGGATTTCTGTGTGTTAATTTTATATCCTGAAACTTTACTATATTTATTGATTAGCTCTAGTAGTTTTCTGATGGTGTCTTTAGGGTTTTCTATGTAGAGGATTATGTCATCTGCAAAGAGTGAGAGTTTACTTCTTTTCCAATTTGGATTGCTTTTATTTATTTTTCTTCTCTCATCCCCATGGCTAAAACTTCCAAAACTATGTTGAACAGTAGTGGTGAGAGTGGGCACTCTTGTCTTATTCCTGACTTGAAGGGAAATGCTTTCAATTTTTCATCAGTGAGGATAATGTTTGCTGTGGGTTTATTATATATGGCCTTTTTCTTTATGTTGAGGTATGTTCATTCTATGCCTGCTTTCTGGAGGGTTTTTTTAATCATAAATAAATGTTGAATTTTGCCAAAGTCTTTCTCTGCATCTATTGAGATAATCATATGGTTTGTATCTTTCAATTTCTTACTGTGGTGTATCACATTGATTGATTTGTGAATATTGAAGAATCCTTGCATCCCTGGGATAAAACCCACTTGGTCATGATGTATGATCTTTTTACAATGTTGTTGGATTCTGTTTACGAGAATATTGTTGAGGATTTTTCATCTAAGTTCATCAGTGATATTGGCCTGTAGTTTTCT
Organism: Capra hircus; assembly: GCF_001704415.2. Classification (NCBI taxonomy): domain Eukaryota; kingdom Metazoa; phylum Chordata; class Mammalia; order Artiodactyla; family Bovidae; genus Capra; species Capra hircus. The sequence continues at coordinate 10,651,838 of NC_030828.1, forward strand.
TTTTTTGTGGCATCATTGTCTGGTTTTGGTATTAGGGTGATGTTGGCCTCATAGAATGAGTTTGGCAGTTTGCCTTCCTCTGCAAATTTTTGAAGAGTTTGAGTAGAATAGGTGTAAGCTCTTCTCTAAATTTTTGGTAGGAAAATTCTTGAAGATTTTCGAAAAATTTCAAGAAAAATCTTGAAAATTCTCCCTTTGAAATATTGCCTTATTCTTTTAAATTGCTGCAGTACTAGTTTATTGAATGAGTGTATCCCAGTTGATTTAACATTCTCCCAGAGATGAATATTAAGATATTTTTCTAATATTTAGCATCATAAGTGATTGTTCAGTGACTACCATTGTATGAATACTATCCTAGTGTGGGATGTTCTTCAGCTTTCTAAGCCTCAGTTCCCATATTTGTAAAATACACATACTATGACAAACTTAGGCAGCATATTAAAGCACAGAGACATCGCTTTTATGACAAAGGTCCATATAGTCAAGGCTATAATTTTTCCAGTGGCCATGTATGGATGTGAGAGTTGGACTGTGAAGAAAGCTGAGCATCGAAGAATTGATGCTTTTGAACTGTGGTGTTGGAGAAGCTCTTGAGAGTCCCTTGGACTGCAAGGAGATCCAACCAGTCCATTCTGAAGGAGATCAACCCTGGGTGTTCTTTGGAAGGAAGGATGCTAAAGCTGAAACTCCAGTACTTTGGCCACCTCATGAGAAGAGTTGACTCATTGAAAAAGACTCTGATGCTGGGAGGGATTGGGGGCAGGAGGAGAAGGGGACAACAGAGGATGAGATGGCTGGATGGCATCACCGACTCGATGGACGTGAGTTTGCATGAACTCCAGGAGTTGGTGATGGACAGGGAGGCCTGGCATGCTGCGATTCATGGGGTGACAAAAAGTCGGATACAACTGAGCGACTGAGCTGAACTAAACTGAACTGATGTGTAGAGAGAGAGCAAATTAGCCAAGGCGGCATGTTCAGGCTCTCTCATCCCACATTTTGTTAATAAGGACTATGTAAGAGCTGAGATCATTGATAGCCCTGTGTATGCACATCACGAGATACTCACTTGGTCATGAGCTACTTTGTGCTTGTAGGGATATATGAGCTCCACCTAAGAAAGTTATGACATTTTACTGCTCCATTAAGTCTGTGTCCGTTGGGTCAGCCACAAAGGGAAAGAATAGAGTGTGTCTACTGCTATGGCTGCTGCTTCAGCTAGGAGAGAAAACTTATGGCTGCTGTGTCAGTCAGGAGAGAGTGGTTTTCTTGTGTTATGTCTGCTGCTACAGCTCGTATGCCAGAAGGGAATAAATGTGTCTGCAGTTCCTAAGGGTCCTCGAGTCCTTCTAGCCTCTAAGCTCGTCCCCCCCTACTCTGAGTTCAGTGGACGGCGCAGACAGTGTGAACAGCAAGACAAGTGGTGCTGTGACTAGGATGAAGAGCGATACACTGTGGTGTTTCCAGTAGCCATGCACACATGTGAGAGTGGGACCATAAAGAAGTCTAAGCCCTGAAGAATTTATGCTTTCAACCTGTGGTGCTGGAGAAGACTCTTGAGAGTCCCTTGGACTGCAAAGATACCAAACCAGTCAATCCTAAAGATCAGTCCTGAATATTCCTTGGAACAACTGACGCTGAAGCTGAAGCTCCAGTACTTTGGCCACCTGATGTAAAGAACTGACTCATTGGAAAAGACCCTGATGCTGGGAAAGATTGAAGGCAGTAGGAAAAGAGGCTGACAGAAGATGAGATGGTTGGATGGCATCATCAACTCAATGGACGTAAGTTTGAGCAAGCTTCAGGAGAAGGTGAACAGCAGGGAAGCCTGGCATGCAGCAGTCCATGGGGTTGCAAAGTGTCAGTGACTGAACAACAGCAACAAAATTACTTATTTTGTGGACAGATGAAACAAGTACATAAAGTCCTAAGCACAGAGTCAGGTTTGTGGTGAATATTCAGCAAATGCAACTTATAGTTTCTCTCCTCTCCTGTAGTTCACATGCTTTTTCTAGGATAAAATAATCACAATTGGAAGTTAATGGAAGATGACGATCTAATATTTTTGATGGCATAGGGAAGTTAAGAGCATATAGTAATAGAACCGAACTGCATAGATCCTATCAAGCCTTGCTGCTTATCAAACATGCAAGCATAACCTCATGCTTTCATTTCTATTACCCACCCTGCCTCCAGCCCAGTTCCAAAACAATAACTAAGGTACCTGTTCATACAGTTGCATGAAAGCATGCAACTGCATGCTTGGAGGAAAGCATGTATCTGCAGTGTTTTTTTATACTGTAAGCTTTCCAAAAATGATAGTTGATGAAAGAGTTTATTGGTCTTTGAAAGAAACTGCTCTTATTCATTTACTCTAAGTAAGCAGGGTTGTTACTCTGCATTTAACTACCTGAAAAATGGCAAAGAGCTCTGTAAACAAGTGCCTATTTAATTATTGTCTAAAGTATGTCTAAAGAGAGTGCAAATCATAGGTTCACAGACTTGTAGAATGTTAGCATTGGGAGAAAAATATTATCACATCTTTCCTTTTCTAGTGGTAAATAGAAACTAACCGGACAGTTCTATTTAATGTGTCTGAGCACTCTGTGTAAAGTCTGCTTTAGCACTAAATATCTATTGGATATTTCCTCTGAGAACAGGTCTTATTATTAGATTATATCATACAAGATGAGTCAATAAGGGAATTATTTTCCAACCCAGCTTGCCAATGGAAATACCTATTTTAAAATTATTCCAAGACCTTCTTTGTAGGAGGTTAGGAAAAATATGCCCATGAATCATAAAAATAGCAAGCCCTGGGGCTGAGTGGGCCTGATATAAGAGATACAAAGAACAAAGATAAAGGTGCACTACAGGTGTGCAGAAATGGGGGATAAACAAAAGAAGTAGACATCGGATGAGATGGGTAAGGCAGAATAGTATACTCAGAATGCAAAAACAAAAAACACAAAATGAACTTAAAAAGTACTTGACCTGGAGAGAATAAGAGGATAGTTCTTACTACAAATTTCAGAAGGAAAACAAAACAACAAAACATGATTTCCTTGCATAATTGAGATTTAATTAGGCCAAATTAGGCTGTACTTTTACTAATACATTTATTTTTCAGTTTAATCCATTTTCAATCACAAAAGGTTTTTTTTTTTTTAATTTTTCTTAATATCCTATCATCATCAGTAACAGCTCACCTGTTTTAAAAATATCTTGACCCGAATAAGAAAAGCCTCTTTTGAATTAATTACTTCTCTCGGGGAAAGGGAAGGTACTTTTCCTAATTCAAATTTAAACTAGCAGAGTAAAAGAAAAAGCCACACACACACAAACCCCAAATTCACTGTTTTCCCTTGCTGGTCAAACAATCTGACAGGAGAGGGAAAGGGGTTGTATTTAAATGCTCATTTTGCCTATAAAGATTTTTCATATCTCACAAAACCAAATTCTTCTGTAAGACTGACATTTCAGAAGAGGAAGGAACGCAGACAGGTGAACTCAGATCAAAATGGATTTTGCCAACCTTCGATTTTAAAGGTCAAGGTTGTTGCAGACTTGTGTTGTGTTTTCAGTCTAAAGCTCTCACCTTCATTGCCAGCATTCAGGAAATGTCCATGAACAAAAGGAAGAGAATTCTTCCCTTGCTCTGGTTGGGACTTCAAAATAGCTGCAGAAGACAGCTGCATTAAAAGAGCAGAGAGACTTCTTGTCACACGTGCTATTCTTCTAAAAGAGGAGGGAGGATGTTTAATTTGTTTGCTTATGAATTCTGGACAATTCTGGAAGAATGGCACATTAGATAACCTTACCTTGTAGTCTCCGCTGCCCCAGGCTGCAGTGGCCCATTGTGGTCAGTGTTTGGGACCTTTTCACCTGTCAGACCACTTACTCCAGAGTTTGCTCTTGGAGAACTCTAAGGGTCTGTCAAAAAGTACACTCATTCTCTTGTGAACCAAGATATCTAACTTAAACAAATGTGCGTTTAGCTGCCCTGGCTTTCTGTTCACAAGGGATTCTGGACACACAGCAAGAATTTCACACAGCTCCTGTCCACAGCCCATGAGGGAACAGCAGTAAAATGAGAAAGTTAGGAATTTGTATCTTTCAAGGAGATGAAACATTTGTATAAAAAGTTCCTAAAAGTGCCACCTTCGTAAGAAGAGTCATTCACTTGAGGGTGGTTTTCAAGTTTGGCTTAACTGTTCTAGAGATGCTGTCTTTATACTGGCATAAAATGTGAGCTTAACTCTCACGATGTTTTAAATATTATTGGAAAATATCATATACTGTTGAGATATATATTTTGTGATATTTTGTGACCTACTACAATTATTTGTAACGCAGGAGAGGAAGAAATTTTTCTTAGCGTCCCTGGCTAGGTCTGAAAATTAAATCTATCAAGACAAATTAACAAGTGAAGAAGATACAAATTTATTTAATATGAGTTTTATGGGACACAAGAGCCTTCATAAGGCAATGAAGGCTTGAAGGAAAGGTTAAACAAGTATTTGTAGGCTACGGATTCATGGAGAGTGGACTGATGTGGAAAATTCCAATAGGTTGGAGTATAAGTGCAAGAAGCTGGCAGAAACTTAGCAAGATCTCTACATTCGTCCCTCTAATAAGGATGTTCCTTTCCTCTATAGGTTAAAGTGTCTGCCTGCGATGCAGGAGACCTGGGTTCGATCCCTGGGTCAGGAAGATCCCCTGGAGAAGGAAATGGCAACCTACTCCAGTACTCTTGCCTGGAGAATCCCATGGACGGAGGAGCCTGGTGGGCTACAGTCCATGGGGTTGCTAAGAGTTGGACACGACTGAGCAACTTCACTTTCACTTTTTCTCTATATAAAAGACTTCCCTGGTGGCTCAGATGGTAAAGTGTCTGTCTGCAATGCGGGAGACCAGGGTTCTATCCCTGGGTTGATAGGATCCCCTGGAAAAGGCAACAGCAATCCACTCCCGCACTCTTGCCTGGAAAATCCCATGGACGGAGGAGCCTGATAGGCTACAGTCCATGGGGTTGCAAAGAGTTGGACACGACTAAGCAACTTCACTTTTCACTTTTCCTCCATATAAGGAGGGAACCTTTAACTTGATATACCTAAGGATTTTATCATCCTTTTCAGGAGCGAAGGGCCAGAGAAATGTCAACGTGACTTGGTACTTCTGTTGTTTTCTCAAACTCCTTTGGCTTAAAACATTCAATATGCTGAAGTGCCTAATTTTGAAGTGGCATGTCCTGATCCTCATCATTTGTATTTTAAAATGTTAGAGGATTCCAATACACAGGCTTCTGTGTTACATTACAAATGCTCAGCACACTATATTCTACCTTGGACACTCTTAGTACACACTCAGACACCCACACTCATGTAAGATATAAGCTGATGGGATATTAATGCTAATGGTATCCTCAGAAGTGATCAATAGGGACCCTCTACTCTGAAAATGACTTAACAGGGACCTAGCGCATTCAGAAAGGTGGTTAGTGACGGGGCAGAGGATGGAACCTGGTCCTCCTGGGCCCTGGCCCTGCCAGCCCTCAGCTCCTGGTTTTCAACAACCACTCAAATTCTCTGTAGACTTGAGATGCTCAGCAAATGTCTTCAACACCATCAGATTGTACCAAATAAGCACGTGCAACTGAACTGCTTAGGTTCCTAATATTTGACATTTAACACCCCATACTGAGGAATATCTTTGACCCATCAGGGCTACATCTGAACCTGAAAGAAAAATGTTTATGTTGGTTATTAGACATCTCTATGCCTGTCTCCCTTCCCGGCTCTTGGAGACATATGCGGCTATTGTCAGCTCCATTTCCTGTATTTAACCCATGCTCTGTCTCCTCTGATTGCCCCTAATGGAGCTTGACAGTTGTAGAGTTAATCTAAGCTCTGGTTTCCAGGTCTCAGTTCAGGAAACAATCGGTCCCCAGAGTGCTGGGGCTTCTTGCAAGGCTATATTCCCCTTGGGGCCTTTCCCAGCCCAGCTGGGGAGCTTTTCCCATTGTCTGCCAAATGGACACCAATTAAGTCAACTGTTCTCCAATTAGAATTTAGCAGAATTCCTCTTGTTGTCTGGTACTCCTATTCCCAAACAGAGGTCTGTTTTTGGAATTAGTTAAACAGGGAGGAAAATAAATAAATAAATGGCAGCCCTTTCCTGTAACCAGATCCCCCTGGGCTTTTCCTGTCAGCCATTCACACAACATGATCCCCGGATAGATGGCAACTGCTTGGTAGCTCTGAGGTTTATTATCTGCATAATCCTTCCATGGGGCTGTTCGGGTAGTACAGAGCCCAAAGCTAAGAATAGGAGCATTCCCCAGAAGGAGCACTCAAGTCACTGGGAAGAGGAGGGAAAATTCCTCTTTGTACCAAAAAATGTGGGCTTGCTTTGAAGAGATGAAAGTGTGGTGTTTTGCTTTCTGGAGGAGATGCTCCTCCATTTGGACAGCCAACTTTCAGACAGACATATTCTTGTGATGAAGGATTCTGCAGAGCACGGCATTTCCAGGCAGCGTTTAAGATGTCAATCAGTGGTGTTTGAAATCACTCAGGCCGTCACAGCTGGGTGACATCGGGCCAAATCAGGGCATCTTTGGAGAACAGGGCATCGTTGACATCAGAATGCCCTTGTTTGTGAAACATGGTCAATCACAAATAAGATCTTCCGCAAAGAATCCTACTTATTATCATATATTTTTTAGCAATTTTTTCAGCATGTTCATTTGGCATGCTCATAAAGAACAAAGAAAGGCATGTGGCTAAAAGCCACACTTTTTTCAGACTATAATCACCTGGACTCTTATTAAAATAAGATTCCAATTCAGGAGACCCAGGATGGGACCTGATCCGCTGAACTTTTCATAAGCTCCCTGGTGATACTGAGGCTTCATAACCTTCACCACAGTTCATCCCAAGTGTTCAGATTAATAGGTAATAAACTGATAAGTAATTAAGTCAATAGGTAAAGGATCCATCATTCTTATTGAATTGGGTCCACAAGGAGCAAATAGAATTAAAACTTGAATGACATGCTCAGATATTTCAGATAAAACATCTTGCCAATCTGCGGTTAATTTTTTTCTTTCCGGTAGTACCAGCTAATCTATCTACTCATTTATTCATCCATTCACTTGACATTATTCTTTATTAATTGACAATGTATCACATGAGGAGCATTCAGGAAATGTGCGAAGATACAAATGAAACATACTGGAAAGATCTCTGAACTCCAGACAGAAAGTAAAGAAATAGAAGTTCAATATCTGCAGATGTAGCAACTGCTACGCAAGACAGAATACTGCAAACGGCAGCGGTCTTTAGACGGTGGCTGAAGTTTCCCCAGTGTGCCAAGGCAGACTCTGCTTAGCCTTATCTGCTTCGGAACGGGCAGTGTACTGGCTGACACAGTCACAGGCCCAGCCTTGATCTGGTGAGGGACGAGTCGGCACAAAGCCAGGGATGATGGGAAGTAGGGACCACAAGGCCCTATTTGGAGACTGACTGGCAGCCCCAATGTAAATGACAAAATGAAGAACAGAAAATTAAGAGCCATACAGTTTCAGAGAATTGAATCAATGTGAGATACATTTTTAGAAGTCTTCATCTATAAGCTATGGAGGGGAAAAAGAGTCATGTACGATAGCTATATATTTATTAATTCCTTCATTATTAAAGTTAAATGTTTACTGAAATCAATTAGAAAATAACGAAAAACAAAAAAGTAATTTCTAATGAAATTTTAAAAAATGAATAACTATTTACAATGGCCCTTTACCTTGATAAAAAGCAGCATAGCATCAAATAGTAAGATCTGAAACAGAAAAGCTAAAGGCCATATAGAAAATTATATGTTATGGGGGAACGGGGCCCCCTTAAAAGCATAAGACTATAATATATCAATGATCTAGGTAGGTTTTAAATAACGTGCTTCACGCTTACTGCAGGCTGTGAAAGGAATTCCTTAGCTTGTCACAAATCACCCACAATCCCACCAGACTTCACTCAACAGTCAGATACAATAATGTGAAAATTCCTACCTCCACATATTTGCAGCTATATGCCACAGCCTCAAAGAAAATACCAACTATTAGCGAAACGAGCCTGACTCAATTTTCTCTGAATCATATTTGTTTGGAAAGTGATCAATAAACCTTGCATAAAAGGAAAATTGACATCTGCCTTTTACAAGAAGAATGACAGCCTAAGGAGCCACTTTCTCTCTCTCTCTCTCTCTCTCTCTCTCTCTCTCTCTCTCTGTGTGGTTAAATCCCAAGAAAACAAAAAAAAATATTGGTGAATGTATCTTAGGGCTGAATTCTTAATAGTCCAACACCGATCATTCATCAAGCTTTGAACATTAAGAAATAATGACTTCACTGTGTGAAATACACAGAGCTGTTCATTTTTTCCTTTTTTTGATTTTTTTTTTTTTTTTTTTGCTTTCTCTTTCTATGGCTCTCTCTCGCCAGCCACCTAATTCTATATTCTGGGCGGTTTTCCAGGTCTGATGTCCCTCGTTATTCTTTTTTCTGGTTGTTGTCCTAAGAAAGTAATGGCAAATTATTATTAAAATATTGCTGCTTTCTATGGGGAAAAGTAAGAGGATGCTTTTATTTAATTTTCCACTAATGAGGCTGCCTGGAGAGGTGCCCAAAAGACCTGTTTAAGATGATGGGAAAACTTCTAGATCTTGATGGGGTATGGCAATGAACTTTTGGGCTGTACTGGGGAACTTGCTGCTACCTCATCATACCTTACCAGGAGCTTAGCTCCTTCTTAATTCACACCCTCAGCAGAGGTGCAGAAATCAGGACAGAGGAGTAGAGAAGGGATATTTCTCTCCTGACCCAAAACAGCCCAGCCTGAAACATTTACAAGAAAGTTTGTTTTTAGGAAATTTCCAGTCCAATTATACTCTCCCAAGAGACGCAAATAGTTCAGATAGCATTCAGATAAGCATCCACAATTTTGGGAACTTCATAAAAAAAAAAAAAAAAAAAAAAAAAACAGAATTAGCAACTTTTTGAGGCTTGGCCTTCCCTGACTAAAATAGCTCTTACTGGGAGAGGCAGCCTCTCCTGGTGGTCCCAGGATCGAGGTTAGAATCAGGAGGTTCTGGGTGTTTTGATTCCAGTTTTCTTTCTCACTTGATGGGTGGCCTGAGGAATAAAATGAGCACTAATCTCTAGACTTGAGACAAAGGGACAAATAAAAATCAATTTCAGGTTTTTTTTAATTGATTTATCAGGTTGATGAATGGGGCTATACATGTAATTACTTTCCAGCTGGAAGAAGATATATGGAATTCACAGAAAAGTCGTCTGAGTCACTCTGATCCTCCTGGCAGAATCATGGTCACCTCATCTGCCTGTACAATTATCTAAGATTCAAAAGCAGTGGAAGTTCTTCCTGGCCTCTGATCAGTTGCACTTTGGGAGGTATTTTTAGACAGCTCACCATGGTGACCTAACCTAATATTGGCTGATGGACACAGTGCATTTATCAGGCTAGTTTTGGCAGAGAAGACAATGGTACGTTTGATGGAAATAAATCACAAGAGAGACCTACTTCAGAGAGACACCATGGAGATTATAATCTAAGAGCAACAGACACTTAGTGAGTTTTTCTTCTACTTCAATATGCAACCTCCTTTGCCTACATTGATTCTGTGGGTAAATATATAATGTCTGATGATCTACACTGCAAGTGAGAAAAATCCAAATTGACTTAGTTTAAACTGGAAGTGGAATGTTCACCTACAAAGTCCCAAGGTATAGGAAAGAAAGGTTTGATCACAGGCTCATCTCCATTTCTTGGTGAATCTCTGTACTCTGTCTCCTCTGCCTATTAACTTTGCCCAGAGGTCAGCTTCCCTAATGGTGGGAAAAATGATTGTGGAGTTTCAGAATTCACATCTATACATGTACTGTCCACTAAAAAAGAGGAATACGTGATCCATTTTCATTCCATGCCCTGGCTTCATTCTGATTGGATCAATATCTCATCCCTGAACCCAGCATGGTGGCAAGTAAATGAGATTAAGCTGATCATCTTGGGCTAACTGAGACTTGAATGGGGTTGAAACTTGGGTCAATCCCAATCAACTGATGACTGCTACCAGGAAGGGAAGAGATGCAATCAATGCTGGGGGAACCAGCAATGTCCTTTACCAGAGGAATGATCACCCTCTACTCAAGGTAAATAGATTGTGTATGTAGTTAACTGACTTATTCAAGATCTCTCAGTCAGTCTGTGATGAAGCCAAGGTCTTAATCAACGCCTAGAGTTGAATATAACCAATCTAGATAGCATATTCAAAAGCAGAGACGTTAATTTGCCAACAAAGCTCCGTCTAGTCAAGGCTATGGTTTTTCCAGTGGTCATGTATGGATATGAGAATTGGACTGTGATGAAAGCTGAGCACTGAAGAGTTGATGCTTTTGAACTGTGGTGTTGGAGAAGACTCTTGAGAGTCCCTTGGACTACAAGGAGATCCAACCAGTCCATTCTAAAGGAGATCAACCCTGGGATTTCTTTGGAAGGAATGATGCTAAAGCTGAAACTCCAGTACTTTGGCCACCTCATGCGAAGAGTTGACACATTGGAAAAGACCCTGATGATGGGAGGGATTGGGGGCAGGAGGAAAGGGGGACGACAGAGGATGAGATGGTTGGATGTCATCACTGACTCGATAGATGTGAGTTTAAGTGAACTCCGGGAGTTGGTGATGGACAGGGAGGCCTGGTGTGCTGCAATTCATGGGGTCGCAAAGAGTAGGACACGACTGGGTGACTGAACTGAACTGAATATTGAATAATGACAAAGATCTCTACATAACAAAGAAATCTTTCAAAATGCAAATATGTTTACATTATTCCCACCTTCATCATCAGCTCCCATGAACTTCAGGAGAAAGTCCAAATGCCCTGGCTTGACTTTCAAGTAGCTTTGTGCCCTAGTTTCTGCCTATCATCCCAAGCTGATCTTATCTCACATTTTAAACCACTTAGCATTTCCTGTGCATCTTTTTAGATTCTATGTCCTTGTTTACCAAACTGACTCTCACTTTTCAGTATTACCATTATATTGCAGTTGGTCAATTTCTAATAGTTGGACAATTGTCCATTTGTCCATAACATAGAATCAGGATGAAAATCAAAGTCTGAAGTCACCCAGACTAGAGTATGAGCTATGAATTCCCAGACAACCCAAAGGATTTGTTTGAACACTGAGCTAAGACTTGGTCAGATTTCAGCCTCATTTCCACCTGCACTAAGTCATGTCCCTAAAGGTGACCCCAAACCCTATGATAAATCTTTGCTCAAAAAAATGCTATTCTATCAAACTGGAAAATGTACATTGTCTCAACCTACTTTGCCAACCTCTCTTTAGTAATTCTCCACTTTCCCCACTTCTGTAACTTTCCACTAATTCCCTCACTAGTTTCCTCCTTTTCACCTACTTATAACCTATCTTTTTTCCTTGTCTCCATTCTCCCTTTAAAAATGTCTGTCTTTTTTGTGTCAGTTGAACTTGACCTCAGTTTATATTGGATTCTCTCTCTTCTACTGCAGTAGTCTGAATAAAATCTGTCTTGCCACTTTTTAGCAAATGTCCAGGACTGTTTCTTTTTTTCTTTTTAATGGTTTGATTCCCAGGTCTGCTGCTTAGTAGTAAAATGGTCCTTACCAAATCAACTTCTCTAAGCCTTTATTTTGTTCACCTATAAAATGAGAATAATCATGCTTATCTTACAAGGAGAAATGTGTTTAGAACAGGCCTTGGCACTTAGTAAGCCCATAATAAATGCTACCATTATCACCACTCTATTCCAATGTCTGAGAATCTCCCAAGTCTGAAGGTCAAGGCTGTGTCTTCATCTAGCTTGTCTCTTCATTGCTGAGCTTGTGGTCTGCCAAGGCATCCAGAGCCTCTTCATGACTTTCTGTAAATTGTATGTGTCTAAACCAAATCCAAAAGTTTCTCTAAAATGTCCTCACTCCTTTATTACTTTTCTTGCTAATCTGTTCCTCTCCTAGACCTTTCTCTTTGAATGCTCACAGTTGCTACTTGGTGACTTTTGAATTTCACTGGAGAAGCCACAGCTCTGATACAATCTTTGCCCTGAAGTGCTTTAATGCATTGAGAAGGTTCCAATAAAAATGTCACACCTTTAATCAGAACTTTGGCTTGGCAGTCTTTAATCAGCTGAGTGGTTTACTTGGCATTTGAAGTCTTGTTAATCCTATCTCTAGAAGCTCTCCTTCTTCCAACCTCCCAAGTCTTTGAATATCTGCAAATAACCTGTTTCTTTTCATTCCTGCCTGCAAACTGGCAAATTCTTTCTAATGTGCATGCTAAGTCACTTCAGTCATGTCTCCCTCTTTGTGATCCTGTGGACCGTAGGCTGCCATGGTCCGTGCATGGGATTCTCCAGGCAAGAATACTGGAGTGGGTTGCCATGCCCTTCTCTAGGAGATCTTCTTGACATAGGGATCAAACCCACATATCTTACGTCTCCTGTTTTGACAGGTATGTTCTTTACCACTAGTGGCACCTGGGAAGCCCATTCTTTCTAGAGCTCATCTCATTTTTTTTTAATATCTTGCAAATTCAGTTAACACCAGCTAAACATTCTGCTTTCCAGCTTCTTCTCTCAGTTCAATACACGAAGTCCGTCTTCCAAATGAACCAAAGTGGCAGTTTTCCTATATGTTTTCCCTTTGCATGATAAAGATCTTCATATTTCCAACTTATGATACTAATTTCCTCACCTTCACTGCCCCACTGCTAAACTACTGTCATCTATGCTTAGTTTATGTTATGGTGGAAACTCACTTTTGGTATTGATTAGAAATCAATACCAGATTGATTGGCCAGAATAAGAAAGGCTATCCATGGTAATAAACCCCAATGTTCCATAGCTTATCATGGAAACAAGATTATTTCTTGCTTTCTCAGAGTCCTTGATTCAGGGACTCATGCTACTTGCATCTGGTAGGTCACTGGCTTCTAGAACACACATCTTTCTAAGTCTCTTTAGGAGGGGAGGGAAGAGCATAAAGAACCCACACTCTCACTGAAAACTTTTAACCAGAAGTGGACACTGGTTACTTTTATTCACAGCATATTGGCCATATTCTAGTGGTCCCACCTGACATGAATTGATTCTGGGGAAACGTAGGGAGCAAATGCCACATCCTTTTGAGCACTCTGTTTTGTCCCATCTCTTCCACCTATTTCTCTTTCTCCACGATTTGGAGTTGAGAGGGCACTCTTTTTATACTCTATCTATCTACTTATGTTGGCTGCACTGGGTCTTCCTTGTTGTGCATGTATTTGTGGCAAGCAGGGGGTACTTCATGTTGTGATTCTAGGCTTCTCACTGTGGCGGCTTCTTTTGCTGCAGAACTCAGGCTGTAGGTGGGCAAGCTTCAATAGTTGCGTGGGCTTAGCTGTCCCATGGCATGTGGGATCTTCCCAGACCAGGGATGGAACCCTTGACCCCTGCATTGGCAGGTTGAATCGTAACCACTAGACCACTGGGGAAGTCCCATATATCTTTGCCTTAAGAACAGGGAGGCATCAGATGTGAAAATTCCATGATTTATGAAAAAGGGAAAAAGTTATCTTCATACTTCTGATCTGTCAGGGAAGAACTTCAGGAGAGAGATTTTCTAAGGATAATATCAATGCATTTAACTGGAGTGGGTTACAGTTCTTGAATACCGAGTCTATGTCCTCAAGGGAGGTTGTTTCAGAAGGGAGAGGGATTCCATGTGGGTTCATTCATTTATTTGTTTTGTTCTTCTTTTTTAATACTAATATCCATATGGGACCAATTCTGGAAATTCCAATCTATCAATCTTAGTTGAGGCTCAAATTTCAACATTTTGCTAGATAGTTTGGATGATCAGTCTGGGTGAAGGACCACTGGACACAAGTCACCCAGGAATGTGTGAATTTACCAGTAGGAGACCCAGGGTAAGAGGTGAGAGTTTGAAAATGCTGGCAGGAAAATAAGATGTTTAAGGAGGCAGAGGATGTAACACTTTGTCAGTGGGCAGGCCTAGTCATGACAAGAAGGACGATATCCCTTCACCTGCAGTAGAAGAGGAGGTGGTAGAGAAAAGAGACTGTGAAATTCACAGCCCTGGCAGCTTCAGATTTTCCATGTACTCTGCATTTACTTAGTCAACACTTATCACTAGCTCTGCTCACCAGCCAGGGATTCTGGGAGGCACCACAGACAAAGCACTGAAAAAGGCAGCCATGCCACTGTTCTCAGGATACTCCCGGCTGATGGAAATAGAGTTAAGAACGCAGTGTCATGTGTGCAGTGATTTCAGAAGAACAGGAAAGGAGCCTGTGTGGATCAAGGGAAGCCTCCCCAGAGTTTGAAATGTGAAATAAGTATCAGAGGCCACACTTTTGAATCCTTTCTGTGATGGGTGAGGAATGCAAAACAAACAGACAAAGCTGGACTTGGACCTTGTTGTCTATAGGATGCTGAAAAGAACACGTGCATGGAGGAAGACAGGTTATGGAGGAAGACAGACCTGGAGGCAACACCAGCCCCAGCATTAGCTGCGGGACCTGAGCCATGGACCCTCCTGAGGCCCCCTTCCCCAGTTATACAATCAGCCTTATAACACCTGTTATCGTAGAGCAGCTGGGTCTGGCTTAATGACCACCTCTTCCTCCTCCCACCGCTCTCCACCTTCAAAATAAAAAGGAATACTAACACTGATAGAAATAGTAAAAATGCTGTCAATATAGAGCACCACCAATAGTGTTAATACATCATATTATATAGCAATCCAGTATACATGATACTCTTATATCCCTTCTCATCTGAAGTTGCTACTGCTTTTCCCTCTCTTCCTTCCTTCTCTTTTTGCTTCCTTCCTTTCTTCTTTCCTTGCTACCTTCCCTTAATGTCTTCTCCCACATACGCAGTGTTTTGACTGGCATAAAGAGTACTTATAGTAATAGAGTAAATGAATTAAAATCAAAGTGACAAAAAATACAGTGACAAAGTGAGCCTAATAACAAGATTGGCCACAATGCCCTTATTTATACCCTGGGCAGATTCAAGAGCTGGATTTTACTTTTCTAGGAGCCAAGGAAAAGGGATACATATTTTTAGATTTATAGTGCATATCATCCATGAAAGGAGTAATTACCAGTGCTTTGGATTTACAACTAGTACTGACGCTGATTTTAGACCTGCACTTCCTCCTGGGGTGTCTCATAAATGGGACACTGTGTTCTGGAGTAAAGAAGGTTCAAGGCAACCTCCCACCAGTTTCTCCTTGCAAGAGCTTTGCTGGGATATTTTCTCCAAGAATCCTAGTGTGGCCTATGGTTAACAAATTATCTTGGAGAGGAGAGAAAGATGGTGCAACTTGAATACCAAGCCTTCTTTGATTTGGGTTGACCCAGTGGGCAGATAGGGCTTCCCTGGTGGCTCAGTGGTAAAGAATCTGCCTGCAATGCAGGAGCCACAGGAGATGGGTTCAATCCCTGGATCAGGAAGATCCTCTGGAGGAAGGCATGGCAACCCACTCCAGTATTCTTGCCTGGAGAATCCCATGGGAAGAGGAACTTGGTGGGCTACAGTCCAGTTCAGTTCAGTTCAGTTGCTCAGTTCAGTTCAGTTCAGTTCAGTTGCTCAGTCATGTCCGACTCTTTGCGACCCCATGAATCACAGCACGCCAGGCCTCCCTGTCCATCACCAACTCCCGGAGTTCACTCAGATTCACGTTCATCAAGTCCATGATGCCATCCAGCCATCTCATCTTCGGTCGTCCCCTTCTCCTCCTGCCCCCAATTCCTCCCAGCATCAGAGTCTTTTCCAATGAGTCAACTCTTCACATGAGGTGGCCAAAGTACTGGAGCGTCAGCTTTAGCATCATTCCTTCCAAAGAAATCCCAGGGTTGATCTCCTTCAGAATGGACTGGTTGGATCTCTTTGTAGTCCAAGGGACTCTCAAGAGTCTTCTCCAACACCACAGTTCAAAAGCATCAATTCTTTGGTGCTCAGCCTTCTACACAGTCCAACTCTCACATCCATACATGCTCACTGGAAAAACCATAGCCTTGACTAGACGGACTTTAGTCGGCCAAGTAATGTCTCTGCTTTTGAATATACTATCTAGGTTGGTCATAACTTTTCTTCCAAGGAGTAAGCGTCTTTTAATTTCATGGCTGCAATCACCATCTGCAGTAATTTGGGAGCCCCCCAAAATAAAGTCGGACACTGTTTCCACTGTTTCCCCATCTATTTCCCATGAAGTGATGGGACCGGATGCCATGAGCTTCGTTTTCTGAATGTTGAGCTTTAAGTCAACTTTTTCACTCTCCTCTTTCAGTTGCTCAGTCGTGTCCAACTCTTTGTGACCCCATGGACTGCAGCATGCCAGGCTCCCGTGTCCATCACCAACTCCTGGAGCTTGCTCATACTCATGTCCATCGAGTCAATGATGCCATCCAGCCATCTCATCCTCTGTTTTCCCCTTCTCTTCCCACCTTCAATCTTTCCCAGTATCATGGTCTTTTCCAATGAGTCAGCTCTTTGCATCAGGTGGCCAAAGTATTGGAGCTTCAGCTTCAGCATCAGTCTTTCCAATGAAAGTCTAGGACTGATATCCTTGAGGATGTATTGGTTTGATCTTCTTGCAGTCCAAGGGACTCTCAAGAGTCATCTCCAACACTACAGTTCAAAAGCATCAGTTCTTCAGTGCTCAGTTTTCTTTATGGTCCAACTCTCACATCTTTACATGACTACTCAAAAAACTATAGCTTTGACTAGATGGACCTTTGTTGGCAAAGTATTGTCTCTGCTTTTTAATATGCTGTCTAGGTTGGCCATAACTTTCCTTCCAAGGGGCAAGGGTCTTTTAATTTCATGGCTGCAATCACCATCTGCAGTGCTTTTCAGTTCTGTTCAGTTCAGTTCAGTCGCTCAGTCGTGTCCGACTCTTTGCGACCCCATGAATTGCAGCATGCCAGGCCTCCCTGTCCATCACCAGTGCTTTTGGAGCCCCCAAAACAAAGTGTGACACTGTTTCCATTGTTTTCCCATGTATTTGCCATGAAGTGATGGGGCCAGATGCCATGATTTTAGTTTTTTGAATGTTGAGTCTTAAGCCAACTTTTTTACTCTTCTCTCTTAGGAGAGGGCTACTGTCCATGGGGCCTCAAAGAGTCGGACATGCATGAAGCGACTTAGCATGCACACAGGGGCAGATACAATTTAGAGTTTGGGGAGAGATGGATAAGCTATGCTTTCTGTAAGCATTTCTCACGGGATCTCCATAAATGTCAAAGAGCAACGAGCTCAAGGTTCCCCTGCATGGTAGTTCATACAGATTTGTTTCTCAGCTTTGGTTTCTCCAGCTCAAAACCTTGGAATCTTTCCATAATGAAGCACAAATTATGTTGAAGGATCCTGCATGTGTGTATTGTCACTCAGCCATATCTGACTCTTTGTGACCCCATGGACAGTAGCCTAGTAAGCTCCTCTGTCCATAGGATTCTCCTAGCAAGAACACTGGAATGGGTAGTCATTTCCTACTTCAGGGGATCTTCCTGACCCAGGGATTGGGCTCTCTTTTCCTGCATCTCCAGCATTAACAGGTAATTTTTTTTTTTTTTTTTTTTTTTTTACCATCTCACCAACTGGGAAGGCCTTGAAGGATCATGAGCACATCCTTTCTGTATCTTTAGTTCCATTCTTCCTCCTTGGCCTTGAGTCTTGCTACAGGAAAAGCATCACTGTCTTCCCGTGCAGCAAAGCCAAAGCTTTGCCTAGGAAACAAATCCAGGATATTTTACACAGTATGGTTCCTTCCGAACTCCGTCAATTATTCTCTGTATATTGATTTGATGTTCTTGCAAGTTTGGTAGTTTAATGGTGTTTTAAAATAAACATTATTTCCTAACAGTATAAAGAAGAGTCCTAATTGAAATCCATTTGCGTCCAAGGAGGGTCTTTAGACCTCTAATATTCAGTTAATCAGCTGATCGTTGGCACAGTGGAGGGCGGCTGCTCCTTTGCGGTATAGATTCTGAGGCATCTCTGGCTTATTGAGCCCGTTCCTACCTGGCAAGGCCTGGATGCCAAAGGATGTTCTCAGAAGCAAGAAGAATGAATTTAAGGACAGATGTTTGGGTGGGAGGCACTGCAAAGTACTGCTGGTGTCACCATCTCCATCATCACACGTAAGCTTCAGATAATATTCTGGGCACAACCAGTATTCAGTTTCACAGCCAGAAACTGGGTCCCCTGGCAACCACTCCTGGGCTTTACAGGGAAGATTAATATTTGTCATCTTTGGGCAGTTTTGAAATCACACTGTCTTGGCCATTCTTCTTATAACTCTTAACCTTCAGATGCTATGGGAAGCAGCAGATGCCAGACCATGACACAACCCCATAGAGAGTCTGGCCCTGATGAAGAACCCAGAGCTTGTGGGTTCTGTTTAGCTTTTGTTCAGTGAGAGACTCCCAGAGCCAGTGACTTTGCTCTTCTGCGTCTTGGCTTCCCAGTTTGTCAAACTGAGGGTGGTAACTTCATAAGGTTACTGAGAAGATTCCATGATTCCATACATATCACTGTTTAAAATAGCACCTACCACAATGTACACATGCTTTCTGTCCTTAAGAGCTGTGGTTTAAGCCACGACAAAGGTGCTTCCCTGGTATCTCAGACAATAAAGAATCTCTCTGCAACACAGGAAACCAAGGTTTGATCCCTGGGTTGGGAAGACCCCCTGGAGAAGAAAATGTCTACCCACTCCAGTTCTCTTGCCTGGAGAATCCCGTGGACAGAGGAGTCTGCTGGTCCACAGTCCCTGGGGTCCCAAAGAGTTGGACACTAACTCAGCAACTGACACACACATGCAGTTTTGTGGAGTCTGCTGAAACTATTTTGAGCAGCAGCTGGTTCTCCTTTTCCTGCCCTATATGTATGTCAACTTAGAGACAGTTCCAAGGGGCCTTTGACCTTCAAAATCATTAAACAATTGGGAAATAAACATTTCCATTTGCTGTGCTAACCTCCTACCATATACCAAATGCTTTACATACGCCATTGCCTATAGGCTTCCTGGCCGCCTGTGAAGTAGGTACTGTTCCACGTATAAGAAAGAGGAAGCTGCCCTTCTCTAGATGGAGTATGATTACAATCCAACACCTAACGACTTTGCTATTTATCTCATCCAGGTAGGATTACCAGTAAAATACTGGATGCCCAACTAAATTTGACTTTGGTGTTAAAAAAAAAAAAAAGATATTTTAATTCAAGTATTTCCCTAATACTGTGTGGGATATACTTATACTAAAAAGTCATTCATGTGTTTATCTGAAATTCAAATTTAACTGGGTGTCCTGTGTTACATCTGGGACCCTAACTCCAGGGAACTAAGAATCTTCTGGGTGCCAAGCACTAATCTCAGCCCTTTATGCAGTTAAAAACACTGACTTCACTGGACATGAGGCAAGTCATGGAAAAGGACAGTTTGGATCAATTTATATACCCCTTTGCCAGCTAGTTTGATCTTTCACCCAGTATTTTGATTGCCAACATCACTTCTGGCATTGGAGAATTCTGTTACCTCACAGCCCATGTTTCACAAAATTAGCCTTCTGCTGTGCTGGTAAGATTCTTCGACGAAGAGCTATAGGCAGGGCTATTTTCATTTTGTTTTATTTTTTTTGTAAATCACTAAAAACAAGAAGCCATCTGAAGGATAGAGAAGAGCTTTGAATTTAGATAAACATAATATTCAAGCTCAGAATCTCCCACGGACTGTCTATGAGCTTCAGTTTCATCATCTGTAAATTTTCCATCCATCTCAGGGGGTGCTGAGGATTGAAGAGAGATGTCTTTAGTGCAGTACCACCATCCCCCAACTCTGCCTTTTCAGTGCAGCCCCGGATGAGTGCCCATCAGAGGTCTGTTCTCTGCTGTTTCCCTTTCCACTTTTTAATGATTGGCTGTAAGTGTAAAGATGTTAAATTCTTCATATAAGTCAATACCTCCAGAAAAAAAAAAAATCTACTTACATTGTCTCCTATATCGAGGGCCTAATGATGACCAGAACTTGGGAAATTTTGTCAGAAACTGCCTTCAATACAGAAGACCTGGGATTCAATCCCTGGGTTGGGAAGATTCCCTGAAGAAGTGAAAGGCAACCCACTCCAGGATTCTTGCCTGGAGAATCCCATGGACAGAGTAGCCTGGTGGGCTACAGTCCTTGGGGTCACAAAGAGTCAGGCATGACTGAGCTACTAACATTTTCATCCTAACTGGGCAGAGACTTCAACAGTGAGAGGAGAGGAGGGCAATTCCCAGAGCAGGCTCACCTTTCATGGGTGTGATCTGTGATGTTCATGGAATTCTCTGGAGTGGAGAAAGCAAGGAAGCTGGAAAATAGAGTTTTTATCCAGGGTCTGAAGGAGGGTAGATTAAAAAAAAAAAAAAATGCAACTTGAAGGCGTGTCCTGAGGAAATGCTTTAATTCAGGCTACACCTTTATGAGATTAGGAAAAATAGGTGTGCTAAATTCTGGCCCAAGATTTCCCCTTTGTGTGTTATTTACCTTAAGCATTGCTGTCCCAGGTAGCGCTGGTGATAGAGAATCTGCCTGCCAATGTAGAATTCTGTCCCTCGATGGGGAAGATCCCCTGGAAGAGAGCATGGCAACACATTCCGGTATTCTTACCTGTCGAATTCCATTGACAGAGGAGCCAGGCAAACTACGGCTAATAGGGTGGCAGACTCAGACACGACTGAAGCGACTTTGCAGGTGTCATACATGCACCAATCAGAGGATGGACGGGTGATGAAATTTGGGTGAAGATGTCAAGTCATCCTAGCAACCTTTCAGCCAGACCTTCTGGTGGAGCCACACTGTTAGGACATCATGAAGAAAACTCTGGTTAAGACCGAGTTTGTTTATCCAGAGCCCGTCTGTATGATATATTCCCTTCAGCAGAACCAGCCTCACTTCCTAAGGCCGGATGCCCTACTATACACACATCAGCTGGTGCCCTCTTTTTTCTAGGGGCGGCATGAAGGAAATGAATCTGAGCTTCAGTTTAATTTCCCCCTACAACAGGTTCAAAGGCTAAATGCCATTTCCCTACCTCAGTCAGGCTTTGTAGCATCTCCAGCATTATATGAAATTTGCTTGTGAAATAAAGACAAACACAGGCTTGACAGAAATGGCATAAATAATCAATCCATATATTTATATAGAATCTGGGTACAGCTCATGGATGATTGCTTTGTACTTTATTTCTTTACTTTTCCAAGCAACTCTGATAGATGTAGTGGGGCAATTTGGGAATATGCCCTCAGAGATATCCTGAAAAATAATCAACCCTACATTAGGTCTAGTTAATGTGGAGGGAAAACAGAAAGGAACTCGAAGAAGAATCTTTTTCAGAGTAAGTAACAATTGGCGTTTTCTTATCCTCATTTGATCAATTTCCCAAACGTCATAACCTGTGTATCGCATTACAGTTTCATGATCGAAAGTCTTACATGAGGAACTGGAAATGCTTTAACGAGATGAGCTTCTTGGGGAGGTTTCCAGCCTCAGTAAGCAATCCCTAGACACCAAAATCACTTGGGACCCATTCAAAAATTCTCAGCAACACGTGAGGAATGCCAAGTTCCAGAGAGAACGGTGTGCATCCCGTGCTTGTTGAATATACATCTTCACAGCAATATGGTATTCCACTTATTAATTCTGTCTGCCACAGATGTCTTCATTATGTGTATTTAATTTTAGTGCTTAAATAAACATACACTAACGGTATGTGAGAAATACTCCAGATATCCTTAAGCAAAAAGCAGAGACTGTGTAATGCTGTAGGAGAGCCTGCTGGGAACAAATCTAAATTTAAATTTAAATCAGTTTGGGGAAAATCTCTTCAGAGGCCATGAGTGTGTGTGTCTCCTTATTTGTGATGAAGCGGAGAGTTGGAGAGGGAAGATACTAATCAATGAGGCCGTAATTTACAACAGCAGTTACAGTGATCCTATTTTTTGCACAGTAATTGCCACATGTTGACTGTACAGATGTCCGAACACATGGGAGCACTTCTCTTTTCGAAGACAAATGAAGATTTTCACTTTGTTTGGTAAACGTGTCAAGATTTATCACTTAGTCATGTGCCATACGTTAGGGTGTTTATAAAATTTGGCTTTCTGCACTCTGATTATGTCGTTTTATGATTTCAACAACATGGCAGTGATGAAATCAATATTTTCTGGATTCAAATGTGTCTCACGTCTTACAGTAGAGTGTGAACACTGTTTCAGAGGTTAGATACAGGAAAACAAGAAATCCTGTCTATGAACATGAAGGCCATACAAACACGCTAATGTTCTTGTCTTCTGTGTTCTGGAAAACAGAGACCAAGTTAAATAGCTTTGTCCAATAAGCTCAGATTAAAAGAGGCCCTAGCCAATTGGATATCCTAGATTTTTCTTGTAGAGTGAGACAAAATGCAGCTTCAAATGCAACAGAATTGAATAGAAATATTCAACTTCTTCTTGTGAGATGCACAAAAGATAGGTCCTGAGGAGACAGTGAACAATGGTTAAAAACAAGCTCAGAAACAGGAACAAACTGAAGGACAAGATAAATCTAAGACAAAAAAAGCGCTTCGGAAACACACAAACCTTAATCCTCTTTCAATGTCAAACCAATGCTCATCCAGGTGGAACAGAATTCAAACTGTTTGAGATACCTCTTTCTGAGCCAGGAACTCAACTTCCTCTGAGTTTCAGTGGCTTCTCTGAAACACGTTCAATCTGCAAAAGTGATGCTTTTGAAAAGAATTAAAATAACATAATTGGCTATAAAGATATTGATTTATAGTTTAGGCTTAAAATTAGGAAAACTCAAAATAGCCAGAGTAAGAGGCTTTCTGCTCTCTCAGCCACTCAAGAAAGATCAGGGTTCATGGAAAAGAGAACATTTTGAAAATTGCTTTGGATCTTGGTTATTTTCATTATCGGCATTGTCCCAGAAACATTTAATTTCATAGAAATTGAATACAATTTTTTTTTTAATTTATGGAAAGGAAGTAAAGTTTTATAGAATGGAGAAAAGGGTGCTGTTCTGTATTTCATAATAGTTTTCAATATGAATATCTTTTTCTTCAACCAGATGAAAAACCACAAAGGCAAAGGAATCCTTTTGATTTTCTTATATCTCTTCATAATAGTGCTAGGCATACAATTGATGCTCTTTAATAATCTTTTAGTGGAATGAGTATATCAATTTTTTAAAGCATTATAGGTACATTATTTAATACAGTACCTAGAACAATGTCAAATGTAGTGTATTTTTTGATAGACTGAATAGCTGAGCTGAGTCCAAGGAAAAGAGTCATGACATATCAGAAACCTTGGTAATGGATACACATGAGCCCTTATGAGCAAGCCCCCAGAAACCTCTAGGCTCTCGTCCAAAGGCATTTTATTACTAAGACCAGAATTTTCTTTAGGTGGCAAAATAGGTAGCACCTGATGAGTCCCCGGCTTTCACTGGGCCCGTTTCAAGAGTGGTCCAGTCCCTGACACTCAGTTTGCCTTAAGTAATCAGATAGAAAGTCTGCTGAGTGCTCAATGTTAATGACAGATAGAAAGCATTTACGGGAGCTGCAGAAAGCTTTGCATCATCCTCTGGGAACTCATTCTTGAAGACCCAGATTTACCCTACTAGTGGCTCTCTTGCTCAGGTAACAATTATCTGTAAATTGCTACCCAATAGCATGGGCCCCTTGGTGCATGATGTGCTTAGTCACTCAGTCATGTCTGATTCTATGCAACCCCATGAACTCTAGTCACTCAGTCATGTCTGATTCTATGCAACTCCATGAACTGTAGCCAGGCTCCCCTGTCCACGGGACTTCCAGGCAAGAACACAGGAATGGGTTGCCATTTCCTTCTCCAAGGGATCTTCCCGACCCAGGGACTGAACCTCCATCGCCTGTCTCTCTTGCACTGGCAGGCAGGTTCTTTACCACTGAGCCAACTGGGAAGCCCAGACACCTTGGTAACACTTTTGCAAAAGTTCAAAAGCATTCTAAGTTTATCCTTCAGTCAGTTCAGTTCAGTCGCTCAGTCGTGTCTGACTCTTTGCGACCCCGTGAATCTCAGCACGCCAGGCCTCCCTGTCCATCACCAACTCCCGGAGTTCACTCAGACTTTACTGGAAGGTAAATAAGTGGCTTTGGCCTTAGATAACAGCATCTGCCATTACCTTATAAAAGAAGTCAATTTAGAGAAATGGAATTCAAACACCAAACCAAAGGATAAATACAAAGAAAAACTTGGTGTTGGTGTACTGTTTAATGCAACAAGGAGAGTATTTTAGAACAATTAACAGTAATGGAGTATTCTTAAATGTTAGAAAAACGTGCCATCACTATTAAAGAGAAATTTAATTTTCTTATATATGCACCCCCATGATGTCAAAAGAAATATCTTAAGGATGGCGTAAGTAGTAGGTAGTAATTTCTAGGGGAGAAGGCAATGGCAACTGACTCCAGTACTCTTGCCTAGAAAATCCCATGGGCGGAGGAGCCTGGTGGGCTGCCGTCCATGGGGTCGCTAAGAGTCTGATACGACTGAGCATCTTCACTTTCACTTTTCATGTTCATGCTTTGGAGAAGGAAATGGCAACCCACTCCAGTGTTCTTGCCTGGAGAATCCCAGGGACGGGGGAGCCTGGTGGGCTGCCGTCTATGGGGTCGCACAGAGTCAGACACGACTGAAGCAACTTAGCAGCAGCAGCAGCAGCAGTAATTTCTAGGAAAAGCATCCCAAAAGAAAGCACAAGCAATTTCACTAAAAGACGTTTAAAACAGTATACAGTAGAAATGGCTGGAACTAAAATGAAAAGACAGTTAAAACTGTATTCATTTTGTTTGCCCCCAGCCTACATCTATTCTCTATATAGAGTATTTTTTCAAAAATTGAATATACAAATACTCAACAGATGGGTGCAGGCCGCCTTGAGGAGGACTTAAAGAAAACACATGCCTTCCTTTTATGTGGTTCTTCCACAGTTTCTGGGTGCCTCAGATGATAATGGGGCATTCTTGTTTGGGAGATATAAATTCTCTTGTCCTAAAGTAGATGCGGGAGTTTTTTGTAGATTACTACCGTTGCAGAACCTAGGGAGGATGTTGAGACACCCTGATGTTGGAGGAAAAAAAAACCAATAATTTATTCTGTTGGATTTGCCTAATCGGAGGCATTCTTTACAAAAGTTTTATGGGAGAGTGGAGTGGTGGAGATGAAGATTTAAATCTTCCTATGAATATATATAAGAATAATACTGATGCTCTGTTACAACCTAGATGGGGTGGGGGGTGGGAGGAATGTTCAGGAGGGAGGGGACATGTGTACATTTAAGGCTGATTCATGTTGTTGTATGGCGGAAACCAACACAATATTGTAAAGCAATTATCCTCCGATTAAAAATAAAGCAATTTAAAAACGAATAATAAATATTTCTTAGACAAATATCAAATGATATTGCTTATACATGAAATTAAAAACAAAAGACACAAATGAAAATTTTTACAAAACAGAAATAAACCCACAGACATAGAAAATAAACTTATAGTTACCAAAGTGGAAAGGGAGAGGAGGGATAAATTAGGAGTTTGGGATTAATGGATATAGACACTACTAAACTGTGCATAAAATAGATAACCAACAAAGACATAATATATAGCATAGGGAACTCTACTCAATATCTTGTAATAACCCATAGTAGAGAAGAATCTGAAAAAGAATCTGTGATATATAACTGAGTCACTTGGCTGTATACATGAAACAAACACAACATTGTAAATCAACTATGCTTCAATTTAGAAAAAAGAATAACAATTTTTTTGTGAATGCAATAGACATCATAAACAAATAAATACATACACTGTTAAACAACAACAAGCAATGAAAACTCACTGCAGTTCTAACCTTGTCCTTCTCTGTACTAGGAGTTTTTCCTCTTAGTGTCTCTCATATCAATTAAAGAGATTCATATGGATCTTATTATTAAAACGTTTCATAAGTTGTTATACATAAGTCTTACCAACTGAGAGTTTCGATTTTTATACTTCAATATATGCCTGGTTTTCAAGCTTCCCAGGTGGCTCAGTGGTCAAGAATCCATCTGCCAAGCAGGAAACATGAGTTTGATTCCTGGGTCAGGAAGATCCCCTGGAGAAGGCAATAGCAACCCACTCCAGTATTTTAGCCTGGGAAATCCCATGGACAGAGAAGCCTGGCGGGCTAGAGTCCATGGAGTCGCAAAGAGTTGGACACGACTGAGTGCTAAGCAACAACAGGATGTGATTCTCACACTGGGACTGTGCTACAATGAGCCCCTTGCGTTACATTTTTTTGCACAATTTGTCTTTTGGTTTCTTAAATTCAGAATAGCCATATAGAATCTCTATGGAAGCCATAAAGATGTCCCTTTTGAAAAGTTACACCTTTGTGCCTACATTTCAGGGTGGAGTGTGAACTGTGTATTCTTTTATCAGACAAAGAATTTTTTTTAAAAGTCCATGAACTATCCTAACACAAAAACCTGACCTCTTTGGCCTCTGGAGCCTGAGGCCTAGACAATCATCCAAGCCTGGTTTTTCCTGAGAATTGCTGCAAGGTAAATCTGAGAGAGGACAAATTTACACCTTTTGGAAGCAAAGTCTGAGGTCTGAGGATCTATCGGTTCCAGCTGTGCAAAGAGCAGGGTCCAGACCTCATTCTCAAGGTAGATGAATAAAGGAAAAGAAATCAACCTCTAGATCTTAATTCTTTAAAATTTAAAAGCTAATTTTGTGTCTTTTAGTCAATTTCCTGAACAGGAAGGAAGAATTTATTAACTGCCTTCTAGTACTAAATGGAGTACTAATGGGTAAGTACAACAGTTCAACAGGTGCCAAGGAGATCTATGGAGGCATTACATCAATTTTCATCATAATGTCCTACAGATGCATTTGTAGACTGATAGTTCTGCTTCTCTCTACCTCGCCCCACTCCCGGTTAATTTATTTTGAGAACCTTATCTCCCAAATAATAAAAAAGCTGCTATATCATTCTAGAGAACAGAATGCTATAGGATCTTACTTATGAATTCCTCCTATGGAAATGCTTTTGCACAATTTAAGTAACAGGAAGTAGGTGAGGACAATTGTTCAACATTTAAAAAAGAGAAAATTAGTAGTGAGCAATGCAGTTGAGGATATGAATCAGGCTTAGGGAGAAACTTCTTGACCCAGAAGCCAAGATTTTAATGCTACACCAGGAGCATTTTGGAAAAGGCAATGGCACCCCACTCCAGTACTCTTCCTGGAAAATCCCATGGACGGAGGAGCCTGGTAGGCTGCAGTCCATGGGGTTGCTACTAGTCAGACACGATTGAGCGACTTCCCTTTCACTTTTCACTTCCATGCTTTGGAGAAGGAAATGGCAACCCACTCCAGTGTTCTTGCCTGGAGAATCTCAGGGTCGGGGGAGCCTGGTGGGCTGTTGTCTATAGGGTTGCACAGAGTCAGACACGACTAAATTGACTTAGCAGCAGGAGCATTTATATAAAACACACAATGAAATCTTAAAAGAAACCACTCTCTACAGTAAAAACACTGTTTTACAGACTGCATTCTATTTGTTCTTCATCTATTTTGGTAGAAATTGAGTTGGATTCAGGTGTCAATAGAAACCAAATACATAAAGCCACAAGTTTCACAGAAGTTGATGAAAACATAACCAAAAGAAAAAAAAAAATGCTTGCATACTCAGTTGTATCTGACTCTTCCCAGCCCCATGGACTGTAGCCTGCCTGTATCCTCTGTCCATGGAATTCTCCAGGCAAGAGTACTAGAGTAGCCATTCCCTTTCCAGAGGATCTTGTCAACGCAGAGAGCGAACTCTGATCTCCTGAACTGCAGGCAGATTCTTTGATCTGAGCCTCCAGGGAAGCGCTACCTTGAAAGCCTTGATGAAAACAGGAAGGCCAACAATTAGAGCCTTGCTCAGTAACCTTGTTCTCTTACCTGGATCAAATGCCACTGAGAAGAACAAAAGAGAAATTTCTTCCAGAATAATTTTTTTTAAAACCATACAGCAGGGCCATTTTTCATTTCTGCAGAAGGTGTGGTTTCACAGCCCCCCCAACCCTCTATCCCAGTATCAGTCACTTCCCTGTATAAACCATATAACCTCACTCTATCCTTCCTAATGGAAAGAAAGATGACCCCAGATAGAATCACTAGGGCTTTGAGTAATCCTGTTTTCTTAGTGACTTAGGATGGGAGGAAGTGAATACCTTTCATCTTTTTTGGTTGTTCTCCCCAAATTTCTTTGAATATTATGATTTGCCTCAACTTCCCCTTTTGAACAGTTAACTTTTTTTGTTTAATTTTAATAAAAGAAAAATAGTACTGGTGGAAACTTCATCATTGGATGAAACAGGAATCTTAGGCACAGGCAGAGTAAAGCCTGGAGGGAGAGAGGGCCATGGGATTTTAAATTATGGAAACATTAGGAATGTGAAAAATAAGTAAAGGTCTATCTGGATCAATGGTCACACCTTCTCTACCAGGTCACCATGTGGAGACAGAAATTCACGATGTGGGGAGGACAGACGCATGGATGGGTTTTCGGTCGTACTGTACATCCCCAAGACTGGAAGGGTCTTTAAATTTTTTTCCTCCAACAAGCATCTTGTGAGATCACAGACACTGAAGATGGATAGCACTTAAAAACATTTTTCATGGCTACACACACCAGAAATGACACACAATTTTGTCAGGACTCATTTAGATAGAATGCAATGATCTCATGAAAGTGAAAAGCATTAGCTGCTCACTCTTGTCTGACTCTTTGTGATTCCATGGACTTGATCCCACCAGGCTCCTCTGTCCATGGATTTTTCCAGGCAAGAATACTGGAGTGGGTTGCCATTCCCTTCTCCAAGGAATGTCCCTGACCCAAGGATTGAACCCCATTCATTGCTTTTCTCAAATACATTATCCAGGGACCTTTAATGATCTTATGTTTGGAGACATGACTATTTAAGCATATGGCTCTAACTACTGTGAGAAAATTTGTTCTTGTTTTAAAGTATGCTAAACCAAAATTCTAGAACTCAAGGTTCTGGAATTAAAATCAATGTTGTACTAAAGCTATGGAATGTACTTTGGCCACCTCATGCAAAGAGTTGACTCATTGGAAAAGACTGACACTGGAAGGGACTGAGGGCAGGAGGAGAAGGGGACGACCGAGGATGAGATGGCTGGATGGCATCACCGACTTGATGGACGTGAGTCTCAGTGAACTCCGGGAGTTGGTGATGGACAGGGAGGCCTGGGGTGCTGCAATTCATGGGGTCGCAAAGAGTCAGATACGACTGAGCAACTGAACTGAACTGAACTATGGAATGCTAATCTGAATAATAAATGAATTGTTGCCTTATTGATTAAAGCTGTACTTTTTCAAAGGAATATTTTACCTGTGATATCCACCATAGGCATACTTTTAGTGTAAATATGTAAAGTAATATCTAAATAGATTCATTAATACCATATATAACATCAGAATAGTTATTGTGGATTGTTCATCCACAGTGAAAAGCTAAGTTCCAAACACTAAAAAGTTAAAAACCAAACCAAACAAAATATATCACAAAATAGGCATGCACACACACACACAAATGTTGTTAGTCCTTAGTTAGAAAACTTTAAATTTTTTCAAATTTCTAACTAACCAAAGTGAAGCAAGCAAGTTTACAATGGTAATAAATTCAACTAAGTGGGGGAATTTGAGAAGTAATAGAAGTAGAGTATAAATTACATGCAAGCACACAGACATTGCCACACAGATGTAAATAATCTTGCTTCAAATGGACCATAAAGTTTAAATTACTTTCCATACCAACAATATGAGGCCAGGAAAAAACAACAACAACAACAAAAGCCCCCAGCTAACCTTGGTTAAAATCATACTGTGACCCTCTAAAGAAAAACACAAAAGAAGGATAGCTGATAATTTAAGTGTTGTCCTGGGTTTTCATAAAAATGTCACTTCCACCATTAAGAGTATCATTTGCTTCTATTTTCCCAGAGCTTGGAAACAAGTAAGAGTTGACTCTTGGCCATTAGCATGCATGTGTCTCAAATTGTTATACATAGGATACAAAATTGTTATAAGACTTTTACAGCAAGGACACTAAAATATCAGTGTG
Source organism: Capra hircus (assembly GCF_001704415.2). NCBI lineage: Eukaryota > Metazoa > Chordata > Mammalia > Artiodactyla > Bovidae > Capra > Capra hircus. Next base: position 10,682,148 of record NC_030828.1, read on the forward strand.
TAGCACCCATTTTTTTGAATTTTGATCAAAAGATGTGGTCAAAAATTTTCACACCTATTGGATGTTCACAGTATGTATGTACTTCCATAAAAGAGTAAACAATTATATTAAAATATGATTAAAATCTTTTTTTTAGTTACAAAGGCAATATACAATCATATGAGGATAATAGGAAACATGAAACTAAAAGGAAGAAAAGGAGAGAAAACCACTCAACATATAACTTTGTTTCTCATATATATTTGCGTGGGGGAGATTATCTCCTTATATACACACATACTCAAAAAATATGTAACCATGTTGTTCATATTATTTTGCAACTAGGTTTATAAATTCACATTATAACATGAATAACTTTTATACTATTTCAGATACTTTTTCCATAGCATTTTTTATGTTTGGAAATATTCATTATATATTCTATATTATCTCCAAATAATCTAATGTTTCTGTAAATCAAATTGTTTTCAAACTTCAGTTATTATATATATTATTGCAATTACTTGAACTTATGTTTTAAGAAACATCCCTAATTTTTTCCTATAGTGTAACTTCCCCAAGTAGAATTTCTAGATTTCAGAATGTTGTTCTCCAGAGGGTTTGTATTTCTTTCTACCATAACACACAAGCTATCACTCACTACAATAATTCATGACAATCTCAAAAGTGGGGAAATTGTAACAAATTATTTTATTTCATAATTTTTAACCTGCAAAGTTGTTATCTATACTAGAAAAAGTATTGAGCAATTTTTTATCAAGGTGTAGTCATCTTATTGATTGCAACAGCATTTCATTTACAGAATATGTTATCTTTTGTTGAGTCAAATATTTTGAAGTTTATACTCAAATTTTTATTTGCTTTATGTTTGCTTGTGGTGCTTTTTAATGCAACACCTTTTTTCCTGATGTGCTGATATCTGTCAACCATCATTCCTTTGGTGTCCTGCTCAGAAAGCCCTTCCCATTGGAATAATCATAACTGAACAATTTATTGAAGTCTTACATATTGATCAAATGAATATAATTATTCATTTGTTTCTTCTTTACTTTTCCTTCATTTTATTTAAATTTTAATATTTCTAGGATTTATTCTGGCAAATAATATTAAAGTGGAGTTTATCTTTAGTCCAATGGTAGCTGTTCAGTCCAACATGATTTGCTGAATAATTTAATCTTTCTCATTTGATTTGAAATGCCATCTTTTTAAAGTGTATTTTAACAACCACATGATAAGTAATCGAGTGTCATACATCAAATTCTTCCATGACTATAGAAGATATTATTGTTAATTTCACCTTTTAAAAAGGTAAGTACATGCTTATTATTTCTATAAATTGTATGGTCCTTAGAGGAATTCCATGACATTAACTTGAAAATTCAGCTTTCTTTTATGAACTTAAAGTGGCATCCACAGCTTTCATATAAAATAATGCTGACTAGTGTTTTTAGTATAAAAATTATAACTAGACTCAGTGGTGTAAACTTTCTCCTAGTCATTCCAGGGGGACTCTACCAGTGAAAATATTGTACGTTTATGTTGCATATCAAGGTACTAAAAAAGCCATAGTACGAATAATACCAGCTTGAATGCAATTTAGAGACCTTATTTTATGTGTGTGAAAATACTGAGATACTTTATCTCAGATGAAGAATTAGCGTTCTTGTCAGGAAAAATTTAAATTAAGACTACTTGGTTTACAACTTGGCAAAATCGCATCTGAAATCCAATTTTTTTGAAGCTCTATAAATCAAAGGAGCTTAGCAGAGCACAATTTTGTTGTTGCAGTTGCATGTAAAAATATTTGGATCTGGACTGCCAGTGTTTCCCAATAGTGCCAAGTAAAAGCAATCACCTAAATATTAAACTCTGAAAAAAAAACTGAGGAATATAAATGTAAGGAGAAAAACTAACTTGACTTACTATTTTTCCACAAGTATATGAGTGCCAAAAAAATAAGGATGGGCACAATCTCTAGAACATGATCAATTATTCTTTATTTAAACATATGAATATTAAGACAGTGAAAAACTCTTTTAAATTAAATATCTACCCAGGAAACTGGCTTTCATAAAAATTATCTACAATTTGGTTGAAGAAGAAAATATTTAGAATTTTCCTATTACCACCTTTCTTTTCTAGACAGTAAACCATCTAGGTTTATTTTACGGGGGAGAATGGGGGTTGTTTTTTTGTTTGTTTGTTTTCTTAGACAAGCACTGTCTCTAGAGAGAAGCCTGGTTTTATCTTATGCTTTTGCCCAAGTGTCCTTTTAAGAGGAGAACAAGAATAGGCGCATGCTCTGGGTGGTTGATTCCAAGATAACTTTCACATCTGTTTTATCACCAATGCAAAGGCAAAGCTTTCATTTTCTCACTCCCTATTGAATGCAAAGTGGATTCTGTCATGTCAAATTAGAACCATATTAATTTGTTCTATAGTCTAATAAAATCTCTTGATGAAAGAATTTATGGGATCTACTTTCTTAGAAGCAGCCTAAGAGATACAACACGACTGAGCGACCGAACTGAACTGAAGAGATATAAGGCAAAAACTGGACCCACCCACCTGCATTCCCACCCCAATTTTGCCCCTTAGAATCTGTGTGATGCAGCGGAGTTATTTAATGTCCTTGGGCCTCAGTTTCCATGTCTGTAAAAGGATAATCAAAAAATAAATAAATAGATAAATTATGCCTATTGATAAGGTTGCTGTGAGGTGTGAAAGTAATATATAAAAGCCTGGCACCCGCTAGGTGCCAGGAGAGGGAAAATCCTCATATTTTAAAACCGTACACTCCATGGCTATAAGGTAGGCTTTTTTAACTCCTTTGTAGTTTTGAATTTGACAGCAATGATGTAACTGGACTTTGCTGTTTGAGTGGAACAGAAAAATGAAAAAGCTTAAAGAAAACAGCAGAAGATAAGGAGCCAACCCAAGCTAGCAAGTCATCGTGCCCTTGGATAACTGAAATCAAGACTTGAATGTGACTTTATGGGTAACATAAAAATGGAATATTTTTATTATTTTTTCCTTTTCTTAAAATAATACTAAGGAAAAATAAAGCAACCAGGCCATACTTTATTCTTATTTAACCAAAAGATTAGCACAGTGGGTTGCTGGTTTTCTTCTACTTTTTTTTTTTTTTTAATTTTCCATTAAGCAAGTTCTTTTAAAACAAATTTGAACTTTTCCCATCCCAGTGATTCCCACGGACAGTTGGCAAAGAATCTTGGATAACTTGCAAAACTGGGATTTTTTCCAGGCATGAGTAACTTGTTAAAAAGGCACTATTTCCTTAATACTAACAGTAAATAGAGTTCACATTCACATAAATCCTTGGTGGCCCATGGGGAAAGTTTTATGTGTATGTGTGTGTGTGTGTGTGTGTGTGTGTGTGTGTGTGTATGGAATCTTTTTTTAATTCATAAAACACTTGGCTCTCAGCATGTCTGTTTATATTCCACTTCTCAAAAATAAATACACACGTTTATGCCAGTTGAGGTTAAAAGGTATCCTTTTTCCAGTTGCCTGCTGCGTGCCAATGATTTTATGATGGATGGGTTCAGGATACCTGGCTAGAATTCTGCAAGACTGTTTCTCTTCTATTTATTTTAATTTACCAAAAAAAAAAAAAAGGATAAAACTTAATCACCATGTAATTAAGATACATGTTTTCATGAAATTTAATTTCATTGGGAGAGCTCAAATAAATATTTTCAGGACTTACAGGAAAAATTAAACACTGAATTTTAAAATCAAATGGCAAAGTCAGTTTTCTTTTATGCATTGGGACATTGTAAGTTACTGCAGTAATCTGTAGCAGTTACTACTATGGGTATAAATTATTTCTTATTTATCAGTGGCAAATAATTGCAGGGGACTTTCTAGGTGGCACTAGTGGTAAAGAACCTGCCTGCCAATGCAGGAGACTCAGGAGATGCTGGTTGATCCCTGGGGTCGAGAAGACCCCTTGGAGGAGGGTATGGCAACCCACTCCAGTATTCTTACCTGGAGAATCCCATGGACAGAGGAGCCTAACAGCCTTCATACAGTCCATGGGGTCCCAAGAGTCAAATACGACTTAGCGACTACACCACCACCAATGATAATTATGGGACTTTTCCCTCTTACATAATCATCTGAAGAATATGTATTTTAAAGTTACCCCTTATTAAAATCTGTTTTGTAGATTATTTTTTTCATGAGACTGGCGGCCATTGAGTGAGATTTTACAAGGCCACACAGTGACGCAGTAGTGGACCGGCATCTAAAACATATGAGGAACATTTCTACCCACTCTTCTTTCGCAGTGATGTGTATATGCCAGAATTCTCTCTAATTCTCTTTATATGGGTGACAAACACCTCCTGTCTTTGCAGTGCTGGACTGGGTATATTCTGATAATAGGCAGTCCCCTGAGATATCTTGCATTTCCTGCTTCCGGTCAGATGTTCCACAAGAATAACTTCTCTACATATGTTTTTGCATTTTTGATCACAGTCCCAGCTGGAATCAGGAAGTTTGGAGGCAGCATGGAAATGGAAAATAATTGAAAGTCACAGAGGCACTTTTTTTGACTTTCAAAAATATTTGATTTTCTGGCATTCCTGAAGCCAGGGGGCTGGGGGAAGCCTATATCATCCATTACCTACTTAAAAGTATGCTACCACCTCAGTTCTTGACTCAAGATACATTTTTATTTAAAAGAAGAAGAGCACAGTTATAAGGGAATAGGAGTTTCCCAAGGTCAGACGGTCAGTCAGAATGAGTTACGGGGTTGGAACTTTTAAAATTGCTAACTGAGGGCTTAATTGAAGCCATATTAGTTATTATCATTAGCCTCAGTTACTTTTCATGCCGATGAAAAACATACCATCATGTAACTTCTTCTAATGAATGTATTCAAATAAGTTAAATACAGGAATAGAGCAGAAATTATCTTCTCAAAAAGCTTAGAGGTGATATCTAAACATTGTTTTGCTAAGTCCTCTGAGCTTCATTTTACTTCCCTGCCAAATGATATAACTTCTCTTAGGGTGTCTATTAGAATTAATTTAAACTGTGGCTCAAGTACTTAGATAATGTGTGGCCCCTGAAATGGACCAAAAAACCCACAAACCCCTTTGCTGCTTGTCCTCCTTTTTTCTCCCCTCCTTTCAGAATGTAGGCCTGACAATTTTTAACAAGATGAGATTTTCAGAGACATAACTGCATCCCTGGACCCTGCTCCTCACCTGGGCTAGAATGGATTCTGTTGGCCAATAAGATCCAGACTGAAACAGAAACAGGCAAAATTTTTGTTTTCCTGTTCATTTGTACAATCACTGTTTCTGTTACTAATGCTTTATTAAATCTAAACAAACCGCTTAAGTAAAACTAAAAGTAATCCACACATTTACTCCTAAAATTCTGAACCATTCCCTAGCTGGAGACCCTGCCCCACGACTTTAATGGAGACTCAGGCAGCTGAGCAAACACAAAGAAGCTGTCCAGAGTCTTCTCTCTTTCTGACTCTCCTGGTTCCACTTGAAACCCCAGGAAGAGTTTATTTTTACTGTTGGTTTGTTGTGTCCTGTTTTGCCTTTGGTTTGGGGAATTTTTTTAAAATACATTTTTTTTCTATGAAAATTCCAAGTTTGTTTTTTTTTTTTTTTTGGTTGTTGTTCTTTCTTTTGTATAGAATATGTAGAATGAAAACCAATATTTAGTGGGGATCAATCATAGTTCAGGCTTTTTCCATACCTTACTTCATTTAATCTCATAAGATCTCAGTGATGCAGGTATTTTTATCATTTATAATGTGGAAAGGGGGCTTAGTGGCAGTTTAGTTGGGTCACTTTCATGAATGGGAAGATAGCAGAGCTTAGGTTCAGATCCAAGCTTGTGTACCTCCAAAGTCTGTTCTTTGTTCTTAATTCTCTGTCCTTCTCTGTCAATTCAGGGATGAGATTATGAGCACCTATTATCGGAGTTTATACAATAGAGTCCTCCAAGAGTAAAAAGTCAAGCACACTTAGGAATCTGATTTTAAAACGTAGAGCAAACACTGTTTTAATCATTACTACCTTTCTTGAGTGGGATGATCACTTTTGTGATGATGTAGATGCTTGGAGATGCTGGTTGGTCAAGTGTTAGGTACTCAGGATCTTGTATGCAGCTTATGCTCCAAGGATTCAGCAAAATAACTGATCAGTCCAACTGTAGGCCTCTGTAGGTATTCATTTTATCAGTCACCATTTCCTTGACTTGAACATTTTTAAAACAAAAAGTTGGAAAGTGTTTCTTTTGTGTATTTGGGATACTAGAAAATTCTTAATCTATCATATCCAGGGAATAAGTTTTCTTATCTCCTGATTTTTCTATATCTTAATTTATAGTCAGTGTGACAATTTTTTTAAATTCTAATTTATAGAAGACAGACAAGGCAAGCAGATATTACTGTTTTTGTTGTTGTTGTTGTTAGTAAGTATTAGTATTTCTGTATATTAGCAAAATATATCTGTAACAAAATGGTGTTCCAGGTTTGGGGAGATTCTCTTGAGCAGTACTGAGTTCCATAAAATGTGTCCATAGGTACCATTTAAAATGTGGTAACCTGAGCTTGGGGTTTTTGATTCACTATCATGTTGCTACCAAGGTCTGTCTCTGAGCTTAATATATGCTAAATGTCAACTAACTGAGTGACTTTACAGACCTTTGGAGATTTGAGGGGGTAATCATTCACACTTATGAATGAAAGCAGAAAGGAAGAAAGGAGATAGCTTAACACAGAAAAGAGACATTGAAGAAAGTGAAAACATGAACTGTAATTAGTTGAGCACCTATTATGGGAGACTTTCTTAATTATTCCTTCCAGTGAGCCCATGAGAGAAGAATTTTAATACTATCCTTTTATAGGATGAGTGGTTGAGATTTAGAGTTTTAGTAAAGACTCAGTTCAGTTCAGTTCAGTTCAGTCGCTCAGTCGTGTCCGACTCCTTGCGACCCCATGAATCGCAGCATGCCAGGCCTCCCTGTCCATCACCAACTCCCGGCGTTCACTCAGAGTCGCGCCCATCGAGTCAGTGATGTCATCCAGCCATCTCATCCTCTGTCGTCCCCTTCTCCTCCTGCCCTCAATCCCTCCCAGCATCAAAGTCTTTTCCAATGAGTCAACTGTTCGCATTAGGTGGCCAAAGTACTGGAGTTTCAGCTTCAGCATCATTCCTTCCAAAGAAATCCCAGGGATAATCTCCTTCAGAATGGACTGGTTGGATCTCCTTGTAGTCCAAGGGACTCTCAAGAGTCTTCTCCAACACCACAGTTCAAAAGCATCAATTTTTCGGCGCTCAGCCTTCTTCACAGTCAAACCCTCACATCCATGCATGACTACTGGAAAAACCATAGCCTTGACTAGATGGACCTTAGTCAGCAAAGTAATGTCTCTGCTTTTGAATATGCTATCTAGGGTTGGTCATAACTTTTCTTCCAAGGAGTAAGCGTCTTTTAATTTCATGGCTGTAATCACCATCTGCAGTGATTCTGGAGCCCAAAAAATAAAGTCTGACACTGTTCCCACTGTTTCCCCATCTATTTCCCATGGAGTGATGGGACCGGATGCCATGATCTTCGTTTTCTGAATGTTGAGCTTTAAGCCAACTTTTTCACTCTCCTCTTTCACTTTCATCAAGAGGCTTTTTAGTTCCTCTTCGCTTTCTGCCATAAGGGTGGTGTCATCTGCATATCTGAGGTTACTGATATTTCTCCCAGCAATCTTGATTCCAGCTTGTGTTTCTTCCAGTCCAGCATTTCTCTAGTGAGTGGTATATAAAACTCAAAGTATTGGAGTTCATAACCATGAAGTGTTTGCTATGTACCAGCTACCTGATCCTTGCCAATAAGAAGCATGCTTATTTAGTGAGGGAAACTTTAACTTTAGAACCCATGCTTTGGGAAGAAGGGAGAAAGGAAGGAGGCAAATATTTATTTGGCACCAATATTTATTCTTTCAATATATTTAGGTCAAGCCCATGAGTATATAATTCCAGTAGAAGATCTGGCCTCATGGAGTTCATCATCTGGTTGGGAAAAGAAACCTACAATTTTTTTAGCAATTAAGAGAAATGGCACTTGACTGGGAGTCTGGATATCCTAAATGTAGTGTTGTGTTTATAAACAATTTACTGCACCTATGTCTTTTAAATGAAATGAAAAGAAAGGAAATGAAATGTTAGTAGCTCAGTCATATTCGACTCTTTGCCATCCATGGACTGTAGCCCACCGGGCTCATCTGCCTATGGAATTCTCCAGGCAAGAATACTGAAGTGGGTTGCCATTCCCTTCTCCGGGGATCTTCTGAATCCAGGGATCAAACCTGGGTGTCCCACATTTCAGGCAGATTCTTTACCATCTTAGCCACCAGGGAAGCCCAATTTAATAATCTTACAGATTTAAAGAGCTCAGCAATCAGGTAGTCATGCCAGGAACATTTTATCTACAGAGCATGCCCAATTAAATTGTGTGAAAAATATACTTGTGTGCAGGGCTAATGTGAATCTTAAGTCACTAGGCGGGTCAAAGAGTTCTTATCTTAAAAATGAGGTTAGTGAAATATAGTGTCAAACTAAGATTGGACAAGGAAGTAGCAGATCATCTGGTCTTGGGAAGCTAGAATGCACATAGTGTATCCCCGGATTGAGTGGACAAAAGTGAAAAGTGAAAGTGAAGTCGCTCAGTTGTGTCCAACACTTTGTGACCCCATGGACTGTAGCCCACCAGGTTCCTCCGTTGATGAGATTCTCCAGGTAAGAATACTGGAATGGGTTGCCATTACCTTCTCCAGGGGAATCTTTCCAACCCAAGGATCGAACCCAGGTCTCCCACATTGCAGGCAGACGCTTTAACCTCTGAACCACCAGGGAAGCCCTAAGTGGACAAAAACGGACACTAAATAGGAGAGTTCTAGAATCACGGCTACTGTCTCACTGAAACAGAAGCCACAGTAGACAACTGCTATTGGATGCACCCAGCCATCAGTTCAGGTCAGGTCAGTTCAGTTCAGTCGATCAGTGGTGTCCGACTCTTTGCAGCCCCATGGAGTGCAGCATGCCAGGCCTCCCTGCCCGTCACCAACTCCAGGAGTTTACTCAAACTCATGCCCATTGAGTTGGTTATGCCATCCAGCCATCTCATCCTCTGTCGTCCCCATTTCCCTCCTGCCCTCAATCTTTCCCGGCATCAGGTCTTTCCCAGCATCAGGTATTTTCAAATGAGTCAGCTCTTTGCATCAGGTGGCCAAAGTATTGGAGTTTCAGCTTCAACATCAGTCCTTCCAATGAACATTCAGGACTGATTTCCTTTAGGATGGACTGGTTGGATCTCCTTGCAGTCCAAGGGACTCTGAAGAGTCTTCTCCAACACCACAGTTTGAAAGCATCAGTTCTTTGGCACTTAGCTTTCTTTATAGTCCAGCTCTCACATCCACACATGACTATTGGAAAAACCATAGCCTTGACTAGACAGACCTTTGTTGGCAAAGTAATGTCTCTGCTTTTTAATATGCTGCCTAGGTTGGTCATAACTTTCCTTCCAAGGAGTAAGTGTCTTTTTACTTTATGGTCAGGTGATCTGGTATTCCCATCTCTTGAAGAATTTGCTACAGTTTGTTGTGATCCACTCAGTCAAAGGCTTTGGCATAGTCAATAAAGCAGAAATAGATGTTTTCTGGAACTCTCTTGCTTTTTCTATGATCTGTTGGCAATTTGATCTCTGATTCCTCTCCCTTTTCTAAAACCAGCTTGAGCATCTGGAAGTTCACGGTTCACATACTACTGAAGCCTGGCTTGGAGGATTTTGAGCATTGATTTACTAGCATGTGAGATGAGTGGAATTGTGTGTGCGGTAGTTTGAGCATTCTTTGGCATTGCCTTTCTTTGGGATGGTTTAAATCATCCATAGATGGTTTTGAATTCTACATGAGATCCTGAGATTTCCTGGCTGGATCACTGGGCAAACTAGCAAGGGTCTCTTCAATATTCTCACCAATATATAACCCAATATTTTTGTTATTGAATTTCTTGGCTCCTACTTTTACATGGTGAGACTTTGCCTTAACTTTGTTAAGACTCTGTAGCTGAGGTCTAGTCTCTCTCTCTCTCTCTCTCTCTTTCTTTTTTTTTTTTTTTTTGTAGAAAAAAGGACTAGAACAGTTTAAAGTTTAAAATATTTTAGAAGTACTGGCTTCATTCCCAAACCTCCTCTTCTATATAAGTAAGGACCAAAAGAGAACTAAGTGGAACATTAGGTGGCTAAATAAAAGAATAAGAAAGCTCTTTATTACTTAATGTGAAGTTTTTTAAAATAGATAATTCTAAAAGTGAAACAATGAGTATAGCGCATTTGTATCCTTGTAATTATATATGCAATTTATATATGCACATATATATTTACTTTATGTATATACACATATATTTATTTTATCTGAATAAAATGTCTCCAGAAAGATACACAGGAAACTTATGAGAAATGATTGACTGACACACAAGGTTGAAAGACAGATTTCTCACAATATAAGCAGCTAAGTTCTGAAGCAAATGAATGTGATAGATAAAATATAAGTTTTGAGGTGAAATAATGAAAAAATAAATGACTTTATAAGTACATGTCATAAGATATTAATTGTTCTGTCTTTGTGCTACTTGAAATTATGCTATACTTTGGAAAGCACCAGAAATGATAAATATAAAATAATTTACACAGATTCTAGTACTTTCAAAATATTCATTAAATAAGTGGTACTTAGTATTAGATGTACATTTGTTTCTTTTTAAAAATAGATCTTTCTAATGAGATACTATGTCCCACACACTCACAAATTCCGGGAAGAAGTTGATCAAGGGCAAGACTGAATAAAAACTTAAAAAGAAACTTCAGTGGAACTTGGATGTATCTACTACATTTTGAGAACTGGAACTCAACTGTAATTAATTAAAGATCTATTTTTGTTGAATTAGTGCAGCCACTGTGCATTTTTAGCCTCGTGTGCTATTATGATATCCTTAATGCCATCTCAAAATTATTTTTAAACCATGTATTATTAAAAAAGGACTCCAACTTGGGCATTCATTAGGTTAAGATGGATAAGAATAAAGCCTTATCCTCAACAGATGCCCCACTTTGGCATAACAATCTAATTCTATTTAATTTATTCACTGGAATCCTCATCCCCTCCTGTCAAAGTGAATCAACCTGAGTGCTAATTTTTGAAGCAAAACCTCTGTGATCATTTCACTCGTGATTTAATCCAGATCTAACCTCAGGCCTTTAGAGGTTCGAGGTCAATGACCCAATTTATTGTGCCATCAGCCTCTATATCAGTAACCATGGTTATTCCTCTCAAGGTTTTTGTTACATATATTAGTCTTTGGGTGTGTATCCCTCCCAAATTATTCAGGGAAGTTAAAGGTGATTTCAGTTTGCAACTTGGAGAAACTTGTCAAGTGGTTTCGGAGTCTTTGGTAAGCAGAGGGAAAACGCATTGTGTATGATCTTTGCCTCCAAAAGCAGAAACAAACAACAAGAAATTATCTGCCTTGAAACATATACATTACCATATGTAAAATAGATAACCACTGCCAGTTTGAAGTATGAGGTAGGGCACCTAAAATTGGTGCTCTGTGACAAGCTGGAAGGATAGGGGAGGGAGGGAAGTAGGAGGGGTTTCAGGATGGGGAGACACATGTATACCTGCGGCCCATTCATACTGATGTATGGCAGAAACCATCACAATATTGCAAAGGAATTACCCTCCAATTGAAATAATAAATAAATTTAAAAATTAAAAAAAGAAACTATCTGACTTTCTCCAATAAAAAGAAACTCAGTCATTGGCATCCATGCTGGTTGCCCAAGAGTTTTACGAAGAAATCCTAGAGCTTCCACATGCAATATGAAATCTATAAAGAAAATAAAGTTACGGATAGTACGCTAAATGTTCTTAGAGCTGAATGAACTACACATGAGCCCAAATCTGCGGACCGTATTTCACTTTTTTTGAACCCCTAGTATCTCTTTAGTCTCCTTCATCCATAGCAGTTAATACATTTCGTGAATTTCCCTTTATGTTTTAAATAATTTTCCCTTCCCTGGTGCCCCGCCAGTGTGTCTGCGGAGAGCAGCACGCACACTGGAGAAAGTTTCCTTAAGTAAAGGAGAAATCCCAGGGACGTGCCGCCCCATGCAGGAATCGCTGCTCAAGGGTTTCACCTGTCCCAGGAGGAGTTAAACTGGGTTTCTGTGTCAAAGATGCTGAATGAAATCGGGGATGGAATTGTTAAAATTGGAAATGACCTATTTAACGATATGCACATTCCGGTGATTGGTATAAATATGTCCAACTTTCTAATTCTCTCATCAGAATGAACTTGTCATACCCTTTGATGCAAAAAGTATTCTTAGCAATGTATTAAAAGAAAAAGAATCTGTATCATTGATCTTTATATAATCTTTATGATTTCTCAGTCTCTTAATCATAGCAACACAAAGATTGTTTATACCTGCCTGAATCTTAGGGGGAGAAAAATGGGATGGAAGTTGCTAAGAGAAATCACAGAAGAGAGCTTGCACACTGAAACAACTTATTTCGGCTCCACCACAGATCAGAAACAGAATACATAGGTACTTGATAATTACAGTGTAGTGTTGGGTTGTCCTTTATTTCCCAAATTTCACTGCTGTGTGTGTATACTTTGATTTTTCATAAAATTAAATATGTGGAAAATCACCTAACAATTTCTATTTCACCCTTCCTAAATTATTTAATCATCGGCTATAAATCCAAGGAAAATTCCAGGAGTTATTACTCAGGAAGGTTAACTGAAGGTTAAGGTATTTCCCACATATAATTATATTTCACTAACGATACATGAGTACATCTTGGTATCCACTTATTTATTCTGTAAAGAGTGTATTCTGAAATGCCCTAAAAACAAAAATGTATAGTTTAGGCAGAGCTTAACTGAACAAAATCAGACTGGAAGGACTGAAATGTATCCCAAACAGTGACTTATTACAAAAAAATATAGATTTTTCAATTAAAGGTCCCTAATGTCTCTTCAAACGGATTTTGCGTTTGGAACTTACAAAAGTATATCTTAAATTTTGCATTTGCTTATGGACAAATGAGTGTTTTAGTTAACATTTCATCACACTTGGCATGAACGTCACATAGTTTTGCTTTTTTAAAAAACCAAATAATATTTTGTTTTTAGAAAATTGCATTACTTTCTTTTCCTTGTTTTCTTTCGTTTTTGGATATGTGACCTTTAAGAAAAGGTTGTGCTGTATATTTCAGCCATCAAGCATTGAGAAAATTGCATTACCAGTAAAATAGTATTCTTACTGCCAAATGTACAAATATTCACTAACAGCAATCTTGGTCTCCAAGTCCCAGAGCAGTACTTCATCACTCCAGCATGGCGGCCTTGACAGAAAACTTCCCTGAAATCCATCCACTTCTCTGTCATTCAGAGCTTTCTGATTCAAAACAGCTTGGTGAATGCATAGGCTGGCTGATGCGTTGCCCCAAAGCCTGACATCCCCAGTTGGCTAGGGATTTCTCCAAGCACCTTCTGACCAAGGCTAACTGGCAGCTCTGACCACTAGGGCTGGTCTCCATGACATTTTTGGATAAAAATTGAGGGGTTCAGAGAAATGTAATCCTGTGTCATAGTGTGTAAATAACAGAAATATACATATGTCTGCATGTTTAGCCACTCAGACCTGTCTGACTCTTTGCGACTCTATGGTCTAGAGCCCACCAGACTCCTCTGTCCATGGGATTCTCCTGGCAAGAATACTAGAGTGGGTTTTTTTGCCATGCCCTCCTCCAGGGAATCTTCCTGACCCAGGGATCAAACCCTTCTCTCTTTTCTCTCCTGCATTAGCAAGCAGGTTTTTCACCACTAGTGCCACTTGGGAAGTGCACAAATATGCATATATTTACATGTAAATATATATTTACATAGTTTTACTAAGAAAATGTATTTCTTTAAAAGATGTATTTTGGGGGAAAAATTTTTCAAGGATTTTTTTTTTAATGAAGTTGCTGAGGAACTCATGTATATGTTGATAATCCCAACATGACTAAAATTTGACAAAGTTTATAAGACCAAATTCAGTATCAGTATCAGTTCAGTCACTCAGTTATGTCTGACTCTTTGTGACCCCATGGAATGCAGCATGCCAGGCTTCCCTGTCCATCACCAACTCCCAGAGCTTGCTCAAACTCACGTCCATTGAGTCAGTGATGCCATCTAACCATCTCATCCTCTGCTGTCCCCTTCTCCTCCTGCCTTCAATCCTTCCAAGTATCAGGGTCTTTTCCAGGGAGTCAGTTCTTCCCATTAGATAGCCAAAATATTGGAGTTTGAGCTTCAGCATCAGTCTTTCCAATGAATATTCAGGACTGCTTTCCTTTAGGATGGACTGGTTGGATCTCCTTGCAGTCTAATGGACTGTCAAGAGTCATCTCCAACAACACAGTTCAGAAGCATCAGTTCTTCAGAGCTCAGCTTTCTTTACAGACCAACTCTCACATCCATACCTGACTACTGGAAAAATCACAGTGCTGAATAGATGGACATTTGTTGGCAAAGTAATGTCTCTGCTTTTTAATATGCTGTCTAGGTTGGTCATAGTTTTTCTTTCAAACAGCAAGTATCTTTTAATTTCGTGGCTACAGTCACCATCTGCAGTGATTTTGGAGCCCAAGAAAATAAAGTCTGTCATTGTTTCCATTGTTTCCCCATCTATTTGGCATGAAGTGATGGGACCAGATGTTATGATCTTAGCTTTTTGAATCTTGAGTTTTAAGCCAGCTTTTTCACTGTCTTCTTTCACTTTCATCAACAGGCTCTTTAGTTCTTCTTTCCTCTCTTCCATAAGGTGATGTCATTTGTATATCTGACATTATTGACATTTGTCCTGGCAGTCTTGATTCCAGCTTGAGCTTCATGAAGCCCAGCATTTTGCATGATGTACTCTGCATAGAAGTTAAATAAGCAGGGTGACAATATACAGCCTTCACATACTCTTTTCCCGATTTGGAACCAGTCTATTGCTCCATGTCTGGCTGTAACTGTTGCTTCTTGACCTGTATACAGATTACTCAGGAGACAGGTAAGGTGGTCTGGTATTCCCATAACTTTAAGAATTGTCCACAGTTTTCTGTGATCCACAGAGTCAAAGACTTTGGTGTAATCAATAAAGCAGAAGTAGATATTTTTCTGGAATTCTCTTGCTTTTTTGATGAGCCAATGGATGTTGACAGTTTGGTCTCTGGTTCCTCTGACTTTTCTAAACCCACTTTGAGCATCTGGAAGTCCATGGTTCATGTACTACTGAAGCTGGGCTTGGAGAATTTTATGCATTATTTTGCTAGCATGTGATTTGAGTGTAATCTTGCAGTAGTTTGAACATTGGCATTACCTTTTTTGGGATTGGAATGAAAACTGACCTTTTCCAGCCCTGTGGACACTGCTGAGTTTTCCAAATTTGCTGGTATATTGAGTGCAGCACTTTCACAGCATCATCTTTTAGGATTTGAAACAGCTCAACTGGAATTCCATCACCTCCACTAACTTTGTTCATAGTGATGCTTCCTACGGCCCACTTGACTTTGCATTCCAGGATGTCTGGCTCTAGGGGAGTGATCACACTGTCGTGGTTATCTAAGTCATGGAGATCTTTTTATATAGTTGTGTGTATTCTTGAGACCTCTTCTTAATATCTTCAGCTTCTGTTGGGTTCATACCATTTCTGTCCTTTATTGTGCCCATCTTTCATGAAATGTTCCCTTGATATCTCTAATCTTCTTGAAGAGATCTCTAGTCTTTCCCATTCTATTGTTTCCCTCTATTTCTTTGCATTGATCACAGAGGAAGGCTCTCTTATCTCTCTTTGCTATTCTTTGGAACTCTGCATTCAAATGGGTATATCTTTCCTTTTCTCCTTGGCCTTTCACTTCTCTTGAATTCACAGCTATTTGTAAGGCCTCCTCAGACAACCATTTTGCCTTTTTGCATTTCTTTTTCTTGGGGATGGTCTTGATCCCTGCCTCCTGTACAATGTCATGATCCTCCATCCATATTTCATCAGGCACTTTATCAGATCTAAACGCTTGAATTTATTTGTCACTTCCACTGTATAATCCTAAGGGATTTGATTTAGGTAATACCTGAATAGTCTAATGGTTTCCTTACTTTCTTCAATTTAAGTCTGAATTTTGCAATAAGGAGTTCATGATCTGAGCTAAAATGAGGATACAAATAAACAGATTATTTCTGAGTCCTACATGGAATTATTCCATTGAAATCATGAAGAGAAGAATAATGAACAATCATGCTATTTTATATGATTTTCCCTGGTAACCAACGAATTCAAGCAAAAAGATTTAAAGCAGCAATTTTCATATTTTTTTGTAAAATTCATATAGCAACAATGCTTGTGTGTGTGTGTGTGTGTGTGTGTGTGCGCCTTCCTATTTCCCTTCCCTCTGTGGCTCCATCTATGACTGGAAGGGTCAAATCCATTGCAAGTTCATTTCTGGGCCAATTCTATTAAATTCTGTGATGTGAATTCATGTCCACTAGGACTTAGAACAGCAGAGACAGATTTAAGTTCTTAGGCTGAACTGGCCTACAACTGTTAGGGTAAAAGGCCAGTTCAAATCCATTAATTAGTCTAATGGGCTTCCCTGGTGGCTCAGTTATAAAGAACCCACCTGCAGTGCAGGAGACTGCCCGCCAGTGTGGGAGACCTAGGTTCGATCCTGGGTTGGGAAGAGGAGGGTGTAGCAACCCATTCCAGTATTATTGCCTGGGAAATCCCATGGACAGGGGATCCTGGTGGGCTCCAGTCCTTGAGGGTCGCAGGACTTGCTGACTAAATCTCCACCACTAAAACTGGGGAAATACAATCACCCCCTGGAAAACAGTTACTACCTAGCTATGTTTGTATGTTTTAAGATTTAGAATTTCAGAGAGTTTTGTAAATGAATTCTTGGTGGTGATAGAATAACTTTATGTAAAACAGCATTGTGTAGATTAGCCTGTGGGCACTGAACCAAAATATTAAAATCAGTTAGAGGAGTCATGTGATTTTTGTTAAAAACCTATAGCAGCCTGGGATTCTGGAAAATAATTTTTCTTCCATAAAGGCTTTCTTCCCAGTAGTGAAGTTCCATACAAGTGTTAAATCTCAAAACAAATTAATTCATGCCTATCACTTGAAATTTTTACAATTTAGACATTTAAATATCAGAGTTCCATTTAATGGTATGAACAGGTTGTAGAGATTTGTTAATTTGAAATTCCATTTGGTAACAGATGCAATAACTTGTCTGGCATTAAAACTGAGTTTAAGGTAATCACTGCACTTGCTCTTTTGTTCTAAGTGCTTTACAATCCTTAATTCACATAAAACATCTGTGAAATTTAGTTAGGAGTGTGGTGAGTAAAATTTAATCCCTGTTTTTATACCAGCGTGTTCTGGAACATGCTTACATATATTTCAGTCTTCCCTGTGTGAAAAATCCTTGTGGGAATCAACAGGAAAGTGTTTTAGTGATATTCTAAACCTTTTGGGCAATAGAAGATTAACACACTAACAGAATTAAAGCTATGCCAAGCTGGAGACTCTTTCCTCCTTTGATTCTGACACCGATTGGAGGAACAACCGCAGAAGCAAATGAAGATTTGAGGATCATTTTGGTGGCTAAATGTCTCTGCTAAAGTGAAAGCTGTTGGTTTCTTTTCTACACCATTGATTAAACGAGGCAAAGAGGAGTAAATTATTGTGCTGAGACCATCACTGTTAGGTAGAAATGGTTCATATGTGTCACGTCCTACATGCAATGAAGACAGCAATAACCAAATTGGTTCTTTCTCGGGATCCTGGGAGCAACCTCAGACTCCTTCTCAGGGCTATGTTCCTGGCACCCATTAGCAGATAAGCAGAGTTACAAACCAGCGGGAATCTGTCTAAGTTACTGAGAAGTCAGAGATAACAAAGCATAAGCATTAGGAACACTGTCCTGTGTGGATATAACATAAAGGGTGCTGTTTCAGCTCTAAGTCATATCTGCTGTTTGTAACTCCATGGACTGTAGCCCACCAGGCTCCTCTGTCCTTGGGATTTCCCAGGCAAGAATACCAGAGAGGGTTATCATTTCCTCCTCCAACGTAAAGGATGCCAGTAGTAAAACTACCAAAGAATTTTGTATGAAAGATATTTCCTTTCAATCCCATCTCCCTGAGTACTGTTCTGGATATATTCATCTAGCACTGTGCTCGATGGACACTGTGTCACACACACTGTGTCTTTATTTCTGTCCCATCACATTTCACAAAGGATTTAGGATTGTTCATAAACATTTCACACATTTGTTGTTGTTTTAGTTGTTAAGTCCTACCCAATTCTGTTGCAACCCCATGGACTATAGCCCACCAGGCTCTTCTGTCCATGGGATTTCCCAAGAAAGAATACTTAAGTGGGTTGTCATTTCCTTCTCAAGGCGATCTTCCCAACCCAGGTATCAAACCTTTTGTTTCCTGCGTTGCAGGCAGATTCTTTACCACTGAGTCACCTGGGAAGCCCACAGATCGACTGTATACATGTGTGTGTGTGTGTGTGTGTGTGTGTGTGTGTGTGTGTGTGTGTGTGTGTGTAAATATAGGATAAACAAATGATGCAGGGGCTCCTATTAAAAGAAAAAGTGGATAATGGAAAAATTTGGCTAAGATAAGATTAGGAAACAAGGTATACCATTTACAAGGTGTTATAGAGGTGATGGAAATATATCATACTTTTTGCCTTCAAGTTTACTTCCCAGGGATCAAAGCAAAGAAAAAAATGCTTTCAGTTAGACCATATGTGATACCTAAAGCAGACAGATTTTCCAGATATTGCGATGAGAGGGAAATCTTGCCTAGGGATTCTCATTTTAGAGAACCCTGTATTGTTTGATGAATGGGAAGCTTGCCAGCATCCACCCGATAATTCAAAATATTTGGTTGGATGTGACAGTACTTCTCATAGTCTGCAAAGTAGACCAGTGACCTAGCACCCGTGTAAAATACAGGGAAAGGAAGTCTATGAAGAGGTAAAATATTGCAGGGGTGGGGGATGTAGTTCTATTGTGATCTTTCAATTACATAGAATTTAGAAAATTGACATTCAAATCAAACTACATAGAGGTGATCAGTCTGGTGGGTGGGGGAGGTGGTGGTGAGTAAAATCCAAAGGGTGGGGCATGCATGCTCCCATTTCTGACACAGAGAACTGTGGTCTTTGATCTGTGCTACCCATGCGCCTTCGGAGTATTGCATCTCACATTCAGGTATCTGGTATGGATGAAAGAGCAGAGAACTTAAAAGGTAAGCATCTTCAGTAAAAATCTGGGGTGCAGATATACATGGAGCTAATGAAGAGCTTTACAATGCCTTGACAACTGATCATGGGCTGCAAGATATGAAAGTCCTTTTGTCATATGGCAGATATCTTCCCCACCTCAACACAGAGGAACCAGATTCTTCCTTAGGAACTATTCCTAGCCTGTTCTGGATGGGAAATTGTTGTGCAATGCCTCCGAGTTCTCTGAATATAGTGTTTTCCAGGAAGCATTCATTTTACTACTTATTTGTTTATTTAAAATGCATTTTTGGCTGCACTGGGTTGCTGCATGGGCTTTCTCTAGCTGGGGCGGGTGAGGGCTCTGCTCAGGTTGCTGTGCTCAAGCTTCTCACTACAGTGGCTTCTCTTGCCACCGAGCACAGTCTCTAAGTGCATGGGCTTTAGCAGTTGCAGCTTTTGGGCTCCCAGGGGCATGTGGAATCCTCCTAGACCGGGGATCGAACCCATGTCCCCTGCGGGGGACAGATTCTTAACCACTGCACCAGGAAGTCCCAGGAAGCATCAATTTTAAAGGATGATATATCCTTCAACAAAGGAGGCAAAAATATACAATAGAGTAAAGACAATCTCTTTAACAAGTGGTGCTGGGAAAACTGGTCAACCACTTGTAAAAGAATGAAACTAGAACACTTTCTAACACCACACACAAAAATAAACTCAAAATGAATTAAAGATCTAAATGTAAGACCAGGAACTATAAAACTCCTAGAGGAGAACATAGGCAAAACACTCTCTGACATAAATCACAGCAGGATCCTCTATGATCCCCCTCCCAGAATACTGGAAATAAAAACAAAAATAAACAAATGGGATCTAATTAAAATTAAAAGCTTCTGCACAACAAAGGAAACTATAAGCAAGGTGAAAAGACAGCCTTCAGAATGGGAGAAAATAATAGCAAATGAAGCAACTGACAAACAACTAATCTCAAAAATATACAAGCAACTTATGCAGCTCAATTCCAGAAAAATAAACGACCCAATCAAAAAATGGGCCAAAGAATTAAATAGACATTTCTCCAAAGAAGACATACAGATGGCTAACAAACAGATGAAAAGATTCTCAACATCACTCATTATCAGAAAAACGCAAATCAAGACCACAATGAGGTACCACTTCACACCAGTCAGAATGGCTGCGATCCAAAAGTCTGCAAGCAATATATGCTGGAGAGGGTGTGGAGAAAAGGGAACCCTCTTACACTGTTGGTGGGAATGCAAACTAGTACAGCCACTATGGAAAACAGTGTGGAGATTCCTTACAAAATTGCAAACAGAACTGCCTTATGACTCAGCAATCCCACTGCTGGGCATACACACTGAGGAAACCAGAATTGAAAGAGACACATGTACCCCAATGTTCATCGTAGCACTGTTTATAATAGCCAGGACATGGAAACAACCTAGGTGTCCATCAGCAGATGAATGGATAAGAAAGCTGTGGTACATATACACAATGGAGTATTACTCAGCCAGTAAAAAGAATACATTTGAATCAGTTCTAATGAGGTGAATGAAACTGGAGCCGATTATAGAGTGAAGTAAGCCAGAAAGAAAAACACCAATACAGTATACTAACTCATATATGGAATTTAGAAAGATGGTAATGATGACCCTGTATGCGAGACGCAAAAGAAACACAGATGTATAGAACGGACTTTTGGACTCTGAGGGAGAGGGAGAGGGTGGGATGATGTGGGAGAATGGCATTGAAACATGTATACTATCGTGTAAGATACGAATCGCCAGTCTATGTTCGATGCAGGATACAGGATGCTTGGGGCTGGTGCACGGGGATAACCCAGAGGGATGGTATGGGGAGGGAGGTGGGAGGGGGGTTCAGGATTGGGAACTCCTGTACACCCATGGCGGATTCATGTCAATGTATGGCAAAACCAATACAGTATTGTAAAGTAAAATAAAGTTAAAAAAAAGGATGATATATCAATTTCAAAATCAAATAAGTTTGATAACTTATGGCAAAAACAAAGTTCAACAAGTTACTTTGCAGGACTTCTCAAAGCCAAGAACAGGCAGGTTTTCTGATGCTGATTAAATTATTATCCCCTCTTTTCACAAAGTGCTTTAGTGACATAACTTTCTACAGCAGTCATAGTACAATTCAATGAGTGTTTTAGCCCAGAACATTATTTTAGTAGACATTGTGGACTTTAACATAACATTTCCAAATTTCATCCATGTTGTAGCATGTATCAGTACTTCATTTCTTCTTTATTGTCAAGTAGTATTCCATATTTAGACATATGGTCTTCATTTGTCTAGTCATCAACTGAGGGACTTATCTGTTGTTTCTACCTTTTGGTTATTAGAAATCGTCCTCCTATGACCATTCACATACAAGTGCTCATGTGGATACATGCTTTCATTTTTCTTGAGTATGTACCAAGCTGTGGATTACCGAGTCAAAGGGAGCTCATTTTTAATCTTTTAAGGCACTGCGGGTTGTTTTCCGAATTCAGGGCACCATTTTACCTTCCCATCAGGAATATGTGCATGTTCTAACTGTTCCACATCCTGAACAACACTTGTTACTCTGTGACTTTTTGATTATACCATCCCAGTAGGTGTGATCTTTGCGACCCCATGGACTGTAGCCTACCAGGCTCCTCTGTCCATGGGATTTTCCAGGCAAGAATACTGGAGTGGGTTGCCATTTCCTTCTCCAGGAGATCTTCCCAACCCAGGAATCGAACCCGGGTCTAGCTATGAAGTAGAATCTCATTGTGGTTTAGATTTGCATTTCCTTAATCACTAATGAAGTTAAGCATCTTTTCATGTATTTATCGGCCATTTGTATAAATGATGAAGGTATAAGTTGGAGAGTCTGCTCGCATTTTTGACAATGTCAATTTCCATGTTCCTTCAAATTAAAATTTAGTTCTATTTTAAAAGCAAAGATCAAACTTATTGTTTCTAAATCAGAATATTTATGCTTGCAAAGGGGAATGAATTCCATGGAAATAATCTAATAGAAAAATGACCACATAATAAGGTTTGAACTTGTAACTAACAGAAAGAAAACTAATAGGGTTTTCATTTAAGCCCTGCCTTATATTTTGGTTCTAAGCAAAGCTTGACACTGAGTAAAGATTCACAGAGGGTTTGATTAGCTTTTCTTTTCCTTCTCAAGCCAACATAATTAGTTTTAGGAAAAAATAATATAATAAAGACAAGTACTGTCTGACCAATCTTTCCATTTCATTTTTCTCTGCTTCTCATCTTCTGCCAACTCCAGAATAGAGGTTGTTTTTTTGGAATCCTGAGCAGGAAGAAATGAAGGAGATGATAAGAGGATAAATGAGCATTAGAGACAGTGTTTCATGCCTCAAAAATGTCTTCCTTTATTTATACCTGTTAAAAAGAAGTGAAAAGACCTCAGGCAGGATACTTGATCCTCTGAAAAACTTTTCAACTCCTAGATCACATGCTTGAATCTAGATTATAAAATTTACAGCACAAACTAGAACAATACACAAGTTTCATAGGAAACGTTCATTCAAACAATAGCTTTGCTATCCCATTTTTTAAATAGGAAATGATGCCTTGTATTTCAGCCCATTTACAGTATCAAACTTGGCTTACGGTTCTAGAGGTTCAACTTGCTAATTAGAACAAGATAATCACATACAATGTGATAGAGGAAGAGAAAAATGGGCTTTGGAAATTCAGGTGATGAGCAGGAAATGTACAAAATCGAATTCCCAAGATCATGGGAAGGAATCCTAGGGAAATTAAAGACACCCTGTAAAAATTAGGTTAGCTCTCTTTATATTCTCAGTTATATCCTTCATTAACTCATTGTCAGCTCATCAAATAGAGAGGTACATACGACATATTAATATTATAATTGTTAAAACTTTGCTTCTCAAATCGCATATAGAAAAACTCAGAGCCACTAACTAATCAGCTAGCCAAGAAGTATGTGTACAAGTGATCTAAATTTCATTCTCTGTTTCCTCATCTTTAAAGAGGGAGAAAAGCACACACTTTCTGTCTCCACTACAGTTTATGAAAACCACATGAAATGATGAACGTGAGAACACTTGGAAAGCTGTAAAGTTATGTTATTAATATTAATACTATTATTGCACAGTTTGGCTACGTTTTAGACTCTTCGCTGCTCACTGGTAATCATTCTGAAGAGGGAAGGCTGAAACTACAGCTAAATTATGATTCAAGATTAATCTGCGAATTCTTCTCTTCTACCAGATTTCCCTGGTAATTGAAAGTTGATGTATGATTCCATTTGTAAAAATGAAAGGAATGCTCTGGCACTGACTTACCGAGTTTTCAGTAAAATAGATGTACTTTTGACAGGTGTAAAATAATGAGACTTGAGAATGGAACTGAATGAGGAAAGATGCTCTTTCCAACTTAGGTGGCTGAAGTTTATCTGTAGGCAAAGTGGTGATGCTATCATGTGACCGATAAACATACGCTGCACTGAAACAGTTCCTCCCCCAAACTTCTCCATTTCCCCCTCCTCAATCTCTTCGTTGTGACTCACAGATTCCCGAGACTTGTCAAATCCCACTGGTATAAAAAGGGGCTGCTGCAAAGAGTAGAGACTCCAGACTCTGTGTTTTCTCCTGGTGTCAACATCTAAACTGAAAGAGCAGAATAGAAATTCTAAGAAAAGCTGAAGAAATGTCACCATTGGTAAACAGTCTTAATGAATGCGTGGATTTAGGGCCTTATTTATACTGAGATTTATTTAGTACGTACATTGCACTTGAAGTCTAAACTCTGAAACAAACTGTTTCTTCATTGGTTGAATAACTCCAAAGCCCTTGGTACTTTTTAAAAGGTAGAGACTGGGCTTCGCTCGCTTATAATTCAGAGTCACGTTTCTCAGGCTTGAATAAAGCGGTAATAATAAAACACCAACACAAACACAGGCAGATCATTGAGTAAGTGGCTTTTAGCTTTGCCTTTAGCCAAGTGAGGTTGAAAAATCGTCCCCAGTGAAGCCTGGCCAAAACAAAATATCTCTCCCAGTGGCCCATTAGCTGCCTTCTTTCTTAAAATAGCATACCCTTCAGATACATACCTTCAGGGAATTTATGCACCTGGCCAACCATGTTAAGATATTTTACACTGGTACACTCTCTGCCAACAGATATTATTTGATTTCCAAGGATGCCCTCAGATGGACTCTTACCAAATCCAGGCCATGAATATTTTCTGCATGGCATATTATTGAACAGTCAAATGAATTTCGTAGATTGCCAAATAGGAAAGGAGAAAAAAGAAAAAGAAACTTGTCTTTAGATAACTTTCATTGTTGTTGATATTGTTCAGCCACTCAGTCATGTGCAACTCTTTGTGACCCCATGGACTGCAGCACACCAGGCTTCCCTGTCCTTCACCATCTCCCACAGCCTGCTCAAACTCATGTCCATTGAGTCAATGATGCCTTCCAACCATCTCATCTTCTGTAGCCCCCTTCTCCTCCTGCCCTCAATCTTTCCCAGCTTCAGGGTCTTTTCCAATAAGCTGACTCTTCCCACTAGGTGGCCAAAGTATTGGAGCTTCGGCTTCAGCATCAGTCCTTTCAATGAATATTCAGGGTTAATTTCCTTTTGGATTGACTGATTTGATCTCCTTGAAGTCCAAAGGACTCAAAAATCTTCTCCAGGACCACAGTTCGAAAGCATTAATTCTTTGGTCTCAGCCTTCTTTATTGTCCAACTCTCAAATCCATACATGAATACTGGAAAAACCACAGTTTTGACTATTTGGGCCTTTGTCAGCAAAGTGATGTCTCTGTTTTTTTTTTTGTTTTTTTTTTTTTTTAATACCTTGTCTAGGTTTGTCATAGCTTTTCTTCCAAGGAGCAAGTGTCCTTTAATTTCATTGCTGCAATCACCACCTGCAGTGATTTTGGAGCCCAAGAAAATAAAGTCTGTCACTGTTTCCACTGTTTCCCTATTTATTCGTCATGAAGGGATGGTACTAAAAGCCAGGATCTTAGTTTTTTAAATGTTGAGTTTTAAGCCAGCTTTTCCATGCTCCTCTTTCACCTTCATCCTGAAGTAAATTATGTCAGGCTTTAACTCATAACCAGGCTTCCCTGGTAGTTCAGTCAGTAAAGAATCTGCCTGCAGAGCAGGAGACTCAGGTTCAGTCCCTGGGTCGAGAAGATTCCCTGGAGAAGGAAATATCAAACCGCTCCAGTATTCCTGCCTGGAAAATCCCATGGACAGAGGAGCCTGGTGGGCTGCAGTCCATGGGATTGCAAGAGATGGACACGACTTAGTGACTAAACCACCATTAACTCATAAAATGGCAAGAGGCCCAAACATCTGGACGGTGACTCTTCCCTCATCTCTTCAGTCTTTTATGTTATTAGCAGCATTATGCTGGAGATGGTGGATTTCAGGAGTGGGTTTATGCTATGTGAGTTGGAGACATAGATATTCCTGTAGGTCATTGAAGACAGTCACAATCTTCAATGAAGTGAAGTCCTGTGCTCTCCATTACAGCAGTTCTGGTTTTATGTATAAGTTCCCTACATGCAAACGAGTTCCGTTCAAGAGCATGCTTGTAAGTTCAGTTCATTCATAAGTCCAACAAAGTTAGCCTAGGTACCCAACCAACACAATCGACTATGCAATACTGTACTATAATAGATATGTAATACTTTTCACACAAATAATACATAAAACAAACACAAAAATAAAGAACACATTTTAATCTTACAGGAAAGTACCTTGTATAGCACAGTAGTATACGGCAACTGCTGACATACAGGGGCTGGCAAGAAGAACAAGTAAGAAGAGTTACTGACTAGAAGAGAGAGAGGAGAGGAGAGATGGTAGAGTTGAAAGACCTCAGCAATAGCAGATGGAAGGTAAGCTGAAATTTCATTCAAGCCTGATGTTGATGGTGCAGGTTCTGATTCCTTGCTGGATTCAATTCTACCTACCATCTTGAAAAATGATCTAATGATGTAGTACTGTGCCAGCTATATCACCACTGCTATTACACTTGCTTCTGGACATCCTGGGCTTGAAATTAGGGTACTGTAATACTATACTCTATACACAGTACTGTTCAGTGAAATACACAAGCACTTGTAGAGGAACACCCACATGACAATGTATCCTAGACATGGGAACTAACTTATGTAATTGGACATGCAAACACACATTTGCATCTTTCAAAGTGTGAAGCATCAAGGTTCATATGTATGGGACTTACTGTATTGAATGTAGTGTACTCTATTAAAATTTCCTTGAGAAAAATAAGTACCCATTGCTTGAAAATAAAGATTAATTTTTTTCATAGTCCAAAATACTGCTTTGTTTATTTTGCTATGCTCAGCCCCAACCAAGTGCTGAACATTTATTTAGCACATATATAGAAGACACTCCACCAGTTTGCTTAAAAACATAGGTTATCCCCAAAGTCACCCATGAAGCAAATACGGGTTCAGTTTCTCTGTCATGTTCATAGTCCTGAAGGTCCTTATCTGGTTATGTCATTGCATGGGATAATCAGAAGGACTTGTAACAGATACTTTCAGGTGTGGGTTGGAAGGGTTACCAGATTTAGCAAATATTTGGCATGTAGTTACGCTTAAAAGATATTTGTCATTTATCTGAAATTCATATTCAACTGGATGGCCTATATTTTATCTGGCAGTCTTATATGGTGTGGGTGTTGTAAAGGATTGAATTTGCTTTAAAATAGTGAATTTGCTTGAATGTTTGGTGAAGAAATGGGGTTGCTATTTATAGACTACATTTGAAGAATATGCAAGGTAAAGATGACTCAAATTGTAGTTGGAAGGCATAATAAATTGTCAGGAAAAATTGTTTTGGGTTTTGCTTATGAAGAATGGAAACAAATGCATATTTGTAGGCAAAGTTGGCAAAAGGGTATGCTTAGCTAGCACTAGCAAAACAAGAAGAGAGTAAGGTCAGCCTTACAAAATTATCAAGAATTTTGTCATCACAGAAACTATCAAAGTAGAAGAATTTTGAAGTTTAGTACATTGTATGAATTATAATATACATATAAATAACAATGTATACTACATATAATCTCCTAAATCTAAGTAATATAATTAAATTAATTAAATAATAAAGGCAAAAAGATGTGACCCAGAAAGATGAACTACCCAGGTCAGTAGATGCCCAAAATTCTACTAGAGAAGAGTGGACAAATAGCTCCAGAAGTAATGAAGGGGTTGAGCCAAAGTGGGAACAACGCCCAGTTGTGGTTGTGCCTGGTGGTGGAAGTAACTCTGATGCTGCAAAGAACAATGTTGCATAGGAACCTGGAATGTTAGGTCCATCAATCAAGGCAAATTGGATATGGTCAAACAGGAGATGGCAAGAGTGAACATTGACATTTTAGGAATCAGAGAACTAAAATGGACTGGAATGGGTGAATTTAATGCAGATGACTATTATATCTATTACTGCAGGCAAGAACCCCTTAGAACAAATGAAGCAGCCATCATAGTCAACAAAAGAGTCCAAAATGCAGTACTTGGATGCAATTTCAAAAATGACAGAATGATCTCTGTTCATTTCCAAGACAAATCATTCTATATCACAGTAATCCAAATATATTCCCTGACCAGTAATGCTGAAGGAGCCAAAGTTGAATCGTTCTATGAAGACCTACAAGACCTTCTAGAATTAGCATCTAAAAAAGAAAAAAAAAAAAAAGTCTTTTTCATCATGGGGAACTGGAACACAAAAGTGGAAAATCAAGAAACACCTGGAGTAATAAGCAAGTTTGACCTTGGAGTACAAAATGAAGCAGGGTATAGGCTAACAGAGTATTGCCAAGAGAATGCAGTGTTCATAGCAAACACCTTCTTTCAGCAACACAAGAGATGACTCTACACATGGCAACACCAGATGGTCAATAATGAAATCAGATTGATTATATTCTTTGCAGCTGAAAATGGGGAATTTCCATACAGTCAGCAAAAGCAAGACCAGGAGCTGACTATGGCTCAGATCATGAACTCCTTATTGCCAAATTCAGACTTAAATTGAAGAAAGTGTGGAAAACCACCAGGTATGACCTAAATCCAATCTCTTATGACTATACAGAAGAAATGCAAAAAGGCAAAACGGTTGTCTGAGGAGGCCTTACAAATAGCTGAGAAAAGAAGAGATGCTAAAGGCAAAGGATAAAAGGAAAGATATACCCATCTGAATACAGAGTTCTAAAGAATAGCAAGGAGAGATAAGAATGCCTTCCTCCATGCTCAGTGTAAAGAAATAGAGGGGAAAAACAAAGGCTAGACATCTCTTCAAGAAAATTAAGGATATCTAGGAAACATTTCATGCAAAGATGAGCTCAAGAAAGGACAGATGTGGTATGGACCAAGCAGAAGATATTAAGAAGAGATGGCAAGAATACACAGAAGAGCTATACAAAAAAGATCTTCACAATGCAGCTAATCATGATGGTGTGATCACTCACCTAGAGCCAGATATCCTGGAATGTGAAGTCAAGTGGGCCTTAAAAGGCATCACTATGAACAAAGCTAGTGGAGGTGATGGAATTCCAGTTGAGCTATTTCAAATCCTAAAAGATGATGTTGTGAAGGTGCTTCACTCAATATGCTAGCAAATCTAGAAAACTCAGCAGTGTCCACAGGACTGGTAAAGGTCAGTTTTCATTCCAATCCTGAAGAAAGACAATGCCAAAGAATGCTCAGACTATCACACTATTGCACTCATTTCACATCCTAGCAAAATAATGCTCAAAATTCTCCAAGCCAGGCTTCTAACAGTACGTGAATCAAGAAATTCCAAATGTTCAAGCTGGATTTAGAAAAGGCAGAGGAAACAGAGAACAAATTGCCAACCTCCGTCAGCATCAAAAGAGTAAGAGAATTTCAGAGAAACATCTACTTCTGCTTCATTGACTAAGCTAAAGCCTTTGACTATGCGGATCACAGCAAAATGTGGAAAATTTTTTTAAAAGATGGGAATACTAGACCACCTTACCTGCTTCCTGAGAAACCTGTATGCAGGTCTAGAAGCAACAGTTAGAACTGAGCATGGAACAAAGGACTGGCTCCATATTGGGAAAGGAGTACATCAACATTGTATATGGTAACCCTGCTTATTTAACTTACATGCAGAGTACATCATACGTCGGGCTGGATGATGCACAAGCTGGGATCAATATTGTCAGGAGAAATATCAATAACCTCAGATATGTGGATGACACCACCGTAATGGCAGAAAGCAAAGAAGAAGAGCCTCTTGATGAAGGTGTGAGAAGAAAGTGAAAAAGCTGGCTTAAAACTCAACATTTAAAAAGCTAAATTTATGGCATCCGGTCCCTTCCCTTCATGGCAAATAGATGGGGAAACAATGCAAACAGTGACAGACTTTATTTTCTTGGGCTACAAAATCCCTGCAGATGGTGACTGCAGCCATGAAATTAAAAGACATTTGCTCCTCGGAAGAAAAGCTACGGCAAAGCTGGACAGCATATTAAGAAGCAGAGACAGTACTTTGCCGAGAATGGTAAGTCTAGTCAAGGCTATGGTTTTTCCAGTATTCATTTATGGATGTGAGAGTTGTATTATAAAGAAGGCTGCTGCTGCTAAGTCACTTCAGTTGTGTCCGACACTGTGCGACCCCATAGACAACAGCCCACCAGGCTCCCCCGTCCCTGGGATTCTCCAGGCAAGAACACTGGAGTGGGTTGCCATTTCCTTCTCCAATGCAAGAAAGTGAAAAGTGAAAGTGAAATTGCTCAGGCATGCCCGACGCTCAGTGACACCATGGACTGCAGCCTTCCAGGCTCCTCCGTCCATGG
This sequence comes from Capra hircus, assembly GCF_001704415.2. Taxonomy (NCBI): domain Eukaryota; kingdom Metazoa; phylum Chordata; class Mammalia; order Artiodactyla; family Bovidae; genus Capra; species Capra hircus. The sequence continues at coordinate 10,712,423 of NC_030828.1, forward strand.
GATTTTCTAGGCAAGAGTACTGGAGTGGGGTGAAAGAAGGCTGAGCACAGAAGAATTAGTACTTTTGAACTGTGGTGTTGGAGAAGACTCTTGAGAGTCCCTTGGACTGCAAGAAGATCCAACCAGTCTGTCCTAAAGGAAATCAGTCTTGAATATTCTTTGTACGGACTGATTCTGAAGCTGAAACTATAATACTTTGGCCACCTGATGTGAAGAACTGACTCATTGGAAAAGACCCTGATGCTGAGAAAGATTGAAGGCAGGAGAAGAAGGGGATGACAGAGGATGAGATGGTTGGATGGCATCACCGACTCGATGGACATGAGTTTGAGCAAGTTCCAGGAGTTGGTGATGACAGGGAAGCCTATTGTGTTGTAGTCCATGGGCTTGCAAAGAGTCAGACATGACTGAGTGACTGAACTGAATGGTTATCATAAGTAAATATATGATTTCCAAAATATAATAGATAACTATTATGATTATGCTAATTATAATAATATATAATAGTACATTTATATAGATATAATCACATTTTGTGTTGAATTTTATTGGAAAATACAGGGAAGTTTAATTTGGACACACAACACCACCATCACCATCACCATCACCACCACCAGCTTTTTTGTTTCTTTTCCCAGGAAGGCTGCAATTGCAAATTCCAAAATCTAAACATATGCACCAGTGAGTTTATTCTCAACTGTTTGCTATTTTTGTGGTTTAAAACTGTTCCAAGCTACTCACTGCCTTGCCCATTTTGTGGGACTCCTTACTTCTCAAGTATCATGGCCTTTTGATCCCACTCTATGCAAAACTCCATTCTTCCCAGACCTCTGCATCTCATCTAAACTATGCAGAGAAGCATCTTAGATTAAGCGCATCCACTTTAAAGCATGAATGTATAACACAGAACTCTCTTCTGGGTACATTTGCATTTTTTAAATTGGAGATTGACCTAATCAGATCAAGAACTCTAGATCTAGTCATTTAAATATTTAAGGGTTGAAGACCTTCTTTCTTGTCTCACCTTAAATAGGAAAAGACCTTTACACACCAAAGGGTATGATAAAATAGTTTGAAAGTATGTATTTGCAACAGAATCAAATGTACTGGTTAAGAATGAGCATTTCGTTATCATTTGCTTGGGTGAAGAATTGAAATATGGGTTATTTTGATGGGATTCCACTCTTAAACTTGCAATTGGCCATTTTCTTGGCTCTGTCCTGAAACTACCTGCAAGCTTCAATTTAATTATTTTGGTTTTCATTCTAATGAAATGTCTTTTCATTCTAATGAGAAGAAAATAGAGTGAGATCAATTTAAGTATTTCACCATCAATATTTCAGTGATCAAACCACTGATCGTATGGTGCTTTTCACACAGACATATAATGAGTGTGTATTATACACAGACACAGACACACACACACACCATTTAATCCATTTGTTGTATTTTAAAATTGCATCTTTTGTGGGAGCCTCCAGGTAGAAGCATAATTGAATCATTGTTCATGAGGATATATTCTTAAAATATAACAGCAGTAATATTAACAAATAAAAGCAAGTCACTAAAGCAATGTATTTTATATTACTCCTTTTTCTGGCAGGCTCTACCTTTATAATTTCCTTACAACCTTAAATTTTTTTAAAGGAATATTCTTTCTCTTTCTCTCTTTCTTTTTTTTTTGGTTGCACTGGGTCTTTGTTGTGGAGTGCAGGCTCTTCATATAAGCTCTTCAGCTGCATCTCACAGGCTTCGTTGCTCCACAGCATGTGGTACCTTCATTCCCTGACCAGGGATCAAACTCAGTCCCCTGCATTGTCTGCATTGGAAGGCTGATTCTTAATTACTGGAGCACCAGGTAAGTTCCCCTCACAGCTTAACTTTTGCCTCAAAATCTATGATATAATATTGGGGCTCTATTTAGAGGAGTGAGAAGGAAGGCAGTGTGGGAGGAGTCATTTTCAAGACAACACAACTGGTCTGTTTAAAAACAAACTGGGATAACGTGTGACTTCAATTCAAAAGAAAATATAGGTAGATTTAAAAAAAAACCACTTAACAAAACTGCTTGGCTTCTTTTCAAGATGATTTAAAGAATACAAACAAACACACACGTAGGCATTTCAGCTTTCAGTGATTTTCTTACCAATATTTGACATATTTTCTAAACTTTGATACAGCTTTACCTTTCTTATTTAGCACTACTAATATTTATTTACTAGTTGTTTTTTTTTTTTTTAATCTGAACTGTGTCCATTTCTCTGTGTTACCATAAACTTACATTTCTCAGCATCTACGGTGACTCATATTGGATCAAGTTTCTTAATGAATGCTTTTTTTGGAATCTGTAAATCTCTATTTCTCTATATAAGTTACGGATGAATTCCAAACCTGTTGAGTTCAAACTGTTGAATATGTATATATATATACATATATGTGTATATATACACATATAAGCCAGATAGCCCACGCCCAAGGTAAGAGAAACCCAAGTAAGATGGTAGGTGTTGCAAGAGGGCATCAAAGGGCAGACACACTGAAAACATACAGAAAACTAGTCAATCCAATCACACTAGGACCACAGCCTTGTCTAACTCAATGAAACTAAGCCATGCCCGCGGGGCAACCCAAGACAGGTGGGTCATGGTGGAGAGTTCTGACAGAATGTGGTCCCCTGGAGAAGGGAATGGCAAAACACTTCAGTATTCTTGCCTTGAGAACCCCATGAACAGTATGAAAAGGCAAAATGATAGGATACTGAAAGAGGAACTCCCCAGGTCGGTAGGTGCCCAATATGCTACTGGAGATCAGTGGAGAAATCACTCCAGAAAGAATGAAGGCATGGAGCTAAAGCAAAAACAATACCCAGTTGTGGATGTGACTGGTGATAGAAGCAAGGTCTGATGCTGTAAAGAGCAATATTGCATAGGAACCTGGAATGTCAGGTCCATGAATCAAGGCAAATTGGAAGTGGTCAAACAAGAGATGGCAAGAGTGAACGTCGACATTCTAGGAATCAGTAAACTAAAATGGACTTGAATGGGTGAATTTAACTCAGATGACCATTATATCTACTACAGTGGGCAGGAATCCCTCAGAAGAAATGGAGTAGCCATCATGGTCAACAAAGGAGTCCAAAATGCAGTACTTGGATGCAATCTCAAAAACAACAGAATGATCTCTATTCATCTCCAAGGCAAACCATTCAATGTCACTGTGATCCAAGTCTATTCCCCAACCAGTAACGCTGAAGAAGCTGAAGTTGAACGGTTCTATAAAGACCTATAAGACCTTTTAGAACTAACACCCAAAAAAGATGTCCTTCTCATTATAGGGGACTGGAATGCAAAAGTAGGAAGTCAAGAAACACCTGGAGTAACAGGCAAATTTGGCCTTGAAATACAGAATGAAGCATGGCAAAGACTAATAGAGTTTTGCCAAGAGAACACACTGGTCATAACAAACACCCTCTTCCAACAACACAAGAGAAGGCTCTACACATGGACATCATCACATGGTCAACACTGAAATCAGATTGATTATATTCTTTGCAGCCAAAGATGGAGAAGCTCTATACAGTCAGCAAAAACAAGACCAGGAGCTGACTGTGGCTCAGATCATGAACTCCTTATTGCCAAATTAAGACTTAAATTGAAGAGGGTAGGGAAAACCGCTAGACCATTCAGGTATGACCTAAATCAAATCCCTTATGATTATACAGTGGAAGTGAGATATAGATTTAAGGGCCTAGATCTGATAGATAGTCTGATGAACTATGGAATGAGGTTCGTGGCATTGTACAGGAGACAGGGATCAAGACCATCCCCATGGAAAAGAAACGCAAAACAGCAAAATGGCTGTCTGGGGAGGCCTTACAAATAGCTGTGAAAAGAAGAAAAGTGAAAAGCAAAGATATAAGCATCTGAATGCAGAGTTCCAAAGAATAGCAAAAAGAGATAAGAAAGCCTTCTTCAGTGATCAATGCAAAGAAAAAGAGGAAAAGAACAGAATGGGAAAGACTAGAGATCTCTTCAAGAAAATTAGAGATACCAAGGGAACATTTCATGCAAAGATGGGCTCCATAAAGGACAGAAATGATATGGACCTAACAGAAGCAGAAGATATTAAGAAGAGGTGGCAAGAATACACAGAAGAACTGTACAAAAAAGATCTTCATGACCAAGATAATCACGATGGTGTGATCACTCATTTAGAGCCAGACATCTTGGAATGTGAGGTCAAGTGGGCCTAGAAAGCGTCACTACAAACAAAGCTAGTGGAGGTGATGGAATTCCAGTTGAACTATTTCAAATCTTGAAAGATGATGCTGTGAAAGTGCTGCACTCAATATGCCAGCAAATTTGGAAAATTCAGCAGTGGCCACAGGACTGGAAAAGGTCACATTTCATTTCAATTCCAAGGAAAGGCAATGCCAAAGAATGCTCAAACTACCGCACAATTGCACTCATCTCACACACTAGTAAAGTAATGCTCAAAATTCTCCAAGCCAGGCTTCAGCAATACGTGAACTGTGAACTTCCTGATGTTCAAGCTGGTTTTCGAAAAGGCAGAGGAACCAGAGATCAAATTGCCAACATCCACTGGATCATGGAAAAAGCAAGAGAGTTCCAGAAAAACATCTATTTCTGCTTTATTGACTATGCCAAAGCCTTTAACTGCGTGAATCACAATAAACTGTGGAAAATTCTGAGAGAGATGGGAATACCAGACCACCTGACCTGCCTCTTGAGAAATCTGTATGCAGGTCAGGAAGCAACAATTATAACTGGACATGGGAAAACAGACTGGTTCCAAATAGGAAAAGGAGTACATCAAGGCTGTATATTGTCACCCTGCTTATTTAACTTCTATGCAGAGTACATCATGAGAAACACTGGGCTGGATGAAGCACAAGCTGGAATCAAGATTGCTGGAAGAAATATCAATAACCTCAAATATGCAGATGACACCACCCTTATGGCAGAAAGTGAAGAGGAGCTAAAAAGCCTCTAGATGAAAGTGAAAGAGGAGAGTGAAAAAGTTGGCTTAAAGCTCAACATTCAGAAAACGAAGATCATGGCCCATGATCTGGTCCCATTACTTCATGGGAAATAGATGGAGAAACAGTGGAAACAGTGTCAGACTTTATTTTTCTGGGCTTCAAAATCACTGCAGATGGTGATTGCAGCCATGAAATTAAAAGATACTCCTTGGAAGGAAAGTTATTACCAACTAGACAGCATATTAAAAAGCAGAGACATTACTTTGACAACAAATTTCCATCTAGTCAAGGCTACGGTTATTCCAGTGGTCATGTATGGATGTGAGAGTCGGACTATAAAGAAAGCTGAATATCAAAGAATTGATGCTTTTGAACTGTGGTGTTGGAGAAGACTCTTGAGAGTCCCTTGGACTGCAAGGAGATCCAACCAGTCCATCCTAAGGCAGTCAGTCCTGGGTGTTCATTAGAAGGACTGATGTTGAAGCTGAAACTCAAATACTTTGGCCACCTGATGTGAAGAGCTGTTTCATTTGAAAAGACCCTGATGCTGGGAAAGACTGAAGGCCAGATGAGAAGGGGATGACAAAGGATTTGTTGGTTGAATGGCATCGCTGACTCAATGGACATTGGTTTGGGTAAACTCCAGGAGTTGGTGATGGACATTGAGGCCTGGTGTGCTACTGTCCATGGGGTCACAAATAGGCAGACATGACTGAGCTACTGAACTGAACTCAATACAAAGAAATGTACTTGACACTGTGGCTAGTATGATGAGGATTAAGATAGGGCCCCTAAAAATAGAGAGTGATACTGTGATTTTATGATTGAATTTAAAGGGAAGAGATGCTAATTTTGTTGCATTTTACATTGAAGTACAGAGTTAAGTAGTAGAGAGAAAATATTTCCAAGGACTGGAATGCCAACTACTGCTGCTGCTTGTGCTGTTAAGTTGCTTTAGTCGTGTCTGACTCTGTGCGACCCCATAGACGGCAGCCCACCAGGCTCCCCCTTCCCTGGGATTCTCCAGACAAGAGCATTGGAGTGGATCCAGCTACTACTGCTTCCTCTTAAAATACAGGCTATCAGCTATATACAGAGCTTTGGCCTAGGAAATGAATATCTGAATTTTTTTTTAATTCTCTGTCCCTAAAATTTTTTGTGACCTTGAAAAATTTGATTAACATCTATAAAAAGGTGATAAACCCTGATCATAGTAACCCATCTACCCAGATACTAATCTATGCATTTAAAACACGTCCTTCCGAGTGACCGTGATAGAAGAAGAGGAAGCCAGTAGTTCAAGCAGCATTAATTAAATGCTGTAGTTTGCAAGCGGCACCCATTTCTACTCACATTTCATTGGATTGAACTAACCACAAGGCCACCTTGCTTCCCGGGGGGATTTTTGTTCTCGTGTCTCTGGCCTTATAGGAACTGAATGCTTGTGAACATAAATAGCACAGAGTGCCAAACATACTCAAAGGAGTTTTAATGTAGTGTGAATCTGCCTCCCCTGTTTGAAAGTCTTCTCGATTCTACATGAAGTTTTATTGATATCTATGAAACAATTCACTTCCCTCTCCTTAAAATTTCACTCTTTCCCCATCTAATCCATTAGAACATATCTTGGAAAGCAAAGCCTCCATCAGAATATGGTATTACATGACATTGTAACCTTCTTCCCCTCCAGAAAACCATTCTTTATGAATAAAACATGGATGACCTTTAAAAACTTAGCAGTTGTACTAGGTGATTGCATATTAACAAGCTTTTTGAAGAAATAGGACAGGCACTATATGTTTCAGTTAAGAATAGATAATAGAACTATTCAAATATTGTATTATGTTACTCAATACAAGGAAAGGCAACAACTGTTTTACAGAGTCTGCTTATATTTCCCTGAATGTAATTATATGTGACTTCCCACTTATCTTAATTGTACTTTTACCCCAAAGACTCCCATGGAAGAAGCAATTCTTCCTATTGACTTGATTTTTTTCAATATTTGGGTAAGTAAGTAAGTAAGTAAGTAAATTCACTCAGTCGTGTCCAACTCTTTGTGACCCCGTGGACTGCAGCCCACCAGGCTCCTCAGTCCATGGGATTCTCCAGGCAAGAATACTGGAGTGGGTTGCCATTTCCTTCTTCATTTTGGTTAAGTATCTACAAAAATGTTGAGGTCTGTTGAGTAGGGAATAAAGAAAGGCAGAATTCCTTAGAATAGAATTGGATCTTCTGACGTCCAAATACAAATCCTCAGAAATTTCTCAGTACCTGGCCGGCATATAAAGGTTACTCAATACATAATTATTACTTTTAATGATATTGCTATTTTTAAATTTTTAAAATATTTTTATTTTTTTTTTTGGCTACACCAGGTCTTAACTGCGGCATGTGAGATCTTTAGCTGTGGCAAGTAGCATCTATTTCCCCAACCAGATACTGAACCTGCATTGGAAGCATGGAGTCTTAACTACTGGACCATGATGGAAATCCCTCAATACATAATTATTGAACAGGAAGGGTGTTCTTAGAGGATAAACTTTAGATGAAGGTAAAAAGAGATCGCTAGAGAATCTTATCAATGTTATGAGGAAACAAGTAATCAAATCATAAAAGAAAGGTTTAGGTTGAACTCCTGGGGAGAAATATCTGGAAGGAAGTGAACGAAATAAGGAGGACTCAATCAACTCACAAAAACAAACAGGAAGCAGCCTCTGCTTAAGGATGTGTGTTTCTAATTCAGTCACTCAGGAGAATTATATTCAAACTAGGTTCTCTAGGGTTCTTAGGGGATAACTCAAGAGGCACTAAAGGAAGAGGGAGTCTTCATTCAGGGAAGCTCAGCATTTGTTTGTTAATAAAAGAGGTGCTCAATGTAAGATCTCACTATGAAAAGGTTCCAGTTCTATGAAAAATACTCTCACAATCGTCTTTCAGAATATGATGATTCTTTCAGGCAAAACTGTGTGCCCTGGTCTCAATCAACAGAATGAGATAGAGATATAAAGATATGTGCTTCTTTTCCCATATCAGTCTTCTTCCCACTTGCATTCAAAAGTCTCCTTAGGTGGGCTTAGTTAATAGCAGTGACATCCTGGGAGCCAGAGGCATAATGCCTTATTCTGGCACTAGGGTGTACACCAAAGAGCTTGCAGGGTCCCGCATCCCGTAGGGAGCAAAACACGGAGCTTGACAAGTGTCCTGACATTGTTGGAATTACTTGCAAGCAGCTCGATGTAAATAACAGCTCTGTATTACGTAGGTCACAGTTTTACTTGTTCTGTTGCAGTGGAGAATGTGTCAGGCTGTAGAGCTCTCTTGGAGACACAGGTTACACCGCAGCCAAACTTTCTACCTCCCATTTCAGTCTAGGTGTATTTGGCCACACTCAGTAATCAGTTACTTTGGCCAAGTTGTTTGAACTCTTGGGATTTCAGTGTTTTCATATAGGGAATGCACTAGTCTGTTTACCTTGAGAAGGGCAACTGAGACCTTAAATGAGGAACTATTTTGAAAAGTAAACTACACAGAACTAGCTATGTTCCTGTTGCTTTTGTTAAGTTGATCAAATGTCTTTGGTGTATGTGCATGTGTGTGCTAAGTTGCTTCAATCGTGTCCAACTCTTTGCGACCTTATGACTATAGTCCGCCAGGCTCCTCTGTCCATGGGATTCTCTAGGAAAGAGTACTGGAGTGGGTTGCCATGCTCTCCTCCATGAGATCTTCCTGACCCAGAGAAAAACCTTTATCTCTTACATCTACCTGCATTGGAACGTGGGTTCTTTACCACTAATGCCACCTGGGAAGCCCATCTTTTGTATATAATTGTAGGTAAAATCAATCCTATTATATCTGGGGAGACTTTTGTCTAAGCAGGCTTTAAAACATGTAGCCTCTCCTGTATGAGAGGCATTAACAGTGTAGCTTTAAAAAGTTACAAACTCAAGCAGTGACTTCTTTAGATGGTGAGGAACAAGGCTGGGAAAAGCTTTAAACCACTTTACTTAATAAGAGGCTACTTCTACTTTGCAAGCAGCTAGTGTTCTTGTCAACATACACTACAAGATTTTCTTTGGAAAATATATATACATATTTCTGGATCACTTGCTTATGCAGACATCAATAAGGTAAATATTCCATAATGTTTGCAAAAGGAATAAGGGATGCTACCAGTTCAGCTGGGCTAGAAGATGATGTCATCAGGACACCGATCTTCATTTCACCTAGTCTCACACTCAAGAACATTCAGAGGATGGTTTCTTGCAGCAAGTGAGCAGGACTAGGGCTCAGAAAACTTGGGGCAAAACCCCAAAGAGGAGAGGTCCTTTCTGAGAATAAGAGCATTGAAAGCCTCCAGGAGGAAGACAGGTTCCTACTGGAGGGACTGTTCTCTTGGCACCAGAGCATTCTTGATGAGGGCTTGAGTGTAAGCTGTATGCTCTATCTGTATAAAAATGAACAATGCACCATTGCCTGAGTCTATTGGTCATTATTGTGTCCTTTATTGACTACAGTCCTTCAAATCACCATTGCTTTTGTGGCAACTGCTCAATGTTTATGAAACACCAAGTGAAAATGAGCTTTAGAATCTATAGAACCCTGAATAATAGTGAATACAGATTCAGAATTTCTAAGCATGGAATTATTCAACACAGATTCAGATTATTAAGCTGATAGAAAATGAAAGTATGAATAACTCAGAATATTTGGAGAATTTTGCAGTGCTGCAGAGTCCAATTACATACGTCAAAGTATGAGTGTCCTTTTAAAGCTGGAAGATCCTCAAGTGGTGGAACGTTATTATTTATTATATTATTATTTTATCTTATACTTACAGCAATTCTTATAGTAACTGATAATTAATATTAATTGAAATATACAGAATATTTATGTATCTATATTTCTGAATACTTTTTGACTTTTCTTAGATCATCAGCTCTCTTCAAAACTGCAATGGAATGAAACTGATTACATTCCACCAAGAATTTTACCATAGGAGATGTCTTAAATTATTTAAAACTGGAGCCTTGATTGAAATGATTCTGACTTGTGGAGTACTCCTTTCATTCAAATATATTGGCAACTTGTTCTTTTTAATCTCTGAGAATAAACTAGGCAGTTTCATTTAATCTACAATTATGGCAATAAGCCTCATAACTTTGCTTTGCTTTGCTGGGCAGGCTGGGATAAGATTGCCTCTAGGTGGCTCGGTGCTGTTTCATCTTTTTACTATATGCACCACCTCTCCAGAGAGCTGGGGATAGATATATCCAAGCACTGAACAGACAAAATCACTTACATTTGTCATTTTAGCATTTAGGCTCCTAGGATTGTCAAAAGGATTCCTGATATATAAAATAAAGACGTCTCTGGGCAGGAGGGAGTCCAGGAATGTTTGCATGGCGGTTCCCTTAATATATGCAGCGTACACAGCAGTTCACTCCCAACGCCAATGTGGGGAGGAAGGGAAGGAGCGCTGCATGGAGCCCACTTGAGAAGTTTTCTCCAATGTGTCATTAAGGTGTTTCAGAGCATCTGTGTGGCTGCCACATGAACTGGATGGGAACACAAAGTAATCAATTTCAGTTGAGAGCACTAATTTATCACCTTGCCATCTTTTATTGCAAGGTAGAGAATCTCAATCCCTTATTCTCTCACTTTTTCTCTTTCACACACAGGCACACACACACACACACACACATCTATCTCCCATACATACCCACAAACTCTTACACTCAACCAAACCTTTTTTAAAAAAATTTCATATCAAACTCCCAAATCAGAAAATTTTATCCTTTTCGTCTTTAGTTAGTATGAATTTAGACTTGTGAAGATAGTTGATTCACTGACATTTTTTCATATATTTGGAGGCTTTTTACATTTTCCTCTTTGACTCCTAAAATAAGTTTGAGTATGATTACAGCATTAATGTAGGTCTGCTTCCTAAATTCATTCTCTGTCAGTTAGCAAAGAAAGTATTGATATTTTGCTTTTAGAGCTAAAATCCTAATCTGAAGGAACAATTTAATACAGTGGCTCAAATCTTAATTTCTGGGGTCAGGCTGGCTGCAAAGTCAAATTATCAAAGTAGAAACTTAAACCCTCAAAGCACTTAGGGGGAAGCATAGCTTGAAAGGTGGCAAGACCATCAACCTTTTGCTGCCACTAGCCCAGCCCGAGGGCCCCACTGTGACTTCTGCTTGCAAGTCCTGTGGGGTGTTTGGCATGACAAGTCCAAGGCAGGATCCCTTTCTGGACACGGGACAGAACAGTCCAGGGAAGAGCACATCGAGATGGCAATCGTTATCCAAAAATAGATTTTGCAGTCTTAAATGTCCTTAAAGTAAATTTTGCATTATTTTTCTCAGCATTGAAAGTTCAGATTTCTAAGAAGACTTGAAAAGCACCTGAGGCATTTCATGGAATCCTTACTTTTAATCTTTTTAGCTGAATCTAGATTCAACTTTGCTATCCTGGCCGCTTCATTTTTATTTCAGTAAACCATAATGTAGAAGCTCTCATTATGTGAAATGATTATCTTTGGAGCGTATTTTTTCTGGAAGTCTGGCATTTGTGTACGTTATTTATATCATAATATACAGCACTCCACCCACACCAAAAAATAAATCTTGTTTGGCCACTGAGGCCAAAGTTCATTTGTCCACTCCAGATGTGTTTTCCTTCAGAACCCCTACAAGTTCTCAGGGTTTATTTCATAAACTCTAAAATCCCACCACAAACATTTTTTTTCCCTTTTAACTCCTAATATATATATTTTTTCCTCTGCAAGCCCTGATGTTCTCTCTGTTACTCCCAAAATTTCTCCCTAGACCCCAATTTCCTAACCAAAGCACATTACTGATCTGATGCTTTCAACAGCCTGGTAGCACATCAATAAACTAAAGATTATTGTGCTTTGTCAGGTTTTATTTTGTAACATTATGGGAAATTCTCCGCTGTCTTGGATGAGTGCGTAAACTCTGATTGCTTGACAATTAACAGAGCTAGTAATAGAAAAGGCAATGCAATTTACCTTCGTACAAGGGATCTCAGTTAACAAAAATTAAACTATTGAACTCTCCTCTCCAAGGAAAGGGATGTTGCCTCATTATATTAAAAAAGAAAAACAGATTCCAGTGGCAAGTGGGCCCTCAGTCTGGCTGGAGGAATTTATTGTTCAGATTATGTGCTTTTCTGACATGCATACAAAATTATGGCTTTTAAACTGGACCAAACTCTCTCTTCATTAAATGAGTATTTCCCCCCTTTGGTACTATAATTCAAAGAGAGCCTTCTAGATAAATAATGTCGAGGGGGAGTATCTAAGTGTGCTCCGTGGTTTGGATGTTGAGAATATGTCCCTTATCTACAGGCTGGGAGTACAGCTCTTCTCTCTCTATCTCCTCCACTCTCTGCATCTCTGTCTGTCGGTATCACAGCACTAAAGAAGAAAATATACAGTGTAATTAAATACAGAACCATCACGCTAAAAGGGAGGAACTCCCACAGAGCAGAGCGCTGGGTTTTACAGACTCCCACGGAGACCATATGAAGCTTGCATTCAAAATGGCATCTGCAGCTTTGAGCCTGCCTTCTGCCCTTTCTGAGATTCTGCTTAGTTCAAAGAAATACTGTGTTTGAACACAGACATCCCGATAACTCTGTAAAGTCACAAGGGAAGTTGAGTCTTTGCTTCCCTCTTCCTCGGGTATTTCAACCTCTAAAATCTCTCTCTCTTTTTAAATAAGTTCTTATATACCCTCCTAATGCTCTCAAACTGGTTATCTAAAATCCTGAGTGAATGGTGAACAACTTTAGCTTTAAGCAGTATGAAAGATGAGCAACTGTTAGGCTCTAGAAGAGGCTGTTATAGTTCTAGTTGCCATGGAAGACACACAAAATTACAAGACTTGTTTCTGTCTCCAAGAAGTTTATGGTCCTGGGATCAGCCAATGATCTGTGGGCCAGATTTAGCCTGTCACCTGTTTCTGTGTGGTCTGCAAGGAAGAATGGTTTTTATATTTTCACGTGGTAGAAAAAAATTCAAACCAAGGAGACTTCCTCAGCAAGAATACTGGAGTGGGTTTGCCATTTCCTTCTCCAGGGAATCTTCCATATGCAGGGATCAAACCCACGTCTGTTATGTCTCCTGTATTGGCAGGTGGATTCTTTACCATCAGCACCACCTGGGAAGACCAGGTCAAAGTAAGAAAGGCTCAGGAATGAAGGATCGGTACTCAGTGCCATTGAAACAATTAATTCTGCTTCAAAAAATGGGAAATGACTGGCAAAGAAGTATTATGAGCAACAAGAATATTATTTATTGACAACATAAGGCGAAAACCATACATGTATATCCACCATGTTTTGTATTCCATGGGTCATTTTTTGGGGAACTTTAATAAAGTGAAGTTCCTGCTGTAACATTAATTACATGATTAATTCTAAATGATTATCTGCTAAAATCAGTGAGAAAATTCAATGTATGGTTTTACATATGGTCATTTCAACCTTAAAACACAGAATGCAAGGGGTTAAGAACATTATGAGCTGTTTGTGGTGCAGGCTTACATACTCTGAAACACTGGTAGAATATTATTTAAAATGTGATAGGCTTTGGGATTTAATTAGAAAGTAATATAAAAGAAAATGCTTCATTATGAAATTATAATAAGTTGTGTTTAATTTTTCTTCTCATGTAATTCAAACATATTTTACTTGTTTTCTTTGTATCCAGGCTTGGACAACTTCAGTGGCTACCCTGATTTTTATTTACCATCCATTTTGTCCATAGAATGCTGCTTGACCTTATTGATGATATCATTGCATTATTTTAAAATAGTTTCCTTTTTTCTTTATGGCTCTGTTATAAAAAGTGCAAAAAGAATAGAAAAGATTTTATTACCATGTGTTTAAAATGGCTTGCATCTTAAAGAAGTCACAGAAATTATGAAAGCAGGATCAGGCGGTATTCAACCATAACACAGTTGAGGGACAGGAGAGTTGTGTCTAAAAGACAACACAGCTAGTTAAATAAGTGAAATTCAGTTGTATGGACACAATACTATGCATTTTAAGTGTGTGTAGCATGGTGGAGGGTTCATCTTTCTATATCAAGTGGCTGTGACTCCAGTCTCATTTACTTGTTAAATATTTATTGAGCACATACTCTGTGCTCTGGCTTTAAGGGTAGGGGACTAAGGCTTAAGGGACATAGGACTGTGTCAAGCTGTAGGGACAATGAGACAGACATTGACTATAGTCTAGAAAGAAAGACAGGCAAAGGAGATGATTAAATACGTGATCAGTTTAGTTCAGTTCAGTTGCTCAGTCGTGTCCAACTCTTTGCGACTCCATGAACCACAGCACACCAGGCCTCCCGGTCCATCACCAACTCCTGGAGTTTACCCAAACCCATGTCCATTAAGTCAGTGATGCCATCCAACCATCACATCCTCTGTCATTCCCTTCTCCACCTCCCCAGGGCACTGTTAAAAAATATACAGTGGATATTGAGAAGTCTCTTAACCAAGACTGGGAGACAGGGGTAGAGGTCAATGCAAAGCTTTGTGGCTGAGGACAAGGTAACATCTCCCCCCTTTTCTTATCTCCCAGCCTCTATGGTGTGGCTACTGTTCACACTGTGAACGTTGCCAGTGTGAGGCAGAGAGAGCTCAGCCATCCTCCATCCTCACAACTTTTCTCTCCTTTGTTCTTCTTTCTCTCTTTCTCTGCTAAAATACAGTTTTGGAAATGGTGATGTCATTAAGGTAGGTGGAACTTTTAGTACCATTCTTGGAAGTACATTTGTAAAAGTACTTGAAACGGGGATCTACTCCCATAAACAAACAGTAATGTTTAAACAATTAACAGTCATCTATGAAAACAATATTTAAAATCATTGCAGACTTTTTCTTCTTAAGTGTAGAGAGTAATAACAGATTTTAAATATCTAGAAGTACCACTTTGTTCATTTTCATAAATATTGAGCTGTAATAATTTCTCTCTAAAAAAAAGTCTTCCCTTGGTTTCTAATCCACTAATACAATCCAATGTGACCTTGTCAATTTCAATGCAATGGCCATATTTGAACAGTGATCTTTAAGGCCATATAATAGTTTCCAAAGATAAGTAATGATGAGTGTTATGAATTTGTGCTTTGGGGTTTAAAATTGCCCTGTGTTGCCCTTAGACTTCTTACACATACAAATAGTACAAAGAGTTTAAGATGGAGAGTGTTGGGCTGGACTGGTGAAAGGCTTTTCTCTTTTCATGAAGAACAAACCTCTATCAGATGTGTTGAAATCTCCTACTTGACCCTTGTCTAACCTTCAACCCAAAATGCAAAATGTAAGATAGAGCTAATTCCAGAAAGCTGGTTTAAACAAACAAGCCAGCAGTTGACTATGTCTTTGAAAGGCTGATTCTCTTACTTTCCTCACACACAATCTGTTTAGGAAAATAAGAAGCCTATGACTCAAAGGTAAGTCACAAAAGTCTTGTTGGGAGGTTGTAAGACTCAGAGCAACTATTTGAACACTGGTGTCCAAAATATCTGGTTTCCTGCTGCCTAACTTTTCCAGAGTGAGACTGCTTGCTTCTGTAGACTTCATGTGTTTTCAAAATTTGTAAGAGTTCTAAATTTCTTGCAACAACTTAGTTAATGAAAACTTGAAGTACCCTCATTTATTTAGTGGGATTATTTTTAATAGTTTGATTTAAAAAAAAAAATCAACATCTCTTTTTCTATGAAGCTAGCCAAAAGCTCCTCTGAGTTTAAGCTCCCTTTTTGCTGAAACTGGAGGTTTCTAGTTTAGGTAAAGAAAGAAAAATGTGAGTTATTTTGTGCTCAGAATAACCTTTTCATTAATACTAAAATTTAGGTGATATGTATACTATAAAAAATAGGTAGGAAGTTATAGTCTGATTACATTTGAGAGATAGTAAATAAAAATTGCAAAAATTATTTACAAAATTATCCATTGGTTGTACAAATAGAAAGAATTTGGATATTGTATACATGTGCATGTAACCAATATATTGCCTTGACTGACAATGAAATTTATAGGTGCTTTCACCAGAAAAAAAAAATATATATATATATATGTTAACAATGTATTTATATATACTTAAACCAAGTTTTGAACACACCAAATCCTTTTGACTTTAGAATTAGTTTTATCTGTATGTGTTTATCTATGTGCGAGTGTGTGTGTGTGTGTGTGTGTGTGTGTGTGTGAGACTCATTTATCTCCCTCATGGCCCAGACATGGAAAAGATGCAGCCAACAGCCTGGAGCTCTTGAGAATGTGACTGAAAATGTGAGAGCATCAAGATACTGTTGAGGAGTATCAGGGAGGTCAAGGGTGTGAACTGAGAAAGATACACACCAATGGAAGAGTTCAGAAAAACCACCAACTTTCAGGATTCATGACTCCTAACATCTCACTCATATTCTTTAGGAAACAAACACAGAACTGAGAGTGTCAACTCAGTTAGGGGCTGAACTGAAACTAGACACAGAGGCCTCTAACTCCTAATATCATCCTTCTACTGCATGAAGAAACTATACTCTTACTTTTTAAAAAAATTTATTTTAATTGGAGGCTAATTACTTTAAATATTGTGGTGGGTTTTTCCATACATTGACATGAATCAGCCATGGATGTACATGTGTTCCCCATCCTGACCCTCCCTCGCACCTCCTTCCCCATCCCATCCTTCAGGGTCATCCCAGTGCACCAGCCCTGAGCACCCTGTCAAATACATCAAATAGACTGGCGATCTATTTCACATATGATAATATACATCTTTCAAGGCTATTCTCTCAAATCATCCCACCCTCACCTTCTGCCACAGAGTCCAAAAGTCTGTTCTTTATATCTGTGTCTCTTTTGCTGTCTCGCATATAGGATCATCGTTACCATCTTTCTATATTCCAGATATATGCATTAATATACTGTATTGGTGTTTGTTTTTCTTTCTGGCTTACTTCACTCCATATAATAGGCTCCAGTTTCATCCACCTCATTAGAACTGATTCAAATGTATTGTTTTTAATAGCTGAGTAATGTTCCATTGTCTATATGTACCACAGCTTTCTTATCCATTCATCTGCTGATGGACATCTAGGTTGCTTCAATGTCCTGGCTATTGTAAACAGTGCTGCAATCAACACTGGGGTACACGTGTCTCTTTCAATTCTGGTTTCCTCAGTGTGTATGCCCAGCGGTGGGATTGCTGGGTCGTATGGCAGTTCTATTTCCAGTTTTTTAAGGAATCTCCACTGTTCTCCATAGTTGCCGTACTAGCTTGCATTCCCACCAACAGTGTAAGAAGGTTCCTTTTTCTCTGCACCATCTCCAGCATTTATTGTTTGTAGACTTTTTGATAGCAGCCATTCTGACTGGCATGAGATGGTACCTCATGGTGGTTTTGATTTGCATTTCTCTGATAATGAGTGATGTTGAGCATCTTTTCATGTGTTTCTTAGCCATCTGTATGTCTTTAGAGAAATGTCTGTTTAGTTCTTTGGTCCATTTTTTCATTGGGTTGCTTATTTTTCTGGAATTGAGCTGCAGAAGTTGCTTGTATACTTTTGAGATTAATTCTTTGTCAGTTGCTTCATTTGCTATTATTTTCTCCCATTCAGAAGGCTGTCTTTTCACCTTGCTTATAGTTTCCTTCATTGTGCAAAAGCTTTTAAGTTTAATTAGGTCCCATTTGCTTATTTTTACTTTTATTTCCATTACTCTGGGAGGTGGGTCATAGAGGATCCTGCTATGATTTATGTCAGAGAGTATTTGCCTAAGTTGTCCTCAAGGAGTTTTATAGTTTCTGGTCTTACATTTAGATCTTTAATCCATTTTGAGTTTATCTTTGTGTGTGGTGTTAGAAAATGTTCTAGTTTCATTCTTTTGCAAGTGGTTGACCACTTTTCCCAGCACCACTTGTTAAAGAGATTGTCTTTTCTCCATTGTATATTCTTGCCTCCTTTGTCAAAGATAAAGTGTCCATAGGTGTGTGGATTTATCTCTGGGCTTTCTATTTTGTTCCATTGATCTATATATCTGTCTTTGTGCCAGTACCATAATGTCTTGATGATTGTAACTTAGTAGTAGAGCCTGAAATCAGGCAGGTTGATTCCCCCAGTTCCATTCTTCTTTCTCAAGATTGCTTTGGCTATTTGAGGTTTTTTGTATTTCCATACAAATTGTGAAATTATTTGTTCCAGTTCTGTGAAAAATACCACTGGTAGCTTGATAGGGATTGCATTGAATCTATAGATTGCTTTGGGTAGTATACTCATTTTCACTATATGGAGTCTTCTAATCCACGAACATGGTATACTTCTCTATCTTATACTCTTACTTTTTAAAAATGTAATAATCCTCAGTAACTTTAACCCACCATAAAAATCTAAGGACATACTCAGTCTGCTGTTGATCTGATTGTCACACCTTTATAAGTGATCTCCTTGAGATTTTGCAAAGTTGATATAAAATACATGGGTTGTGGACTAATTAAATTGATCCTAATTAGTAGTTAGAATGACTTTAAATATCTGAATTGTTTATCTTCTCTGGAAATTTCTCATCTTTTATCTCTTTGAGTATTGACTTTCTGCTGTTCTCTCTAGTTTTCTAGTGCTGATCCTCCTTTCAAATGTACATTAAACTATTTGTTTTCAAACTCAAACACTCAGCCCCTCAACAATAATTTCTATCACTTTATTCTCTGTGATTTTCTTTTTCAACTTCCAATTTTAAAAATTTATTTCCTATAGTGTCTAATATCCCGTTTCAACCATCTTTTGAGGTTTCTCCTCATACAAGGACTTGATAAGAACGCCAATCTTATGAGAATGTATCTGTATGTCTGTGGGTGTATTGTGTGTATATTTGACTGTCTGCTAAGCATTTGAAAGAATATTGTGGCATGCTAGACTTTTTTGGCTTGCATTCTCTTCACTTTTGCCCTTTCATTTTGATAGTGTCCTTTCTGTGCTTACTTGCATAATCCTTAAAAATTATTTTTACTTAAATAAATTAACTTAATAAATTAAATGTACAGGCATAATTTGTTTTATTGAACTTTGCTTTATTGCAGTTTTACTTGGGTTTCTCTTACCTTGGATGTAGGGTATCTCTTCACAGCTGCTCCAGCAAAGTGCAGTTGCTGCTCCTTACCTTGGACGAGGGGTATCTCCTCACTGCCACTCCTCCTGACCTTGAACATGGAGTGGCCAAGGTAAGAGAAATCCAAGTAAGATGGTAAATGTTGTGAGAGGGCATCAGAGGGCAGACACACTGAAACCATAATCACAGAAAACTAGTCAATCTAATCACGCAGACCACAGCCTGGTCTAACTCAATGAAACTAAGCCATGCCCTGCGGGGCCACCCAAGATGGGCGGGTCATGGTGGAGAGGTCAGACAGAATGTGGTCTGTTGGAGAAGGGAATGGCAAACCACTTCAGTATTCTTGCCTTGAGAACCCCATGAACAGTATGAAAAGGCAAAATGATAGGATACTGAAAGAGGAACTCCCCAGGTCAGTAGGTGCCCAATATACTACTGGAGATCAGTGGAGAAATAACTGCAGAAAGAAAGAAGGTACGGAGCCAAAGCAAAAAAATTACCCAGTTGTGGATGTGACTGGTGATAGAAGCAAGGTCCGATGCTGTAAAGAGCTATATTGCATAGGAACCTGGAATGTCAAGACCATGAATCAAGGCAAACTGGAAGTGGTCAAACAGGAGATGGCAAGGGTGAACGTCAACATTCTAGGAATCAGCAAACTAAAATGGACTTTAATGGGTGAATTTAACTCAGATGAGCATTATATCTACTACTGCAGGCAGCAATCCTTTAGAAGAAATGGAGTAGCCATCATGGTCAACAAAAGAGTCGAAATGCAGTACTTGGATGCAATCTCAAAAACGACAGAATGATCTCTGTTCGTATCCAAGGCAAACCATTCACAATAATCCAAGTCTATGCCCCAACCAGTAATGCTGAAGAAGCTGAAGTTCAACGGTTCTATGAAGACCTACAAGACCTTTTAGAACTAACACTCAAAAAAGATGTCCTTTTCATTATAGGGGGCTGGAATGCAAAAGTAGGAAGTCAAGAAACACCTGGAGTAACAGACAAATTTGACCTTGGAATATGGAATGAAGCAGGGCAAAGGCTAATAGAGTTTTGCCAAGAGAAGGCACTGGTCATAGCAAACACCCTCTTCCAACAACACAGGAGAAGACTCTACACATGGACATTACTGAAATCAGATTGATTATATTTTTTGCAGCCAAAGATGGAGAAGCTCTATACAGTCAGCAAAAACAAGACCAGGAGCTGACTGTGGCTCAGACCATGAACTCCTTATTGCCAAATTCAGACTTAAATTGAAGAAAGTAGGGAAACCCACTAGACCATTCAGGTATGACCTAAATCAAATCCCAGTGAAAGTGAGAAATAGATTTAAGGGAATAGATCTGATAGGCAGAGTACCTGATGAACTATGGATGGAGGTTCATGACATTGTACAGGAGAGAGGGATCAAGACCACCCCAAGAAAAAGAAATGCAAAAAAGCAAAATGGGTGTCTGGGGAGGCCTTACAAATAGCTGTGAAAAGAAGAGAAGCAAAAGCAAAGGAGAAAAGGAAAGATACAAGTATCTGAATTCAGAGTTCCAAAGAATAGCAAGGAGAGATAAGAAAGTCTTCCTCCTCAGCAATCAATGCAAAGAAATAGAGGAAAAGAACAGAATGGGAAAGACTAGAGATCTCTTCAAGAAAATTAGAGATACCAAGGGAACATTTCATGCAAAGATGGGCTCGATAAAGGACGGAAATGGTATGGACCTAACACAAGCAGAAGATATTAAGAAGCAGTGGCAAGAATACACAGAAGAACTGTACAAAAAAGATCTTTATGACCAAAATAATCACGATGGTGTGATCACTCACCTAGGGCCAGACATCCTGGAATGTGAAGTCAAGTGTGCCTTAGAAAGCATCACTATGAACAAAGCTAGTGAAGGTGATGGAATTCCAGTTGAGCTATTTCAAATCCTGAAAGATGATGCTGTGAAAGTGCTGCACTCAATATGCCTGCAAATTTGGAAAACTCAGCAGTGGCCACAGGACTGGAAAAGGTCAGTTTTCATTCCAATCCCAAAAAAAGGCAATGCCAAAGAATGCTCAAACTACTGCACAATTGCACTCATCTCACACACTAGTAAAGTAATGCTCAAAATTCTCCAAGCCAGGCTTCAGTAATATGTGAATGGTGAATGTCCTGATGTTCAAGCTGGATTTAGAAAAGGCAGAGGAACTAGATATCAAATTGCCAACATCTGCTGGATCATCAAAAAAGCAAGAGAGTTCCAGAAAAACATCTATTTCTACTTTATTTATTATGCCAAAGTCTTTGACTGTGTGGATCACAGTAAACTGTGGAAGATTCTGAGAGAGATGGGAATACCAGACCACCTGACTTGCCTCTTGAGAAACCTATATGCAGGTTAGGAAGCAACAGTTAGAACTGGACATGGAATGATAGACTGGTTCCAAACAGGAAAAGGAGTGTGTTAAGGCTGTATATTGTCACCCTGCTTATTTAACTTACATGCAGAGTACATCATGAGAAACGCTGAGCTGCAAGAAGCACAAGCTGGAATCAAGATTTCCGGGAGAAATATCAATAACCTCAGATATGCAGATGACACCACCCTTATGGCAGAAAGTGAAGAGGCACTAAAAAGCCTCTTGATGAAAGTGAAAGTGGAGAGTGAAAAAGTTAGCTTAAAGCTCAACATTCAGAAAACTAAGATCATGGCATCTGGTCCCATCACTTCATGGGAAATAGATGGGGAAACAGTGGAAACAGTGTCAGACTTTATTTTTTGGGGCTCCAAAATCATTGCAGATGGTGATTGAAGCCATGAAATTAAAAGACGTTTACTCCTTGGAAGGAAAGTTTTGACCAACCTAGATAGCATATTCAAAAGCAGAGACATTACTTTGCTAACAAAGGTCTGTCTAGGCAAGGCTATGGTTTTTCCTGTGGTCATGTATGGATGTGAGAGTTGGACTGTGAAGAAAGCTGAGCACTGAAGAATTGATGCTTTTGAACTGTGGTGTTGGAGAAGACTCTTGAGAGTCCCTTGGACTGCAAGGAGATCCAACCAGTCCATTCTCAAGGAGATGAGTCCTGGGTGTTCCTTGGAAGGAATGATGCTAAAGCCTCATGCAAAGAGTTGACTCATTGGAAAAGACTCTGATACTGGGAGGGATTGGGGGCAGGAGGAGAAGGGGACAGCAGAGGATGAGATGGTTGGCTGGCATCAGCGACTCAATGGACATGAGTTTGAGTGAACTCCGGGAGTTGGTGACGGACAGAGAAAGCTAGCGTGCTGCAATTTATGGGGTTGCAAAGAGTTGGACACAACTGAGCGACTGAACTGAACTGAACTGAACTTGCTTTATTATGCTTGTAAATTTTTTTTTTTACAAATTGATGATTTATTGCAAATTTGCCTTTAGCAAGTTTATCAGCACCATTTCTCTAATAGTATTTGCATAATTTTTGCTTCTTTCTTGTTTTGAGAATTCTTACGATAGTCTAAGCTTTTTCTTTATTGTTATATTTGTTATGGTGATCTGTAATCAATGATCTTTGATGTTACTGTTATAATAGTATTGGGACCTTATGAACTGCACCCATGTAAGATTGCAGGCTTAGCTGATAAATGTGTGTGTTCTGACCACTCCACCAACTGGACATTGAACATTCTTTCCTTTCTTCCTGTATCTTGAGACACAACAATATTAAAATTAGGCCAATTAATAACCCTACAGTGGCCTCTGAGTGTTCAAGTGAAAAGAAAAGTTGTATGTCTTTTACTTTAAATCAAAAGTAAGACTTGCTAAGTTCAGTGAGGAAGGCATGTTGAAAGCTGGGATACACCAAGAGAAAGGCTTCTTGCGCCACACTCTTAGCCAAGTTGTGAATGCAAAGGAAAAGTTCTTGAAGAAAATTGAGTGCTAGTACAGTGAGCACACTAATGAAAGACAGCAAAGCAGCCTCATAGTTGTTATGGATACAGTTTGAGTGGTCTGGATAAAACAACAAACCAGCCAAAACACCACCCTAAGCCAAAGCCTAAGCCAGAGCAAGGACTGTTTTCTCTTCAACTCTTTGAAGACTGAGAGAGGTGAGGAAGCTATGGAAAAAAATTGTGAAGATCACAGAGGTTCATTCATAAGGTGTCAGGAGAGACACCGTCTCTACAACATTAAGTGCCAGGTGAAACAGCAATTACTGATGTAGAAGCTGCATCAAGTTATTTACAAGTTCTAACTAAGAAAGTTAAGGAAGGTAGCTTCTCTTGACAACAGGTTTTCAATCTAGAAGAAACAGCCTTACACTGACAGAAGATGCCATTTAGGCCTTTCATAGCTAGAGAGGAGAAATCTATGCCTGCCTTTAAAGCTTCAAAGGACAAGCAGTCTCTTATCAGTCACTCCAGTGAACTTTAAATTGAAGCCAAGTCTCATTTGTGTGCTCAGCCGCTCAGTCATGGCTGACTCATTGTGATCCCTTAGACTGTAGCCCACCAGGCTCTTCTATCCATGGTATTTCCCAGACAAGAATACTGGAGTGCATTGCCATTTCTTATTTACTATTCTGAAAACCCTGCAACCCTCGCTTATTTTGTTAAATCTATTTCTTTATAGTTGGACTGCAAAGAAAATAGAGCACCAAAGAATTGATGCTTTTGAACTGCGGTGTTGGAGAAGACTCTTGAGAGTCCCTTGGACTGCAAGGAGATCAAACCAGTCCATCCTAAAGGAGATCTGTCCTGAGTGTTCGTTGGAAGGACTGATGTTGAAGCTGAAACTGCAATACTTTGGTCACCTGATGCGAAGAGCTAACTAATTTTAAAAGATCCTGATGCTGGGAAAGATTGAAGGCAAGAGGAGAAGGGGACAACAGAGGATGAGATGGTTGGATGGCATCACCGACTCAATGGACATTAGTTTGAATAGCTCTGGGAGTTGGTGATGGACAGGGAAGTCCATGAGTTTGCAAGAAGTCAGACACGACTGAGTGACTGAACTGAACTGACTGAAATCTACTCTGCATGTGCTCTGTAAGTGGAAAACATGGGCACCAGCACATCTATTTACAACATGGTGTAATGAGTATTTTAAGCCCACTATTGAGATCTACTGCTCAGAAAAAGATTCCTTTCAAAATATTACTGCTCATTGACAATACACTTAGTCACCCAGGAGCTCTGATGGAGATATACAGCAAGATTAATGCTGTTGATTCACTTGTTTCATCCCTGTTAACACAAGATCCATTTGCAACTTATGGATCAAGGAATCATTTTGACCCTCAAGTCTTATTATTTAATAAATACAATTTGTAAGGCTGAGATAGCCATGGTGATTCCATTGATGGATCTGGGCAAAGTAAATCAAAAACTTTCTGAGAAGAACTCATGATTGAAGAGGTCAAAATATCAACATTCACAGGAATTTGGGAGAAGTTGATTTGAACCCTCATAGATAATGTTGAAGGGTTCCAGACATCAGTGGAGGAAATATCTGCAGATGTGGTGGAAAGAGCAAGAGAACTAGAATTAGAAGATATGACTGAATTGCTGAAATCTTATGACAAAATTTTAACAGATGAGTGGATGAATAAAGAAAGTAGCTTATTGAATGGAAGCTAACACCTCATGAATATTCTGTGAAGACTGTCAAAATGACAAAACAGATCTAGAATAATATATATATATATAATTATGGTTGATAGGGTTGACTACAATTTTGAAAAAAAAAAGTTATACTGTGGGGGAAATATTATTAAACAGCATTGCAGGATGCAGAGAAATAGTTCATGAATAGAAGAGTCAATTGTTGGGCAGATTTCATTGTCCTCTTATTTTAAGGACTTGTCCACAGCCACCCCAAACTTTAGCAACCAGCACCCTGATCAGTCAGCTGTCATCAACATTGAGGCAAGACCCTACACTAGAAAAAGATTATAACTCAGGCTCAGAATGATGGTTAACATTTTTATCAATAAATTATTTTAAGTAAGATATGTACCTTTTTTAGATATGTTAATACTACACACTTAATATACCACAGTATGGTGTAAACATAAGTTTCATATGCACTGAAAAACCAAAAGAGTATGTGTCACTCACTCTGTTGTGGTAGTCTGAACCTGCAAAATCTCTGAACTGTGTCTGTAAACTGTACATTGTTTGAAGTATTCCAGTGAATTTTAAAATGTTGAATCTGAAAGGAATCAGAGCCATTGTCTGGTGTCTCCAGGTAAACATCTTCAGATCGGTGAGACCAATTTTTATCACTCTGTAACCTTTCACTCATCTGAAAACTCCTCTTGGAAATTTACTGTTCAGTTATTCTCATTCTGTTTCTCCCCTTCTCACCCAAGATTTGAAATTTTGGTTATGCATTTGGTTTATAAGTACACAATGTAGTTGACTTTCTCAATTTATTGATGAGGACACCACATTCAAACTATTCTGTTGACTAAGTTCATGCTGGTATAATAGCAGGTTGACACATGACTGAAACTTGGTTAGTTGTCTTCTAGTCCTTCTAAAAACCAAGTAAATATTTGTTTTTATTTATAGAAACCAATAAACTACTTTCTATCGAATATATGATATCTAAGTATTATGCTAAATAGCACTTCAAGCCTTTTAGGAAAATAATCAGAGGAAGTTCTGAGTTAACTGTCTCTCCTGTGTAAATCACCAATGAAGAAAGAACTATCAGTAGTTATATGGTACTCTCATATTTTTCTTTAAATTGAGGCATAGTTACTATACAATGTATTAATTTCTGCTGTGCAATGAAGTGAATCAGCTATTCAGTCAGTTCAGTTCAGTCGCTCAATTGTGTCCAACTCTTTGTGACCCCAGGGACTGCAGCATGTCAGGCCTCCCTGTCCATTGCCAATTCCCAAAGTTTGCTCAAATTCATGTCCATTGAGTTGGTGATGGCATCCAACCATCTCATCCTCTGTCATTCCCTTCTCTTCCCGCATACAATCTTTCCCATCATCAGGGTCTTTTCAAATGAGTAAGTTCTTCGCATTGGGTAGCCAAAGAATTGCAGTTTCAGCTTCAGCATCAGTCCTTCCAATGAATATTCAGGACTGATTTCCTTTAAGATGGACTGGTTAGATATTCTTGCAGTCCAAGGAACTCTCAAAAGTCTTCTCCAACACCACAGTTCAAAAGCGTCAATTCTTTGATATTCAGCTTTCTTTATAGTCCAACTCTCACACCCATACATGACTACTGGAAAAACCATAGCTTTGACTAGATGGACCTTTGTTGGCAAAATAATGTCTCTGCTTTTTAATATGCTATCTAGGTTGGTCATCACTTTTCTTCCGAGGAGCAAGCATCTTTTGATTTCATGTCTGCAGTTACCATTTGCAGTGATTTTGGAGCCCTGAAAAATAAAGTCTCTCACAGTTTCCACTTTTCCCCATCTATTTGCCATGAAGTGATGGGATCGGATGCCATGATCTTAGTTTTCTGAATGTTGAGTTTTAGCCAACTTTTTCACTCTCCTCTTTTGCCTTCATCATGAGGCTCTTTAGTTCTTCTTTGCTTTCTGTCATAAGGGTGGTGTCATCTGCATATCTGAGGTATTGATATTTCTCCCGGCAATCTTGATTCCAGCTTCTGCTTCATCCAGCTCAGCGTTTCTCATGATGCACTCTGCATATAAGTTAAATAAGCAGGGTGACAATGTACAGCCTTGACGTACTCCTTTCCCTATTTGGAACCAGTCTGTTGTTCCATGTCCAGTTCTAACCGTTGCTTCCTGACCTGCTTATAGATTTCTCAAGTAGCAGGTCAGGTGGTTTGGTATTCCCATCTCTTTAAGAATTTTCCACAGTTTGTTGCGGTCCACGCAGTCAAATTCTTTGGCATAGTCAATAAAACAGAAGTAGATGTTTTTCTGGAACTCTCTTGTTTTTTTGATGATCCAACGGATATTGGCAATTTGATCTCTGGTTCCTCTGCCTTTTCTAAATCCAGTTTGAACATCTGGAAGTTCACAGTTCACATACTGTTGAAGCCTGGATTGGGACTTTTGAGCATTACTTTGCTAGCGTGTGAGATGAGTGCAATTGTGTGGTAGTTTGAGCATTCTTTGGCATTGCCTTTCTTTGGGATTGGAATGAAAACTAACCTTTTCCAGTCCTGTGGCCACTGCTGAGTTTTCCCAATTTGCAGGCATATTGAATCAGCTATTATGCATACATACCTGCCCTCCCTCTCAGAACTCCCTCCCAGGTTCCATCCATCTACATCATCGCAGGACACCAAGCTGAGCTCCCTGTGCAACACAGTAGGTTCCCACTAGTTGCCTATATCACCTATCACAGTGCACGTACATCAGTCCCAGTTTCCCAGCTCATCACATCCCCTACCCGGTGTGCAGTGGAATGTTGCTCAGTCATAAAAAGGAATGAAATTGCATCTCTTAAGAAATTTACTTCCAACAGTTACAGATTTGATGTTAGCTAACTCTAAGTAGGCTTTCTCCCAATATATAAGATTATGAACTGGCAGAAAATATTTCAGAGGGTATGTCTTTAACATGTTTTATTCCAAAATTCTTATTACTTCAACTATGTATTAAACAACTATTATGTGCTAGTTAATGTCTGTCTCACTCTGGGTTTGCCAAGAGGTCCTTGGACAACAGCTTGTATACTACTTGTCTGGTAAGTAGTAAAAATCCCAGGAAAGCAAAAGAGAGGGAAAAGAAGAACAGAGAGGGGAAAAGACAAGAGCCCATCTGAGGTTTCTTACTGAGCCAGTGGCAACATTGTAAGAGATTTCAGGTAACTGCTTTCCAAGAGATTATATAAATGGCTGTGCCTCCTGACAGTCCTTTCTGAAGAAGAAATGAGTAATGTGTTATCCACTGGCTCTGGTCGTCTGTTGGTCCAATGCTTGCCACACAGAGGGCTAATTCACTTGCATTTCTGGATTGTACATGCCTCAGCCTCAACTATGAAGCCTTTGAGAAGGGTGAGTAAGAAGTGAGGAGCTGTAGGGCTGTGCCTCTGTAATACTGGGTAAAGTTCTCTTAGAACTAGTCTTTCCACTGTTAACTAGGAAGAGAATAAGTAGCCAAGGGCCCTGGGTAGGGATTAGGCTGATAGGAGCAGATACATATGCTAAGAAAACCAGGATAAGGGTTTTCACCTTCCAAGGAGGGTAATGATTCAAGGTGAGTACCACAACCAACAGCAAAAAATTGTATTTGCTGCATAAGTTCCACAACAATGATGCTGTGAGACCAAATGTGAGGGCAAATTAATGCAGTAACAACATACTAAAAAGCAGAGACATCACTTTGCTGACAAATGTCTGGATAGTCAAAGCTATGGTTTTTCCAGTAATCAAGTATGGATGTGAGAGCTGAACCATAAAGAGGGCTGAGCACCCAAGAATTGATGGCTTCAAATTGTAGTGCTGGAGAAGACTCTTTATAGTCCCTTGGATAGTAAAAGCAAATCAGTCAATCCTATGGGAAATCAACCCTGAATATGCATTGGAAGAACTGATGCTGAAGCTGAAGCTCCAACACTTTGGCTACCTTAAGCTAAGAGTGGACTCAATGGAAAAGACCTTGATGCTGGGAAATATTGAGGCCAGGAGAAGAAGGGGCCAACAGAGGATTAGATGGTTGGATGGCACCATCAACCATGGACACAAGTTTCAGAACTCCAGGAGATAATGAAGGACAGGGAAGCCTAGCATGTTAAACTCCATGGGATGGCAAAGAGTCAGACTCATCTTAGGAACTGAAAAACAGCAGTTGAAAGTAAAGAAATACCTAAGCTAACATCTAAAGATGGGATAAAGTTATTTCATCAGAAAGAAATTAGACAGAGGATAGAGGGAAGGGCTTTTCAGGATGAGGAAACAGAATGTACAAAATTATAAGGAAGAAAGGTGATAATTAGGAAAAAATGTAAATAATAAAATAGCTTTGTCCAAAATGTGTACATGAGATATATAGTACTGCCAATTTTTCTACTTGTAAGCAAATTTATTGATTGCAAAAGAGGTATACAAAGCATTTTGTAGAGATACCCTTTATGGATGTTATCTGTGAGAGAAAGAAAGCAGCTGTCTTTGAAAGAAGGCAAGAGTACAGCTCGCTGTCTAACTATCTAGCCCCCATCAAATATTCTTATTATAATATAATAACCATAATTAATAAGGATGATAGACAACCATTTGTATTTGCAATGAAAAAGTAACTGGTGCTCATTTTCCTTTGGTAATGCTACTATTGAATTAATCATACCCTTGATGAATTACTGAAACACAATGTTATACTATTGTAGGTGTCCCCATTTTCTGCAGCCATTTAAGATTGTTTTTATTATGAAGTATTATAGTCTTGTAATGGTAAAATGAAACAATTGATAGCGATGCAGGAAAGATAACTTTCCTGGTAATTTCTTTAAAAATGTGTCTTTTTATTGTGCATCTATGTGTTTAAAGTATGTACGTGTTTTATTGTATTTCTTGATAGAAGACCAATTGATTTTTTTTTTTCAGAAATGCACAAGCAAAACAGGCAGAAAGAAAGAACAGAATTTCTTCTCCCCAATTTTGGTGGATTGAAGCCAGGAACATAATGACAATTTAATGTACTTCATCATGTCACGTAGAAATATAAAACCCATTGATGTGAAAAAAGAAGGAATCTCTTGAGTAAGGTTAGGAAATTAGAAAGTGTTTGTTTCTTAGTCATTGAAATCTCACTGGTCGGCTTGGTTGTTTGCTTTTTAGCATAGAAATTCAATGTGACAACTTTGAATAGTTTAGAAATTTGGTGTAAGTATCCTGTTCTCGAAGTGATTTGTTCAGTCCATTTATTCCTACAATGCTGCTAAATGAATTCTACACAACAAACTCACTTCAGTGATTTTCAATTCTCTAAATGACCCCTAAATTTCTTATTATGAGGATTGCAACATAACTTCGTGCAATGGACATCTCTTTCCTCTATGTGTGAAATGCCATATGGCTGAAAAAATATTAAGAACTAATGTCATGCTTTGCCCATCAACTTTGATAACCATCTCAAAATAGTGGTAACTTTTTCATTGTTGATTGTGAATTTGGCAAGGTTACTTAATCTTTTGTTCTTCCACTGGGTATTAATTCATGGCAAACAGCATAATTATATTAGTGAAAATTCCCTAAGCCCCAGCATATCTTTCTACAGCAGCAAACACATTCAGCATTATGGCCAGAATTGTGAGTTTCCTTGGCTGATGCTACTATACTGTCTGACGACATCAGGGGCTTTTAGCTTTCCTGTTGTTACAAATTGACAGCATTTTAATAGCATGCAGGAACAAGATAGCTCTGCACACTAGTATTTTCCTATATTCAGAAAAACCATATGTTAACACAGCTCAACATTGCATGGATTTAGATGGAAAATGAATTCTATCTTGTCTCTTGAAATATAATGACATGACCATACTGTAATATGTCTACCATATGAGGCAACTGTTAGGTTCTTCCTAACCATTACTATAAAGCTATTTTATTCTACTGGCTAAACATATTCGTTCTGTGCTGAGTACCTTAAAAACTCAAGTGGCTGACTCAGAGTTTGCTCCTAAAGTTATTGTTGGGGTTTGTTTGGGGCGCTAATTCTGAGAGAGCTGACAAAGATAGGACTTGTGTAATTGGAGATCAAAATATGATGGTCAGAACTTCTTTGGTAGAGTGGTTAAGAATCTGCCTGCCAGTGTAGAGGACATGGGTTCTATCACTGGTCTGGAAAGACTCCACATACCTTGGAACAACCAAGCCTGTGGGTGGCAACACTGAGCCTGCACTCTAGGGCCCATGAGCCACAACAGCTGAGCCTGTGTGCTCCAACTCTGAAGCCCATGGGTCTATAGCATTCAGCATGTGAGAGCTTAGCCCAGTCTCCTTTGCTGCTGCTACATTTACTCCACTAAAATCCAAGTCACATCTCATTTCTATTCCTCAGAAAAAGTTCACTTGTTCTTGAATATGCATATTGTAGACGTTATATCGGTTTCAGAACCTTCCACAAACTAGTCCCAAGCTGTCTATTCACTTGCTGGGTTCTTGATAAAGCATTGAGCATGTCAGATTCTTTGCCTTCAGAAACAGGCCACCATGGTCTTAGGCACCCTCATGTGGGCAATTCCGTTGTGTGGGTGCCTTTTCCCAGCCTTTGATTCCTCTGATTCAACTCATTCTCTTATGTCCAATTCAAATATGCTTCCAGCTCAACACCTTCATCTTCTTTTCAAGGTGGAATAATCTCCTATGAAATTCCAGGAGCATGTATCATGCACTTTAATTATTGGATCTAATTTAGTAATAAAGAATAATGATAAGTGGTCACTACAAGCATAAACTTTGAAGCCTGAGAGAATTACTGTTAATTCGTGACTACTCCTAAGAGGCTGACCTTGAGAAATTGACTTAATCTCTAGGCTCAAATTTCCTAATCAGAAAAATCATGGATAATAATATGACCCAATTTGTTTGTTTAATTCTGAGCTTTAATTTAAATCTTGCATGTAAAATATTTTGGATACTTCCTGGCAAATGTATCAACTATTATTTCTGTCCAATTACTATCATTCCAGGAAAAAGCTAAGCCCTTGACGTGCCTGTATCTTCAATCATTCTATAAGCATTCTTGGCTCAAGCAACCTTCAGTGATTCTGCATACCATGAATTATATACTCTTACAAATTCTAGCTCAAAAAATATGTATTCAATGAATTAATTAACCAATACTTTGTTAGGCAAAGCTTTTCTGATCTTTTCCTAATTAATACTTCTATGTAAACCTCTGTTTATATCATGTAAAATATTTTATTAAAATAACTTAAGTAGTAAGAGTGGCTCAGAGGTAAAGAATCTGCCTGCCAATGCAGACGTGGCTTCAAACCCTGGGTCAGGAAAATCCTCTAGAGAAGGAAATGGCAACTCACTCCAGTATTATCGCCTAGGAAATATGGACAGAGGAGCCTGGCAGGCTACAGGCCTTGTGATAACAAGACTTGGAATGACTTAGTGGCTTAGTGGCAAGTGACTAATCAACATAAGTAATAATCTATAAGAACCTTATATTTTTAAAATTCTTTTAATATTTCTTAGCTTTTACATGTAATATGTTATAACATTTTAGTAAGATACATATAAAACACCTCCTTGGAAGAAAAGCTATGACCAACCTAGACAGCATATTAAAAAGCAGAGACATTACTTTGCCAACAAAGGTCAGTATAGTCAAAGCAATAAGTTTTCCAATAGTCATGGACAGATGTGAGACTTGGACCATAAAGAAAGCTGAGTGCTAAATAATTGATGCTTTTGAAATGTGGCATTGGAGAAGACTATTAAGAGTTACTTAGACCGCAAGATCCAAGCAGTCAATCCTAAAGGAAATCAATCCTGAATATTTATTGGAAGGACTGATGCTGATGCTGAAGCTCCAATACTTTGGCCGCCTGATGTGAAGAACCGACTCATGGGAAAAGACCCTGATGCCGGAAAAGATTGAAGGCAGGAGGAGAAGGGGCTGACAGAGCATGAGATGGTTAGATGGCATCACCCACTGGATGGACAGGAGTTTGAGCAAGCTCCGGGGGTTGGTGGTGAACAGGAAAGCTTGGCATGCTGCAGTCCATGGGGTCACAAAAAGTCAGACATGACTGAACCACTGAACTGAACTGAACTGATATTGCATTTTATCAATAAAAACAACAGGCTCTTGGAAACATCAGATCTCATCAGAGAAGCTTTGAATTTTAATTTTAGGTATCTATAATATGCACAGTATCTGATATTAATATTGATACTAGTAATGATAGTAATTAGCATGTATAAAATAATTTTTATCTGTAAAGCAGATAACTTTCATAATATTTGGACATTATTGTTATATGTATGAATGAATCTATCTTAAGTTCATTAAAAAACAAAAAATAATAATTAAAAGTATAACAACAATGCTTTTGTCAGTTTGACAAATGAGATGCTATGAAAAGGCCTCTTAAGGAAAACAACTAGATTTTGGATAAAGCATATTTTAAAGTCATCTCTGGACAGGGAACTTTAAGATCCTTCCTGTTCAAACAAAGAACCAAATCAAGCCAGAGAAGTCTTGAGCATGAAGAGACTGCTAATAACTTGATCTACTAGAAAATGTTAATATCTGCACTGAAGTTGGATCCCTAGATCTGAGCCAGAGCTAACCAGACACTACTGCTTTAAGTCTGAAGTCCTGTAAAGGATGAAAGAGCCCAGGATTGGCCACATCCCTGTGTTCCTGACAAAGGCAATTGCATGGTCTCTCTGAAGTAAGAGCCTCAGGACTGGCACTGATGAAAACTAACCTCAGTGAGTTTAGCGACAAAGGCCACCAAGCAAAGAAGAGAACTTCCACCAGGTGTAACAGTCACCGAGATGAGACTTGCCTCCCTCAGAGGACTTCAGATATTACGAATATCTTAATCAGAGTATTAAAAAAAAAAACAGAAGGGCAATGCCAAAGAATATTCAAACTGCTATTCAATAGTGCTCATTTCACATGCTAGCAAGTCTATGTTCAAAATCCTTCAAGCTGGGCTTCAGCAGTATGTGAACCAAGAAAACCCAAATGTACAAGCTGAAATTAGAAAAAGCAAAGGAATGAGAAATCAAACTGCCAACATCTGTTGGGTCATAGAGAAAGCAAAGGAATTCCAAAAAGCATCTACTTCTGTCTCATTGACTCTGTTGTTTTTGACTGTGTGGATCACAACAAACAGAAGAAAATGCTTAAAGAGATGGAAATACCAGACCACCTTACCCGCATCCTGAGAAACCTGTATGCAGGTCAAGAAGCAACAGTTAGAACCAGACGTGGAAGAGTGGACTACTTCACAATTGGGAAAGGAGTACGACAAGGATTTAACGTCTATGTAGAGTCAGTTCAGTTCAGTTCAGTTCAGTCACTCAGTCATGTCCAACTCCTTGCAACCCCATGAATCGCAGCACGCCAGGCCTCCTTGCCCATCACCAACTCCCAGAGTTCACTCAGACTCACATCCATCGAGTCAGTGATGCCATCCAGCCATCTCATCCTCTGTCGTCCCTTTCTCCTCCTGCCCCTAATCCCTCCCAGCATCAAAGTCTTTTCCAATGAGTCAACTCTTCGCATCAGGTGGCCAAAGTACGGGAGTTTCAGCTTCAGCATCATTCCCTCCAAAGAAATCCCAGGGCTGATCTCCTTCAGAATAGACTGGTTGGATCTCCTTGCAGTCCAAGGGACTCTCAAGAGTCTTCTCCAACACCACAGTTCAAAAGCATCAATACTTCAGTGCTCAGCCTTCTTCACAGTCCAACTCTCACATCCATACATGACCACAGGAAAAACCATAGCCTTGACTAGATGGACCTTAGTCAGCAAAGTAATGTCTCTGCTTTTGAATATGCTGTCTAGGTTGGTCATAACTTTCCTTCCAAGGAGTAAGCGTCTTTTAATTTCATGGCTGCAGTCACCATCTGCAGTGATTTTGGAGCCCAAAAAATAATGTCTGACACTGCTTCCACTGTTTCCCCATCTATTTCCCATGAAGTGATGGGACCGGATGCCATGATCCTCGTTTTCTGAATGTTGAGCTTTAAGCCAACTTTTTCACTCTCCTCTTTCACTTTCATCAAGAAGCTTTTTAGTTCCTCTTCACTTTCTGCCATAAGGGTGGTGTCATCTGCATATCTGAGGTTATTGATATTTCTCCTGGCAATCTTGATTTCAGCTTGTGTTTCTTCCAGTCTAGCGTTTCTCATGATGTACTCTGCATAGAAGTTAAATAAACAGGGTGACAATATACAGCCTTGACGTACTCCTTTTCCTATTTGGAACCAGTCTGTTGTTCCATGTCCAGTTCTAACTGTTGCTTCCTGACCTGCATACAGATTTCTCAAGAGGCAGGTCAGGTGGTCTGGGATTCCCATCTCTTTCAGAATTTTCCACAGTTTATTGTGATCCACACAGTTAGAGGCTTTGGCATAGTCAATAAAGCAGAAATAGATGTTTTTCTGGAACTCTCTTGCTTTTTCCATGATTCAGCGGATGTTGGCAATTTGATCTCTGGTTCCTCTGCCTTTTCGAAAACCAGCTTGAACATCAGGAAGTTCACGGTTCACGTATTGCTGAAGCCTGGCTTGGAGAATTTTGAGCATTACTTTACTAGCATGTGAGATGAGTGCAATTGTGCGGTAGTTTGAGCATTCTTTGGCATTGCCTTTTTTGGGGATTGGAATGAAAACTGACCTTTTCCAGTCCTGTGGCCACTGCTGAGTTTTCCAAATTTGCTGGCATATTGAGTGCAGCACTTTCACAGCATCATCTTTCAGGATTTGAAATAGCTCAACTGGAATTCCATCACCTCCACTAGCTTTGTTCGTAGTGATGCTTTCTAAGGCCCACTTGACTGCATATTCCAGAATGTCTGGCCCTAGGTGAGTGATCACACCATCGTGATTATCTGGTTCATGAAGATCTTTTTTGTACAGTTTTTCTGTGTATTCTTGTCACCTCTTCTTACTATCTTTTGTTTCTGTTAGGTCCATACCATTTCTGTCCTTTATCGAGCCCGTCTTTGCATGAAATGTTCCCTTGGTATCTCTAATTTTCTTGAAGAGATCTCTAGTCTTTCCCATTCTGTTCTTTTCCTTTATTTCTTTGCATTGATCACTGAGGAAGGCTTTCTTATCTCTTTTTGCTATTCTTTGGAACTCTGCATTCAGATATTTATATCTTTCTTTTTCTCCTTTGTTTTTCGCCTCTCTTCTTTTCACAGCTATTTGTAAGGCCTCCCCAGACAGCCATTTTGCTTTTTTGCATTTCTTTTCCATGGGGATGGTCTTGATCCCTGTCTCCAGTACAATGTCATGAACCTCATTCCATAGTTCATCAGGCACTCTATCTATCAGATCTAGTCCCTTAAATCTATTTCTCACTTCCACTGTATAATCATAAGGGATTTGATTTAGGTCATACCTGAATGGTCTAGCGGTTTTCCCTACTTTCTTCAATTTAAGTCTGAATTTGAGTACATCATGCTAAATGCCAGGCTGGAAGTATCACAAGCTGGAATCAAGACTGCTGGGAGAGATATCAACAACCTCAGATATGCAGGTGATACTACTCCAATAGCAGAAAGTGAAGAGGAACTAGAGAGCCTCTTGATGAGAGTGTGAAGAAGAGAGTGAAAAAACTAGCCTAAAACACAATATTCAAAAAGATAAGATCATGGCATCCAGTCCCATCACCTCATGGAAAATAGAAGGGAAAAAAGTGGAAACAGTGACAGATTTTATTTTCTTGGGCTCCAAAATCACTACAGATGGTGACTGCAGCCATGAAATTAAAAAACACTTGCCCCTTGGAGGAAAAGCTATGATAAACCTAGACTGTGTATTAAAAAGCAGAGACATTACTTTGTCAGCAAAGGTCTGTCTAGTCAAAGCTATGTTTTTTCCAGCAGTCATGAATGGATGTGAGTGCTGGCCCATAAACAAGGCTGAGTGCCAAAGAACTGATGCTTTTGAATAGTGATGCTGGAGAAGACCCTTGAGAGTCCATTGGACAGCAAAGAGGTCAAACCAATCAATTCTCAAGGGAAATTGTCCCTAATATTCATTGGAAGGACTGGTGCTGAAGCTGAAGCTCCAATACTTTGGCCACCTAATGCGAAGAACTGACTCCTTGGAAAAGACCCTGATGCTGGGAAAGATTGAGGGCAGGAGGAGAAGGGGACGACAGAGGATGAGATGGTTGGATGACATCACCCATTGGATAAACATGAGTTTGGGCAAGCTCCAGGAGTTGGTGGTAGACAGGGAAGCCTCTCGTGCTGCAGTCCACAGGGTTGCAAAGAGTTGGATACAACTGAGTGACTGAACAACAATGTGCCATCTTGTACAGAAGCTGCAGGTAAGCCAGTTTCTACCACATGGTCTTTAGTGTATTCATCCTCTCCTCTCATCATCTTGTCTTTGCTTTGGCTTCAAGGCTGGGTTAAGAGAATGCTTGGCATGAGTCTCCCTGTGGATATGTTAAGTCAGATCAACCTTTGCTGGCCTTTGTGAACAAACTAAGCATAGAAGGAAGGAAGGAAGGAGAGTTCCATGATACATGCTGTGCATAATTCCATTCTTCATCTTTACTTTCTTTCATGATTTCCTGCTCTAACGTCCTTCCAAATTCCAAACTCTATCAACGTCCACTGCCATAATCCTGCAGGAGCAGAGAAACTAATGAAAAATAAGATAAAAATATAGGGAAGGTAGGGTTGTGATGGTGTCCTGTAGATGTTTTTGTTTGTATGTATGTATGTGGAATGGATGTGTGTGTGTCTGAAGGAATGAGTGTGGACAACACGGAATTTCTGAGAAGGAGGTGGAAATGGGGAAGAAAGGGAAAAAAAGAGATAGGAGATAGACAATACATTATTTCACCTGATGATAAAGCGTATGACGACTTAGAAATTAGTTTAAATGTAGAATTTGACTGCAGTAGTTCTAATGCAATAATACTAGTTATTCCATTTGCCTTTCCATAAAGTCTCCTCTACAAGTAGATTCTATTTTTGAGGAGAGTCATTTAGCCAAGTTTGCATAATTATCTGTGCAGTAAAAACAGAAAGATATGGCTGTTTGAAGATTTTGGCAGAGACGTTACAGAAGTATAGCTGACAGTGTATACATGCTCATTGGTAAAGAAAAATTATGAAACTCCTGCTTAGAAGAGCTCTATTCGCCTTGAACTATGAAATAAACTTAAGATCCCTTTGAATTTAGTATCTTAAAGGACAGTCTGTCATCATTAATTTTTTGTTGTAAATTTTAAAAGAATTGTATTTCTAGTTAACTGGACACTTTTATTTTTCTTAATCTCTCTTAGAATCATAATACTTAAGAAGTTAGTCACATCTGAAAACCTTCATGTCACCAAAGTATTTCTGCGGCTTTCAGGCATGGGTAAATCTTTCTGATATTTCAAAACCTGGATGTTCATGCCTTAAGCTAATTTTTCTTCAAAACCCCTGTTTCCTTAGTGAACTGCATTCTGCATTGTTCTCTGAGTCTCAAGTTGCTTCTGTATTACAGTTGGATTTCATACCATCTAAAATATTATGTTTTATTTTTGACCTCTAAAATAAAGGATAATTTGCATGTGGGCCTACCTGTAGTTTCAAAGGAAAATGACAATTTAAATGTATGTAATAAATTTTAAAAAATCATGTATTAAGATCACACACATACACAGCAATTTATGTGGCAATTTGTTTCTTAACAGAGATAAGAACTTTTCCATAATAAAGTTGGATAACCTTAAATGCACCATACTTTTTGGAGGATTTTATGGGTTATGTTTCCAGGAACAAGTGAGTATTCTTATGGATCTGTAGAATTAAATTTAAAGACTTATACATAAATATATCTCTGATTCTACTTGTATATTTCCTGCCACTGGTATACCTCATTTTTGCCAGTGACTTTGAAGTAGAAAATTAGACATGTGTTGTCTATTGACTACATCACCTTTGTTTTGTTGTTGTTGTTTCCCCGTGAGTTTAAAGTAAATTATTTTTTCAAGAAGTGAAATATTTAAAACTTTGCCAGAACATCTGTGTCAGAGGAGTAAGGTTTACTTGATCCATATAGAAGTGGAATGCTTATTGTATAATTATTATACAGATGAATAGTTTTGAAACAGGAGGGAGGAGGGCAAGGTACACTTTTCATAGAATGACATAGCCAGAGGACACAACATAAACTGATTAGAATTAAATTGATCCAAGATGGAAGACACGTCAACTTCAACTAGACCTTGATCCTCAGTCAGCAAGCTAAATGACACACCAAGAGGTGTCATGATAGTTTCAAGGCCTACTGTCAAAAGACCAAACGGTTGGCGGTGGCCCAATTCCTGAAAATCTGTACCCCAGACCCAAAATAGTTGGAATAATCCTCCCACTAATTAGCCTATGTTATTGCCCAGCTCATAAAAGCTAACCAGGGCACGTTTCGAGACCACCAGACTCTCCCTCTGAGATGGCCCACACTCTGTCTATGGAGTGTTTCTTTCTAAATAAATCCACTTCTTACCCATCATTTTGTCTCTCACTGAATTCTTTCTGTGATGAGACATCAAGAACCTGAACTTCACTAGGTCCTGAAACCACGAACCATGGGTTTTGGCTGGGTTTGAGTCCCAACCTCATGGGTTAGAGTCTCAAACTGGGTTTTGGCTGAGTTCACATCCCAGCACATGGATTAAAGTCCCAATCTGAGGTAAAGAGTTTTGGTTTGACAAAATAGTCACAGACAAAAAAGATATTATAATGTCTCCGGCAGAACTAACAACAACAACAAAAAGCTAAAGTGTTTGCAGTTAATAAGGCTAATACTACTTAAAGTAAAAGTGTTAAAACACTCAGTCATGTCCAACTCTTTGCAACCCCACGGACTGTAGCCTACCAGGCTCCTCTGTCCATGGAATTCTCCAAGCAAGAATACTGGAGTGGGTAGCCATTCCCTTTCCCAGGGCATCTTCCCAGTTTAGGAATTGGACCTGGGTCTTCTGCATTTTAGGCAGATTCTTTACCATCTGAGCCACTAGGGAAACCCCTATACTACTTAACCTAAGGATAATTGACCACATATTGTTGGACATTTTTCTTTCCATTATGGAG
Organism: Capra hircus; assembly: GCF_001704415.2. Classification (NCBI taxonomy): domain Eukaryota; kingdom Metazoa; phylum Chordata; class Mammalia; order Artiodactyla; family Bovidae; genus Capra; species Capra hircus. The sequence continues at coordinate 10,752,282 of NC_030828.1, forward strand.
CAGGCAGGGGGATGGGGCAGACACATTATCCAGCTCCTTACTATGGCACAGAATTCTTTCAAAATTAAATCTTATTCTAACTTTTAAAATCACCTCCAATCACTCTCTCCTATAACAAGAAACCATGTTTCCCCAGATATATAGGCTTAAAGTCTTTGTTTTGTCTTTGCCTGACACTTCTCTCCTGCAATAAAAATCCTTCCTTCAATTTCCTACTCTTCCTTAGAGACCTAACTCAGAACTTGGCTGGATCAGTGGTTCCCTCCTTTGAGATGCCAAAAGCGCTTATCTATTATATGTAAAAATCTGTTTACAGTTCACTGGAAAGATGTTCATGGAGGAGCTTATAGCAACAACAACAACAGACCAATAGGAAATAATTTTTCCTTCCTCTAACTTAACACAAAGTCTGGAAGATAATTGCTAATAAATAAATAAATGATGAATGAATGACCTTGTATCAACCATAGGACCTCTGAAAGATTATTATAATGGCACCAACAACGAGATAACTAATATAATTTTACCCGTTTTAGAAAGCCCAGAAACTGAGGCTTTGTGGGGACCAGTAGTCCTATTGCCTGTTTCTTTGCATTGTGTTAGCAATTATGTGACACTCCATGAAGGACCAGGTTTTTATTCATAATTACATTTTTTTTCTGTAAAAGATAAATCAATTATGAAGGTAAAAGCTAAGATGCTGCTGAGGAATAAAGGAAATCTAAAACAGCCAGAATACTCAAACCATAGAAAATCATGCAAAAGAATTCTGAGTATGTTGAGTAGTCAACAGACTGAGTGTCTCAAATTCGAGTTGTAACTAAAAGACAATTGAGAAAAAAAATTAAATAGAATCAGTTGAAAAGTGAACATAAGTCTTCATGATACAATATCAAACATTTTTCATCACTATTCACTTTTAATCTTAAAAAACATATTGGTAGCATTTAGTCCCAAATTTCCCAGCCTTGTTCTCCTTCACTGTGATGTTATCAGCTGGAAGGGAAAGCTGGCCACAAAACTGTTATGTTAAGCACTTTTCCACAGGAACTTATTGCTTTAATAAGTTGGGAAATGCTCTTAAGAAAAAAAAAGTCATTGAAGATTCATTAGAGAGGAAAAAAAAAAAATAGAAAAAACCTACTTGATTCTCCATAAAATTCACACTTTCCTTACCATGGGATACAGCATATACCCTGAGGTCTCCCCAAGGGTAGGAATAAAATAACTACTTATCTCTGGAAAGAGAATTTTTTGTTTGCAGGCCCAGCAGGGTAAGACAAAAATCCACATACTCGCCATTTGTATAACCAGCAGTTATCCCGATATCCCATTGGACCAGGGATTCCAAGGTAAACAATGCTTCACACAGGTAAGTGCTCAATAAATATTTTTGAAAGAGTGGATAAACATTAGAAAACACGTGAATGCTCTTTGATGACTGTAATCACCACCCCCCCACAATCCGACCCCTGTGTTGATCAAATTCTCACCTTATAGGAGTGTATGGGAAAGAAGTAAAACTCCATCTCCAAGAGGATTTGCATATCTGTGAATCTGCTGCCTTAGACTCTCTTTAGAATTTAATCTTTTATTCTAATAGTCTTATAGATTTTAACCAATTCTGAAAGCCATATGCAAAAACACAATAAACATGCTTTATGACCTCAGTAAAAAGATAAGTATCTTTTCTGTTTCAAGATTTTGTTTATAGTTAACCTTATTGATTAAAACTTGTATTTAAAAAAAAAGGCCTTAATATAACACCCATTATAACTGAGAGATAGAATATTTGCAGTCAGATCCACTACCTCCAGCAACCATTGATCAGTATTCTTTCACTATGGGTCATTTTAACCTTTTTGAAAATTTCATATAATTTAATTGTGCTGTATGTAGCTTTTTATGTTTATCTTCTTTCCCTCAACATAATGTTTTTGAGATTTAAACTTGATGATGCCTATGTCCATAATTTGTTCCCTTTTACTGCTTAGAATTGAGTTTAAAGAATCTGCCTGCAACACAGGAGACCCCAGTTTGATTCCTGGGTAGGAAAGCTCCTGTGGAGAAAGGACAGGCTACCCACTCTAGTAGCCTGGGCTTTCTTGAGCTTTCCTGGAGGCTCAGATGATAAAGAATCCACTTGCAATATGGGAGACCTAGGTTCAATCCCTGGGTTGGGAAGATTCCCTGGAGGAGGGCATGGCAACCCACTCCAGTATTCTTGCCTGGAGAATCTCATGGACAGAGGAGCCTGGTGGGCTACAGTCCATGGGGTCACAAAGGGTCGGACACGACTGAGGGACAAAGCACACTGAGTCTAAAGACAAATAACAATTTATCAAATCAACTAGTGATGGAAATTTGGGTTGATTCCAGGCTTTGGTTATTATAAGTAAAACTTCTAATTACAAAAAAAAGAAAAAGTGACTTAAGACAGATCAGCTTATGGTTAAGAAAATAATGAGTATCATTAAAAAAAAAAAATTTCTGAGTCATGTGGATACTCCATGAAAGGGAAAGCAGATGACTCACTTTCCCAGCAATGAGTCTTGCTGTGGGTTTCCTGCTTTCCCGCCACCTCCTTCCACTGTCCCATAAAGCCCCACCCATAGCAAAAGCCAGGCAATTTCTCCTACTTATACAAAGTTTGAATACTTTAGCATGAAGTTGTTCTAAAGTTTCAGTTTGATATGGTCCAAAAGAGCAGGAATGGGAGAGAGAAAGGAGCTGTATCCAGATTCCATCTGTGACTAAAACCCAATAACATTCTTTGGTACCAAGTAATCTCCCACTCACCTAATGGTCTCTCTGGATGATTGCGAATAGCTTAAGCAAGTACATAGGAGTTTAAAGAGCCACTCCAAATGACTGAGAAGCAGGCTGTCCACAGAGGAGCCGTGTCACTCCATTGACAAAAAAGTGTGGAGCGAGCAGGCAATGGGCTTCCCAGGGGCTTGCAGGCTGAGAGAGGGAGAACCTGAGTGAGTATGAGAATAATAAGTGCTAGGAGCATCCTGCTCCATTCCCACTCCTACTATTATATGAATGCTATGTTTTTTAGGCTAGCTCCCTCCCCAGCCACCCTCCAAGCAGTTCATAGACAATAAAACACCAGGAATCCCTGAAGAGTGGTAAAATGCTGACATGATTTAAGAAGGAAGACTCTGATAAGAAGATAAAAATCTAATAAACAGAGTCTAGAGAACCTTGGTGCGTCTCAGGCCCTCGGCCAGGGTAAGCAAAACCCTCCCAAGGAAAACAAAAGGAGCCTTAATCGTAAGGACATTCCACTCACAGACCATCTGAAGGAGAAAGTTAAGGCCGTGACCTCTGCAGGCTGCAGTTATGAGCGCTTTGACAAGAAAATATTTGATTTGGTTCAAGAGGCAAAATCAGTCACTGGATTTTTTTAATACCTTTTTTTTCTTCAAGAAAACAAAAAATCATGTATTTTGTATGTGCTTGAGAGAGAGAGAGAGAGAGAGTTCTGTGTACGTGGTAAATATTTCTCCAAACCTTTGTATCTTTTCTGTTTAACTTGGTTTTAATTTCTTCTTGGATTTTAATCAACTCCAGGAAAAGGTGGATTCACAGGCCCATTGATTTCCCTTTTTTAATTAACACAGAGCTCCCAAAAGCTAATCTTAAGTTTCACACGTGAATCTGCAAATATGTAAAGACATACATTCTCTACCAGAACCAGGTCGAGAGAGTCATAAAGCTGTTTATTGCTGAAGACTTAGGACGACCTCCAACAATTCATCTGTGTCTTTGAAATCTAGAACAGAGAATTGCATAGAAAAATGTTGAAGTGCTACCCAGGCTCTCAGCCTAATTCAAAACAAAGCCTTTATATTGTTTGAAAATCTGAGCAATTTTGTCACACCATTGATAAAACATGTGCAATAAGAAATATTTATGTAGTGATGTATGTATTTGGTATTAAGGGAACATATGTAGAGTTAGGAAGGAGGAAATCTGTATGGAGATTTTAAAGAGCTCTTTCAGTATACTTATAAGAGCTTCAGGGCTTGCAGATACTTCAAGATTAGCTTAATTTTAAGATTCAAGGCTTTCTTTTCACTAATGTAGAGGCAAACTGTACTTGTGCTCATCAGATGTAATTAGTTTATTTTTAATACTTATTTTTCCTCCCTAAGAAGAAAAGTGGAACATAGGTATAAATGAGCATGATCTAGAAGGAAACAGGGAAGAAATGAAGAGGAGGGAAGAAGTGAGAAGGAAAAACCTAGGGCAGAGATGAACAGCCCATGAGAGAGGAAAGGACTACAAAAGAACAGGTTGAGGTCCTTTCTCTTATCCTCTGAATAAGTAATTGGGAAGCAAGACTGCGTCGAAGCTCTGAGAATTATCCAAAGCACTTTGGGCTCAGGAAACTTTCCTGGCCATCTGATAATCACAAATTCAACAAAGAGATGGGCGAATGGGGCACGGGTAGGAAAGGGAACAGGTAAGAACAAATCTTGGGTTATGCAGCAGGTTATGCAGCCTGACCTTGGAGGGAGGAGCCTGGTAGGCTATAGTCAAGGGGGTCGCGAAGAGTCAGACAAGACTGAGCGACTTCATTTCCACTTCCACTTCTCTTCGGTTCTATTTGCTTAGAACCCATGATGGTAGAGTGAATTCTCTTGAGGACATATTTAATTTTAGAATTTTAGATCTCTAAGAGATTGGACCAGTAAGCTCATGTAAATTTCCTGCATGCTGCTGCTGCTGCTAAGTCACTTCAGTCGTGTTTGACTCTGTGTGACCCCATAGACGGCAACCCACCAGGCTTCCCCGTCCCTGGGATTCTCCAGGCAAGAACACTGGAGTGGGTTGCCATTTCCTTCTCCAATGCGTGAAAGTGAAAAGTGAAAGTGAAGTCTCTCAGTCATGTCCAACTCTTAGTGACCCCATGGACTGCAGCCTACCAGGCTCCTCCATCCATGGGATTTTTTTCCAGGCAAGAGTACTGGAGTGGGGTGCCATTGCCTTCTCTGAATTTCCTGTATGGCAAAACTTTATTCTTTAAACCAAACTTTTTTTAATATAGGAACATTTTTAATTTTTTTAATTAAATTTTTAATTTGTTTTTTAAAGCAGGTGATTTTTTTCATGACCATACTTTAAACTGAAGTGGAGGTCCAACAGCTATGTAATCAGTTTAGGACGTTAGCGAAGAAATTGTTTCTTTTGAATTTCTGGGATATTTAGTCTATTTACATTGATCTGTTAAACTAGAACCACTTTATTTGGTAACACATAGACATATCTGCGAGAGGCCAGTCTTTCATATCATGCCCTCCTTGAGCATGAAAACAGAAGATCAAAATTGCCTTTGATATTTGCTAACAAACTCTACAATTAGAATAAAGAAAATTCAATTACATGCAGTTAAACAACTCTGAACCTTGACATCAGAAATATGTTGGTGTGTTTGTTGTTATTCAGATTTAGATACCTTTTGCCTGAGTTAAGGCTATCTTTCTGGGTAATAACAATTAGGTTAAAGAACTGCTTCCCTTGTGGCTCAGTGATAAAGGATTTGCCTGCCAGTGCTGTTGACGCCAGTTCGATCCCTGGGTCAGGAAGATGCCCTGGAGAGGAGAATGGCAGCCCGTACGTATTCTTCCCTGGGAAATCCCAAGGACAGAGGAGCCTGGCCGGCTATAGTCCGTGGGGTCACAAAAGAGTTGGACACAATTTAAGGATTAAACAACAACAATGATCACAAATTGCTATTTGGACAACCTGCTTTATTTAGAAAGCATATTATTACAATTTCGGGCTTTGGTGTCAGGTAACCAGGGTTCAAATCCTGGTGCCATCATGTACCAGCTATATGACCTTGAGCAAATGGCTTAACTTCTGTGATAATTAATTCTCTCATTGATAAAATGAGGTAAAATAGTACTTATCTCAAAGGGTAGTTATAAAAATTAAATGAGTTAATGTAAAGAAGTTAAAACAGTATCTAGCACAGAGTAACAATTAGCTGTCCTTTTAATTTATAAAATTATGTGCATGTCAAAATTTTATAAGACCTAGAAAGGCATTTCCAAAAAACAAAAAAACAAAAAAAAGATACCCTAATAGCTAGGGTTGGTCACTCCTTTTTCTAGTTTTTAGTCTCTGTGTTCATTTAAAAAAATTGAAATTAAGTGTATGTATGCTTTTATTTAATTGCTTTTATCCTCTCATTAAATTTCATAGGTAGATGATAGGTAGAGATTTATATGGACAGATATCTAATATTCTCTCATATGGATATAATAAAGTTGTTAATCAAATCCTATGGATTTGGATGCTTTATTAATGCCATTATAAATAATGCTACACTGAACATCTTTTTGTACAAACTCTGTCCTATTTTTCCTATATATTTTGGGTAATTAAAAATAAATATTGCATTACTGTGTGGAGAATGCCAATATAAAAATCAATTGTCATTATATAATTTCAAATTTGAAAGCAGACAGAAACAGCAGAAATTGAACTCCTTGAGGTCTCCATTCAAATTTAGGGGGACCAAGATATCTGTCCCTTCTTCCTTATCCCTCCCTCAAAGCTCAACCCTCTGGATTTCCTGAAATTCAACAAATAAATTGTTGAAAATCTAGTTTAGAAACATGTGTACATGTCAACAAATAGACAATTAAAAGCTAATATGAGCAGTTCAATTTGATAACGAATAATGAAGAAAGTTGGAGAAGAAAATGGCAACCCACTTCAGTATTCTTGCCTGGATAATTCCATGGAGTCTGGAGGGCTATAGTCGATGGGGTTTCAAAGAGTCAGACTGAGCACACACTGAAGGAAGTAGACATCTCAATTGAAAAAGCAGTATTTACACTCATTTGAAAGCTCAGTTAGTGCCATCTATGAGTGTGAACTAAATGGATGTCTTTCAACCTATTTTTTGATGTGCAGTTTGTGTGTGTGTGTGTATACGTGTGTGTGTGTGTGTGTGCGTGCACACATGTGCTGCATAATGACTTCTGGTCTAAGATGGGTTCCACATTGTTCAATGTCATGAAACATCATGGATTATAAAAAATTCTACCAACTCGACTTAGGTTTAGAAATATTCATAACATTGTATCACAACTTGAAGATTGCAAACCTTTTCATTTAAGACTTCTTCCTAACTCTGAATGCAACCTGATTTCTCAAAAGGACTGACACTCATAGTTTTGAGAAGGCTGAAGACTAAGCATTTCAAGCCAATAAATGAATATTAATTTAAAAGAAAACATACAGAATGTTCATAAATGCATCCTTAGCAGTCATTTTAGTTATGACTCGGTTTCTGTTAAATGTGTTTAGTATTTTAAATGCAATAGATTTTTTTCCCAATTTCAGATTGTACATATTTTATCTACAAAATAATGCAATTTTTAAAAATGTATTTTTTGCAAAGAAAAATATTAAGAATAAAAATCTTTTTCAATTATGATTTCCTCATAAGTGCCCAATAGAGGGATTACTGGGTCGTATGGTAGTTTTATTCCCAGTTTTTTAAGGAATCTCTGTACTGATCTCTATAGTAGTTGTATCAATTTGCATTCCCACCAACAGTGTAACAGAGTTCCCTTTTCTCCACACTCTCTCCACGTTTATTATTTGTAGACTTTTTGATGATGGTCATTCTGTCTGATGTGAGATGATGCCTCATTGCAGTTTTGATTTGTATTTCTCTGATAATGAGTGATGTTGAGCATCTTTTCATGTGTTGATTAGTCACCTTCTTTGGAGAAATGTATCTTTAAGTCTTCTGCCCACTTTTTGATTGAGTTTGTTTTTCTGGTATTAAGTTGTATGAGTTGCTTGTATATTTTGGGGATTAATTCTTTGTCAGTTGTTTTGTTTGCTATTATTTTCTCCCGTTTTAAGGGTTGTCTTTTCACCTTGCTTATAGTTTCCTTCATTGTGCAAAAGCTTTTAAATTTAATTAGGTCTAATTTGTTTATTTTTGCTTTTATTTCCATTACTCTAGGAGTTGGGTTATAGAGGATCTTGCTGTGACGCATGTACCCCAATGTTCACTGCAGCACTATTTACAATAGCTAGGACACAGAAGTAACCTAGAAGTCCATTGACAGATGAATGGATAAGGAAGTTGTGGTACATAAACACAATGGAATATTACTCAACTATAAAGAGGAATGTGTTAGTCACTTCTAATGGGATGGATGGACCCAGAGCCTATTACACAGAATGAAGGAAGCCGGAAAGACAAATAGTGTATATTAACACACATATATGAAATCTAGAAAGATAGCACCCATGATCCTACATGCAGGGCAGTAAATGACACACAGACATAAAGAACAGACTTCTGGACACGGTGGGAGAAGTAGAGAGTGGGATGATTTGAGAGAATAACATTGAAACACATGTATTACCATAAGTGAAACGGATAGCCAGTGGGAGTTTGATGTATGACACAGGGAATCCAAAGTTGATGCTCTGTGACAACCTAGAGGAATGGGGTGGGGAAGAAGGTGGGAGGGAGGTTCAAGAGGGAGAGGGCACACATATACCTATGGCTGATTCTTGTTGATATATGGCAAAAAAATATCACAACATTATAAAGCAATTATCTTCCAAAAAAAAAGAATAAAAATCTCAAATAACATCTTTCGAGAGACAAACTAGAAGATAAAATACAGTAGTAGATAGAAAAAGCAAAATAGAGTGCTTGATGGATTATTCCATTTATTAGGCTTAGGTCAAATACATTTTGAAACCACAATGTGCTTTTGTTATCATTTTAATAAACCACATATTACTTGACAATCTTTGAATATCAAGACATATGCCATGTATGTGTGCTTAACTGCTCAGTCATGTCCAGTCTTATGATTCCTCTGACTGTAGCCTGCCAGGCTCCTCTGTCCGTGGGATTCTCCAGGCAAGAATACTGGAGTGGGTTGCCATTTCCTTCTCCAGGGGATCTTCCCGACCCAGGGATCAAACCCAAGTCTGCTGCATTGCAGGCAGAGACCGAGCGGCCTATGAAGCCCCTAAGAAATGCCCTGGGAAGGAAAGGTTTACAAATGGATCTAAAAAACCAAGCACTTGTCAAACACTGTTTAAAAGGGTTTTTTTTCCTTAACTTTTGAAAGTTTATTGTTGTTTTGTAAAGCAATGAGAGACAAGATGTAGATACCTTCCTATTTTATTTTGAAGGTTACGATTAATTATTGTGACCTAAAAATTACCCAAAATATCTCTACTATTTCCCTTATCTCAGCTTCTAATATTCCATTCCTTTGAAGGTGACAAAAGTTAAACATTTGGTCATTCATTTATTCATGGTGTGATAAAACAAAAGCATATATATGCATTATAATCATATATAAATTTGTCTATAAACTTATCAACACTAAGTAGAATCATGTGATATATTATTTTATAATTTGTTTTTCTTTACTTTTGCAATATATTAACTTTATGTTATTTATAACTTTAATTTTTTGTTATTATTTTGTATATAAGTGAACAGGGACTTTGTTTTCACATCTTGTTATGATAACTGGTTGAAAAGAAAAATTTCAATGAAATAATTTGGAGGATTCTTTGGAGGAAATTTGATATTAAAAGGGCAATAAAGGATCCTCTATGTTGAATAAACAATATTCTCTTAACTGTGTTCTACAGAGGTAAGCAAAATTTGGCTAACAATTTGCTATCAAAGATTATGTGCTGGTGCTGCGTGAATCCACAATTGATTATTTTGTTTGGCAGAAACCAGAGAGAAAGGATTGCATGATCATGAAGAATGTCTAGAAGCAACTACTTAAGACTACAAAAAAAAAAAAATTTGAGAAATCAATTTTCACAGAATTTGGACACAATCTGATAGAAAGATGGGTTGCCTCAGTTAGGTACACCCCAGACAGCCGAAATACATTTCTCAGGCTGCCGTCCAAATGATATGTGGCCCACAGTGTAGAAGAAATGGCCTGAAGGTAATGGTCCTTGCTCAAGCGGAAGCTGAGGCTCTTATCTCTTTCTCTTGATCTTCTTAGTTCTTCCTCTCACCTATTCCAAGGATCAAGATCCTTCTCTAATTCTGCTGTGATCTTGTGATCCACCATCATTTACAAAAAAAAATATGCCTCCTGCGACTGAACAAACCATCTTAACTTGTTGCCACTTTTTCCTCCCAAAATGGTAGCATTGTTGTGTTTGTTGATGATTACTTATTACAATTCTCCTCCTTTCCTTTCTTTTACAGAGTCTCAAAGAACCACTCCGTGAAAAACTGAGACATTGATTTGCTTTTTTTCTGGTAACCCGTGAGAAGATACAGGTCTTGGCAGAGATATAGAAGAAAAAAAAAAAAAAATCCTTGACCCAAGGGGAAAAAAATGGAAGAGGGAAAGGGCAAAATGAGATGATTGAAGGGTAAATCTAAAGACAGAATAGACTTGATTCCAGGTGAAAAATCAGATTGACCTATAACACATTAGATGCCAGAGACATTCAAGCTCTGTATGGAGTCTTAACATCAGAAGCCCACAGAAAAGAAATTTACATGAATTCGCTCCTTCCCTTGCACATGACACACACAGAAATCTAGAAACCAATTTATGTCTTTGCCTCCTTCCCCCACCCTCTAAGTATGTATTTTAAACCAGGAAGAAGTCAGAGCCAGTTATTGTACACAAATCATCTCTTGGCTGAAGTTTTTGGTGGCAGCCAAGAGAGGAGAAGGGAAAAAAAAAATTAGAAAAATTTCAATTTCAGGACCATTATTATTTTCATTAATCATAAGAGGCGCTGTCACCCCTGTCCTTATTCTTTAGAAGGAGATCTATTATACGGTCCATTTAGTCCAAGCCATATTACCTCATATGTTTTCCTGGCTGACCAAATAAGACTTAAGAGATAAAACAATTTACTGTTCATTATGATCCGTGTCACTGGAATCAATCTATTAACCTACATTAACTGGATATGTGACGATATCTCACATACACGCTTCCTCAGTTTCAAGAAAAGGCAAGAAAATGGGGAGGGGGCCAGTGAGTGTGAGAGAAAAGGAGAGGAAAGGAAACCAGAGCCCATAAAGTGCAGCAGACGTATAATTTGCCAAGCGAATACAACTTCATTTTCCAGTGCCCACTGCTGTGCCCTCCACATCTTCACACAGCCCCTGACCTGTAAAGAAGTCTAACAAATTGGCTTCTATTGTGGAGCCAAAAGGTGCCATCAAAGAAGGGACGGTTCGCTGGTCCTAAAGTATGATGGGAAATCTCAGGCTGGAATAAAGAGCCACGGTTTTATGAAGTTAACCCATTGAGGTTAAAGGCAAGCAGGAAGCCCCAGCCTATAGGGCAGTAACACCGGGAGGAGAGAATCCCTCCAGCTGTCTCATTCAAACACAGGAAAGGCAGCATCAGGTAAAATGATAGCCACACAAAGTTGAAATAAAAATCAGCATCATTTCTCTATTTTAAGCAATAAAAATTCCCCTGCTGGGTCTCTGGACAGTCCCTCTCTTTCATTCTTTCTCTATCTCTGTCTTTATTTCTCTCTCACTTTCCATGGATGAGGGACGATAAACATCTCAAGAGAGAGAAATAAATCCGTGGGTGGTCTTGATGCATCCTCGCACAGAAATATGGCTTTAGAATAGGCAGTACAGAAGTTAAGGTGCTAAATCCCCAGAAGGTGCACTAAGCCTCCCATTTATCCTGTGTTTGCAACTGCTTGTTAAGGGTTCATCCGGGTATTGGCTTGCACGGTGTAAATTTCTAAGACTTTAAGGCCAAGGCCTTGGTTACCTGGCCTATGGACAGATTCCTCCATGCCCAGATTATCCAAAAATCTATATCATCCATGCCACCAAGGAGCTGAGCATTGTTAGCTCACAGCCAACATAGTGGTGTCCAATGTGGGTGAGATCAACACCTGTTTCCATTGTGAGATGGAGAGGAAAAAAACAAAAACAAAAACTGCAGACTCTATTCTGTCCCATTCATGGGTGATTTGTCTCACTATTTGCCTAGGAAGGTGATAGAAGTACCAAGCTCTGTTCCTCATTCAACCTTTCCAGTCCCAAGAAGAAGGAGAAATATCTGTTCAATCACTACCTGTTCCATAGCTCAGGGTACAACTGAGAGTGGGGCTGTAGGTGAGGGGTGAGGGGTGAGAAGTGAGGATGACTTTCTAGGCAGCTGCAGCTGAGTCATTGCTTACCAATTTATCCTACTCTCAAGAACAGGAAGTGGAAAGAAGTTGTCATTAATGGTAAGCCATGTCACAATCAGAAACAGAGACATTACTCACACACATGAAGAATGCTGAAGAAGTCGGGGGTTGTATCATTAAGAGTGTTCTCATGACGTCATTATACTGTTCATGGGTTTCCACGGGTGCGTGCCGGGGCCAAGTCAGGGAAGTCACATTCCTTTAGATCCATATCCACATAACTGTTTTTATAAAGATGATGAGGTGTGTCTTCTGTTTGAAGATACACAGTCCACCCATTCTGCCTTGCTCTAGAGATTCAGTTCAGATCAGTCACACAGTCGTGTCCAACTCTTTGCGACCCCATGGACTGCAGCACACCAGGCTTCCCAGTCCATCACTAACTCCCGGAACATACTCAAAATCATGTCCATCGAGTCGGTGATGCCATCCAACCATCTCATCCTCCGGTGTCCCCTTCTCCTCCTGCCTTTAATCTTTCCCAGCATCAGGGTCTTTTCCAATGAGTCAGTTCTTCATATCAGGTAGCCAAAGTATCGCAGTTTCAGCTTCAGCACCGGTCCTTGCAAATATTCAGGACTGATTTCCTAAATATCAGGTTTAACCTCCTTGCAATCCAAGGGACTCTCAAGAGTCTTCTCCAACAAAAGCGTCAATTCTTTGGTGCTCAGCTTTCTTTAGAGTCCAGCTCTGACATCCATACATGACTACTGGAAAATCATAACTTTGACTAGCTTTGTTGGCAAAATAATGTCTTTGCTTTTTAATATGCTGCTTAAGCTGGTCATATCTGTACTTTCAAGGAGCAAGCATCCTTTAATTTCACAGCTGCAGTCAACATCTGTAGTGATTTTGGAGCCTAAAAAAAATAGTCCTCACTGTTTCCATTGTTTGTGACGGGACCGGATGCCATGATCTTAGTTTTCTGAATGTTGAGCTTTAAGCAAATTTTTTCACTCTCCTCTTTCACTTTCGTCAAGAGAGTCTCTAGTTCTTCTTTGCTTTCTGCCATAAGGGTGGCATCATCTGCATATCTGAGGTTATTGATATTTCTCCCAGCAATCTTGATTCCACCTTGTGCTTCATCCAGCCCGGCATTTCCCATGAAGTACTCTGCATATAATTTAAATAAGCAGGGTGACAATAAACAGCCTTGACGTACTCCTCTCCTTATTTGGAACCAGTCTGTTGTTCCATGTCCAGTTCTAACTGTTGCTTCTTGACCTTAATACAGATTTCTCAGGAGGCAGGTCAGGTGGCCTGGTATGCCCATCACTTTAAGAATTTTCCACAGTTTGTTGTGATCCAACAGTCAAAGGCTTTGGCATAGTCAATAAAGCAGAAGTAGATGTTTTTCTGGAATTCTCTTGCTTTTTCAATGATCCAGTGGATGTTGGCAATTTGATCTGTGGTTCCTCTGCCTGTTCTAAATCCAGCTTGAATATCTGGAAGTTCACGGTTTATGTATTATTGAAGCCTGGCTTGGAGAATTTTGAGCATTACTTTGCTAGCATGTGAGATGAGTGCAATTGTGTGGTAGTTTGAACATTCTTTGACATTGCCTTTCTTTGGGGTTGGAATGAAAACTGACCTTTTCCAGTCCTGTGGCCACTGTTGACTTTTCCAAATCTTCTGGCATATTAAGTGTAGCACTATCACAGCATCATCTTTTAGGATTTGAAATAACTCAACTGGAATTCTATCACCTCATTAGCTTTGTTCTTAATGACGCTTCCTGGGACCCACTTGACTTCACACTCCAGGATGTCTGTCTCTAGATGAGTGATTATACCATCGTGGTAATATGGATCATGAAGATCTTGTTTGTATAGTTCTTCTGTGTATTCTTTCCACCTCTTCTTAATACCCTGTGCTTCTGTTAGGTCCATACCATTTCTGTCCTTTATTGTGCCCATTTTGCATGAAATGTTCCCTTGGTATCTCTAATTCTTTTGAACAGATCTCTAGTCTTTCCCATTGTATTGCTTTCCTCTATTTCTTTGCATTGATTACTGATGGAGGCTTTCTTATCTCTCCTTGCTATTCTTTGGAACTCTGCATTCAAATGGGTATATCTTTCCTTTTCCCCTTTGCCTTTAGCTTCTCTTGTCTTCTCAGCTATTTGTATGGCTTCCTCAGATAACTATTTTGCTTTTTTTGCATGTCTTTTTCTTGGGAATGGTCTTGATCACTGCCTCCTGAACCATATTACAAACCTCTGTTCATAGTTCTTCAGGCACTCTGTCTATCAGATCTAAACCCTTGAATCTATTTGTCATTTCCATTGTATAATCATAGGGATTTTATTTAGGTCATACAGGAATGGTCTAGTGGTTTTTCTTACTTTCTTCAATTTAAGTCTGAATTTTTTCAATAAAATGTTCATGATCTGAGCCACAGTCAGCTCCCAGTCTTGATTTTGATGACTATGTAGAGCTTCTCCATCTTTGGCTGCAAAGAATATGATCAATTTGATTTTAGTACTGACCATCTGGTGATGTCCATGTGTAGAGTCTTCTTTTGTGTTCTTGCTATGACCAGTGCATTCTCTTGACAAAACTTTGTTAGCCCTGCTTCATTTTGTACTCCAAGGCCAAACTTGCTTGTTATTCCAGGCATCTCTTGACTTCCTACTTTTGCATTCCACTTCCCTGTGATATAAAGGACATCTTTTTGGGGTGTTATTTCCAGAAGGTCTTGTAAGTCTTCATAGAACCATTCAACTTCAGCTTCTTCAGCATTACTGGTTGGGGCATAGACTTGGATTACTGTGATATTCAATGGTTTGTCTTTGAAACGAACAGAGATCATTCTGTCATTTTTGAGACTGTACCCAAGTACTGCATTTCAGACTCTGTTGTTGACTATGAGGGCTACTCCATTTTTTTTTTTAAGGGATTCTTGCCTACAGTAGTAGATATACTGGTCATCTGAATTAAATTCACCCATTCCAGTCCATTTTAGTTCACTGATTCCTAAAATGTTGATGTTCACTCTTGCCATCTCCTATTTGACCACGTCTAACCAGACCATCCTATAGGAGATCAGTCCTGGGTTTTCATTGGAAAGACTGATGTTGAAGCTGAAACTTCAATTCTTTGGCCACCTGATGCAAAGAGCTGACTCATTTGAAAAGACCTGGGAAAGATTGAGGGCAGGAGGAGAAGGGGACGACAGAGGATGAGATGGTTGGATGGCATCACCGACTCAATGGACATGGGTTTAGGTAGACTCCAGCAGGTGGTGATGGATAGGGAGGCCTAGTGTGCTGCGGTTCGTGGGGTCACAAATAGTCAGACACAACTGAGCGACTGAAGTGAACTGAACTGAATTTGCCTTGACTCATGGACTTAACGTTCCAGGTTCCTATGCAATATTGCTTTTTACTGCATTGGGCTTTCTTTCCATCACCAGTCATATCCGCAACACAGTGTTGCTTTTGTTTTGGTTACATCTCTTTATTCTTCCTGGAGTTATTTCTCCATTGATCTCCAGTAGCATATTGGTCACCAATTGACTTGGGGAGTTCATCTTTCAGTGTCCTATCTTTTTGCCTTTCCATGGGATTCTCAAGTCAAGAATACCGAAGTGGTTTTTGCCATTGCCTTCTCCAGTGGACCACATTTTGTCAGAACTCTCCACCATGACTTGTTCATCTTGAGTGGCCCTACACAGCATGACTCATAGTTTCATTGAGTTAGACAAGGTTGTGGTCCATGTGCTCAGTTTGATTAGTTTTTGATTGTGGTTTTCAAAGCTTCCTGATGGGATAGACTGACTGTGGGAGAAACTGAGTCTTATTGTGATGAGCAGGGCCATGCTCAGTAAATCTTTAATTCAATTTTCTGTTGATGAGCAGGGCTGTGTTCCCTCCCTGTTGTTTGCCCTGAGACCAAACTATGATGGAGGTAATGAAGATAATGGTGACCTCCTTCAAAAGGTCCGTACACATACTGCCACACTCAGTGGCCCCAACCCTGCAGCAGGCCACTGTGACCCACTCCTCTGCTGGAAACTCCTTGACTTTCATGGGCAAGTCTGGGTCAGTCTCTTGTGGGATCACTGCTCCTTTCTCCTGGATCCTGGTGCACATAAGGTTTAGTTTGTGCCCTCCAAGAGTCTGTTTCCCAGGCCTGTGTATATTCTGGTGGCTCTATGGTGGGTTTGATGGCAACTTCCTCCAAGAGGGCTTATGTCACACCCAGGTCTGCTGCACCCAGAGTCCCTGCCCCTGCAGCAGGCCATTGCTGACCTGTACCTCCACAGGAGATGCTCAAACACTCAAAGGCAGGTCTGGCTCAGTCCCTGTGAGGATTCCTGGTGTGCACAAGGTTTTGCACACTCTGAGCTTCTCTGGTGATTATGGGGTTTGATTCTAAACGTGATTTTGCCCCTTCTACCATCTTGCTGGGGCTTCTCCTTTGCCCTTGGGCATGGGGTATCTTTTTTTTGGTGGGATCCACCATTCTCCTGATGATGGTTGTTTAGCAGTGAGTTGTAATTTTGGAGTTCTCGCAGGAGAAGATGAGCACATGTCTTTCTCCTGTGCCATCTTGTAGATTACTTGTATGAAATGTCCAAAATTTCATAATCCATGGAGATGAAATACCCCAAACTGATGGAGACAGAAAGCATATGTGTTTTCTAAGGGCTTCTCCTCTTCAGCTTCCAAAAGAAAGTGAGCCAAGGAAGCCCAAGTCCCCTCTCCCACTAGTTTTGACTTATGTGAGAAGCCAATTGATGATTTTGAGTAGAAGAATGATATGATCAACTTCCTGGCTAAGGAACCATTCATTCAGGAGAGCTTCCAATTGAGGAATCAAAAAACCACTCTATCAAAAGCATCACAGGGTAATACAATGGAAGCAGGAGGGATAACCTTCCTTTAGGCTCATCAAAATCTTATCTCATGAAAATTGCATAACTTTTCTCAGCTCCATGTTCTCCCTCTGCTCCATGTTCTCCCTCTGTAAACTGAGGAGCGGAGCCAGACAAAAGATTTCAAACAGAGCTTAGTAGACCATTCCAAGCGGGAAGGGGGAGGGTTTCACAGGCCGTCCTTGTTCCAACTTGAGAAGCACCATTTGCTTCTGCTTCAGCTATTGGACTACTGTTTATTAGGGTTTTATTTGAAGCTAGATTTTTTTTTTTTTTGGCCATTAAAATACATTGAAAAAAATCCACTAGGCTAGATGAACTCTAAATTCCTTTCAGCTTGAAAAATGTATGAGTCTATTACTAAACACCCCAGAAATGGGCGCATTGAATAGAAGAGAAAATGTATATGAAATTGAGGTGGTGTGGAAATTGACTTATGCTTATAAGTAAAAGCAATAAAATTTCTGTTGGGAATCCCCAGGATATCTTACCCCTGGACACCATCCCTCTGTGTATTTTTGTTTACCTCTCATTGTGAAGAAGGGGAAAAAAATGGAGGGGGGAAATGTTGGCAAGTGGAAGGGAAAAGATAAAATTCTAGTGTAATCAAGACCAAAGCAATTTTTGGAAGCTGAAGAAAGTGTATTCTGGGAGCGTTCAAGGAGTTTCTGTCTTTTAGGTGTAGCCTGGAATTTTCCTTTAAAACAGACCTTCTCTTTGTAATGGGAGGGGTTACTTTGTTGAGAACTTTCAATTAATGGGTTTATTTTTCTCTTGGGGAAGCTTCAGTGCTTCAAAACTAGTCAGTAAGAGAGTTGAAGGGTTTGATAAAGCTCTCTCCCAGCAGAAGCCCAAATGGGATCACCACCTGCAGTAATAGTTGTGATTTCTGAGGTGTGGAGTTTCCCATATCCTCAGGATTTTGGCAAAATGCTCAAAAGGAAAAAAAAAATTCTACTTAAGTCTCAAAGGTGATGTGGGAAATAGTGTTTATGCCTTCTCAGAGGCCAGAGATGAGACCAGCTGTACCCAAGGAACTCTGGGCAAAGAGCCATCAGTAGAGCATAAGCTAAATGAAAGAAACAGCCGGCATGTTCAGGGTTGCATCCTCAGCCCTAGCAGGTCCCAGAGAACAGACACTGCCTGTTTGCTCTCCCCACACTGGCAAGTGGTGGAAAGAGGAATGGAGGGGAATGGACAGGTTTCAAGACACAGTGAGGCAGTCAGTCACAGGGGAGCCTGCAGACAGAGCTGGGAACACATGGAAGGGAGTTAACATCCAGCTATTCTGTCGGTAGGTTATACAACACAATATTGGGCACAAAACACAGGCAATCTTAATCTGTAGTCAATTCTGATGAGGCCAATGATGCATCTGTTGCAGAAGACTGAGGATAGATTCAATCCTGGATGCAGAGCTACAAAAACACCCAGTCAACAGAACTCCAAATGCATAATGTCATTCATTACTCTTGGATCCTAGCTTTACATGGTATGTTCTAGCCTTAGAGAGAGGGAGAAAACTCTAAAAGTGATATCTTACTAGCTTATCTCCCTCATTGTTGACATGTTCCTTGAGTTCCATCAATGGTTCTCTGCATTAGAGTCCACCCAATTCCTCAAGTGAAGTCTTTTGATGGAGATAAACTCTTTCTCTTGTTTGTTTCCCCTGTTCTTGTTCCTTGTCCCTTCATCTCACCAAAACCCTTTCTAGACTCAGACATAACAATTAAACAATAATTTGACAATTAGAGTAAGAAACACAGAGGAATCATTTAATGTCTTAGCCTGGAACATAATAATCGGTTAGCATATGAGAATTGTTGTTGCTGCCATTATTGTTGTTGTTGTTATTATTAAAATATTAATATCTGCCTCCCTCTAGTCCAGAGTCTAGTTCAGCACTGTCCAGCAGAAATTTCAGAAAATGATGGACATATTCTATATTCATGCTGTTGTTTATGTGGCCACTAGCCTCCGGTGGCTATCAAATACTTAAAATGTGGCTAGTTCAAATGAGAAATACAATGTTTTATTTGGTTTGACTTACATGAATTTAAATTAAAACAACCACAGAACAGTACAGGTGTATACCCATCCATCTTTCAGGGGTGAGGCTTAGGACATCTTTACTCTTTAAACCTGTAGTTATAGAACTTATATCAGCACAATCTGGAAAACTTGTTTAAATACAGACTTTGGAGCTACCCTGGTGACTCAGATGGTAAAGAATCTGCTTGCAATGTGGGAGACCCAGGTTTGATCCCTGGGTCAGGAAGATCCCCTGGAGACGGCAAAGGCATACCACTCCATTATTCCTGCCTGGAGAATCCACGGAAAGAGAATCTTGGTGGGCTACAGTCCATGAGGTTGCAAAGAGTTGGACATGACTGAGAAGCTAATACTTTTGGGGCTCTAATCCTGGAGTTTCTGAATTATAATTTCTAAGATATAGCCTGAGAATTTTTTTCACAAGTAACACTGAGGTTGCTGCTCCAGAGACCAGACTTTGAGAACCACTGCTTTCGAGCCATCCATGCATCTCCATTCCAGATGCACGTGGGAACCAGATGGGGGTGGGGGGACTGGGGTCCAGGCTCTGGCCCAGAAACACAGAACCAGAACTTTTAAAACTCCAGGTCATTTCTTTTTCTAGAATAAATAAATTAATCCTCAAATCACTTACATCTTATATAACTAATAAAATTCTGAAATCAGGAGACATGTGGAATCAGGTCAGGGCTTCTCAAACTGTCCTGTACTTCTGACTCACCTGGTGCTTGTGCTTCATCGCTCAGTTGTGTCTGACTCTTTGGGACCCCATGGACTGTAGCCCACCAGGCTCCTCTGTCAGTGGAATTTTTCCAGGCAAGAATACTGGAGTGGGTTGTCATTTCCTTCTCCAGGGAATCACCTGGTAGTCATGATAAAAAGCAGAGACTAATTTCCTAGGTCTGGGACGAGGCCCAAGCATCAGCATTTTTAACAAGCTCCTGATCACGTTGATGCTGCTGGATCCAAGTCCCACAGTTTGAGTAACAAGGGATTAGGTGATCCCCGAGGGAATCTTTAAATGCTGCCATTTCGAGAGCCAGGTAGGGTATCTGAATCTTGGCATGCCCACCCAAGTCTAGCGCTGCTGGGGAAAAACTGAAAAAGCAGCAAACAGAGTGATGACAAGACCTGTGAGTCCAGGGAAGGAGGAGAGAAAAGTGGTTCATCCCAGGCAGCTGGGTCCTGGCTGTGAGGCTGCCAGCTGTGCATGATGCTGGCGAGCTCCTTCCTCCAAGCAGGAGGCGGGCAGATAGAATGAGACTATCGCTCTCAATATCCCATTCGGCTCCATGTAGAGTTCAAAGTCTGTAAAACATCTCCACGGGTTTCCAGCCACAGGAGAAGAGAGCTGGGGACCAGACCACCCTATGGTTTAAACAGGGCAGTTCCAGGCTCAGAACTGTCAAGCTGTCCAGCGTTCAGATCCTTTAAATGAAGAAAGAAAACCAAACACTGAAGGCTCTATTACATGATTGGATAATAACCAAGGGGCAGTACAGTACTTGTAATGTCAAATAAAAGGAACACTTAATGTTTCTTTTTCTCATTTCAGGTCAAAGGTGAGTTACAATTGAGGCTTCAGACTTAAGCTGTTAGATAGTAAGGTAGAGAGGAAAAAAAAAGAATGTGCAGATTCACCAAGGAGTCCAGGAAAGCCTTTACATCAACCTTTAGTGTTTTTTCAGGGGAAGCCATGAACATAAGAATAACTCAAATTTTTTCTTTGCAAATCTGAATTTTCATTGTAATGTACTTGCTATGGTATCCTAAAATCATATCATCAAAAAAAAGTGTTTTATTTCCATACAATTTTAGTCCATTGCCATGAATGAAAATATATTTAATAATGATGATTGCCTGGTGGTCTCTATAACTTTTCTTTCTTTCTAACCAAAGAGGAAGATGAAAACATGTAAAACCACCCCAGGAAAGTACTTCTTTTGAATTTTAAGTAGATGATGGACTAGGCTGGACTAGGAGTCATAAGCAGTGGAAATTCTTTTAATTCTCTTCTTTCTGTTTCTGTCTTTGTTCCTCTCTCTCACACATACACGCACACTGTTACTTACAGAGTTGATATTGTAATGATCCAGGAGACCAAATAGAGGGGGGCAAGTGCAGAAATGCAAAGAGTGTTTTAAAGACTGGACTGGACTTGTAGAGCAAATGTTTTTCCATGAGCTTGGATTTTCAGATGAGAACTTCTCTCTCTTTAGTCTCCAGTAAAAGTGACTCTATTTGTTCTTTTTCAGGGACCCCACCCCCAAGGGTCCTGTCCTAGAAAATGAATAATGATGCTTTATTTTTCATAGTACCTTTCCCCAAGAAGTTCATAATGCTTGAGAAAACTGATCTCATAAATCTTTAAGACACTCTTGAGAGGTAGAAAGCAATAGTCTCACCCCCATTATACAGGTGAGGAAACTGAGGTGTACTGAGCGAACTTCTAATGACAGCTTGAAAAAAGCTGATTTTTTTCTAAATCAGTCCCCCTGAGTGCACACATGCCTTCCTTGCTAATGTGTCATATGTTCCAGTATCTACAGACATGAAATACTCAACTCAGGAGCTCCAGAAAATGCCTCCACTTTTTAATGTGCCTTATACTAATCACAACTGAAGAATGTTCATGGTGGAGATGCAGAGTGCACTAAATAATTGCATATGAATGTGTATTAGGTGTTAGGTAAAGACGATCAGGACACCGAAAGAGCGTCTAACAGGCTTCTTAATGGCGAAGCGCTCCCGGGCAGGGTTCCCGGACCCGAACGAGGCAGGTCGAGGAAGTCCACACCTGGACTGTGTTGGGGGTGGTTTTTATACGTTTGTGGCGAGGGATGGTCAGGCTAGATGGACGAGGGTTCGGATAGGTTGCCAGGCAGAGGCGTCGCGTGCTGACAGGTCCTTCTAGGTGGCTGGAATGGGGCGGCTTTAGCTGGCGAAGTGTGCTGTCACTGGTCCCCGGGGTCTGGGAGGCTCCTTCTGTTAGGGGCGTCCCCCGCCATTGGGAGGGAGAGGAGGGGCGGCCCATCATGGTCCCCGGCGTCCGGCCTTACATTAGGCATGCTGGTGCCATGTGTACACTGGGTATTGTTTTGGATCCTGGAGCTTACCTGGACACGGTTTTAATGCATTTCAAAAGACAAGGACCTGCTCAAACCTGTTGGCTTCAGGAGTGAACCATGTAGTGATGGAACGGCGACCTCAGTGATTGATCAGTGGTCTCTAGTCTTGCATCTGTCACCCTGATCTTCAATGCCAACTCCTGCAGCCTTCAAATGCATCCTGGAAACAGGTGAAAGCCTTGCTGAAAAGTAGGAGCTCCTAGCAAGAGTACCATGGGCATGTTCCCCAATATTATTACCCTTCTTTCTTTGATGCCAGCCTTTTAAATAGTAGAGAACTTAATTCTTGGACTTCTGATTTAAAGCATGGTGCTTGTATTGAACTTGAAAATCAGTGATTAACTTGTGTCTTTCAGCATCTTAATACAATATAATTCATAAACTCTCCTTACTGTTGGAGGGAAGAAGAATCATGCTCCTGGTGACTAACTCCTCAGGAGAAAAGTAGTTTAGAATGCCCTAGGGTACAGACATTGCAGATCATTAGGAAGAACTTGAAGGACACCAGATAAAAGGAAGTGAATTGCAATGGCATTTATTTTCACAGATCTTTGAGCATTTATTTAAAGAGTCGTCTTTTCTCCCACATCCACTACTAACACAGTGAGAAGGTATCTACCCAATCAGTCCGTGAAATATTATTTATTCCTTCAGTCATCTTTTTTGCATTCTTTTCCTTTTACCAAATGAATATTATCTAATCAGTATCAATCTTTCTTTGACATAGTTTGTTGTTGTTGTTCAGTTGCTAAGACATGTCTGACTCTTGTGACCCCATAGACTGCAACATGCCAGGTTCCCCTGTCCTTTACCATTTCCAGGAGCTTGCTCAAACTCATGTCCATTGACTCATTGATGCCATCAAACCATTTCATCCTCTGTCACCACCTTCTCCTCCTGCTTTCAGTTTTTCTCGTCATCAGAGTCTTTTCCAATAAGTCAGCTCTGTGCATCAGGTGGCCAAAGTATTGGAGCCTCAGCTTTAGCATCAGTCCTTCCAATGAATATTTAAGGTTGATTTCCTTTCGGATTGATTGGTTTGATCTCACCAGTCTCCAAGGGACTCTCAAGAGTCTTCTCCAGCACCACAATAAAAAACATCAATTCTTTGGTGCTCAGCCTTTATGATCCATCTCTCACATCTGTACAAGACTACTGGAAAAATCATAGTTGACTACACGGACCTTTGTTGGCAAAGTAATGTCTCTGCTTTTTAATACACTGTCTAGGTTTGTCATAGTTTTTTTTCCAATGAGCAAGTGTCATTTAATTTCATGGCTGCAGTCACCATCCACCGTGGTTTTGGAGCCCAAGAAAATAAAGTTTGTTAGGGGAAAAAAAAAATCTCTGCTGTATACGAAGAGGGAAACTTACCTTTCCCTTTCCTTCTCAATTTGGAGATCCCTGACCTCAGCATGAGCACTTCTATCTCAGCAACTCACCACTTCATAAGAAAACCCACTCCACTTTAGCTGCTAGAAAATTCCATTTTCTTTGGAGCCCAAACCTTCCTTGTCATTTCAACTCATTTTTCCCAGTGTAGTTCTTCTGGATCAATCATCTCTTCTCTCTTTCAAGCATTTAAAAGCAGTGATGATGTTCTCCACACAACCCAACTCTTTTTCAAATATTTCAACTGCTATGCTTTTATTACTTTTTCTCAAGTCAATTCTATGGTATGTTAAGCATTAATATAAGGAAAATAAAGGGCAGCCCTTTTTAATTAAATATAGAGTTAATTCACCAACTCAAGACTCACACAATATTCTTCAGGAAGATCACAGAGGAGTAGCATGGCTATTGGAAAAGGATATCTAAGCACTTAATAAGCAAAGGAAGATGAAAGGAATATTTCCAGTAGGGTGGGGGCTATAAACAGCTCAGGCTTAAAAGGACATGGAGTAACTGAGACTCAGTTTAAACAACACTGGAGAATAAAACAATTGGGAGGAAAAAAAAAGGAAAATTATGTCTTACAACAATTACCCTGGCTATGAAGCAAAATTAGCATAGTCCTTTCTAATTTAAATGTGTTGAAAGTGACTGAGCAGGACAGCAGAAAATTATAAGGTTTATGGCACAGGCTTTTGTTAAAATGATGGCAATCGGAATATTGTAGCTTTCTTCTACTGATAGTGATGATTATTAAGTCACCTATAAACATTAACTTCTAACGCTAGTTGAGATTTTACTTGCTAGCAAGTTCAGGTGTGTTTTGTGCATTTTGCTTTCCAGTTCAGTTCAGTCACTCAGTCGTGTCTGACTCTTTGCGACCCCATGAATCGCAGTACACCAGGCCTCCCTGTCCATCACCAACTCCTGGAGTTCACTCAGACTCACGTCCATTGAGTCGATGATGCCATCCAGCCATTTCATCCTCTGTCGTCCCCTTCTCCTCCTGCCTCCAATCCCTCCCAGCATCAGGGTCTTTTCCAATGAGTCAGCTCTTCACATGAGGTGGCCAAAGTATTGGAGTTTCAGCTTTAGCATCAGTCCTTCCAATAAACACCCAGTTCAAAAGCATCAATTCTTTGGCACTCAGCTTTCTTCACAGTCCAACTTTCACATCCATACATGACCACTGGAAAAACCATAGCTTTGACTAGGCGGACCTTTGTTGGCAAAGTAATGTCTCTGCATTTTAATATGCTGTCTAGGTTGGTCATAACTTCCCTTCCAAGGAGTAAAGTGAAGTGAAGTGAAGTCGCTCAGTCGTGTCCGACTCTTTGCGACCCCATGGACTGTGGCCTACCAGCCTCCTCCATCCATGGAATTTTCCAGGCAAAAGTACTGGAGTGGGTTGCCATTTCCTTCCCCAGGGGATCTTCCTGACCCAGGGATTGAACCCAGGTCTCCCGCATTCCAGGCAGATTCTTTAACCTCTGAGCCACCAGGGAAACCAGTGTCTTTTAATTTCATGGCTGCAATCACCATCTGCTGTGATTTTGGAGCCCAGAAAAATAAAGTCAGCCACTGTTTCCACTATTTCCCCATCTATTTGCCATGAAATGATGGGACCAGATGCCATGATCTTAGTTTTCTGAATGTTGAGCTTTAGGCCAGCTTTTTCACTCTCCTCTTTCACTTTCATCAGGAGGCTCTTTAGTTCCTCTTCACTTTCTGCCATAAGGGTGGTGTCATCTGCATATCTGAGGTTATTGATATTTCTCCCGGCAATCTTGATTCCAGCTTGTGTTTCTTCCAGTCCAGCGTTTCTCATGATGTACTCTGCATATAAGTTAAATAAGCAGGGTGACAATATACAGGCTTGATGTACTCCTTTTCCTATTTGGAACCAGTGTGTTGTTCCATGTCCAGTTCTAACTGTTGCTTCCTGACCTGCATTTATCACTTACAGGTTTACCTGTTTTTTAGTGCCCAACACTTGTTTCTTTCCTGGGTTCCACTCTTTCCAGCTTTCCCTCCTTCCATCCCTCTTTCCTTTCTTTGTTTTAACTGTTGGATCCAAGAGGAAAATGAGGAAGTCTTAGAAACAGAGAATCTTAAAAAGACTTGTTTCAACTTTGTCCACTTTCTCACATCAAGGCTTTTATTCCAGAAAGGGTCTTAATTTCCAATTTAACTATACTTTTATTTTCAAACAGAAGTCCACTGAGCTACGTAGCCATCTTTAGTTCACTCTGTGACACAGTTTTCTTAATTGTTGTGTCTATTACATTGCCCCATTCAGTTACTTACCACTTTCTCATGTTTCTTCATATTGTTCTACTTTTATGTAGAGGAATTCATCAGACCAAAACTTTGTACATTCCCCACTCTTGCTGCTGCTGCTGCTGCTGCTAAGTCATTTCAGCCGTGTCTGACTTTGTGCAACCCCATAGATGGCAGCCCACCAGACTCCGCCTTCCCTGGGATTCTCCAGGCAAGAACACTGGAGTGAGTTGCCATTTCCTTCTCCAATGAATGAAAGTGAAAAGTGAAAATGAAGTCGCTCAGTCCTGTCCAGCTCTTCATGACCCCATGGACTGCAGCCTACCAGGCTCCGCTGGCCATGGGATTTTCCAGGCAAGAGTACTAGAGTGGGTTGCCATTGCCTTCTCCACCCACTCCTTCATCTGATCAAATAGAATATGCACCTTTATTTAATTATCAACAGTTAGCTAGTTGTTAGATGTATGTCTCAGTTCAGTTCAGTTCAGTTCAGTCGCTTAGTCCTGTCCGAATCTTTGTGACCCCATGGACTGCAGCACGCCAGGCTTCCCTGTCCATCACCAAGTACTGGAGTCTACTCAAATTCATGTCCATCGAGTCAGGGATGCCATCCAACCATCTCATCCTTTGTCGTCCCCTTCTCCTCCTTCCTTCAGTCTTTCCCAGCATCAGGGTCTTTTCCAAGGAGGCAGTTCTTCACATCAGGTGGGCAAAGTATTGGAGCTTCAGCTTCAGCATCAGTCCTTCCAATGAATATTCAGGACTGATTTCCATTAGGATGGACTGATTGGACCTCCTTGCAGTCCAAGGGACTCTCAAGAGTCTTCTCCAACACCACAGTTCAAAAGCATCAATTCTTCGGCACTCAGCTTTCTTTATAGTCCAACTCTCACATCCGTACATGACTATTGCAAAAACCATGACTTTGACAGATGCACCTTTGTTGGCAAAATAATGTCTCTGCTTTTTAATATGCTGCCTAGGTTGGTCATAACTTTTCTTCCAAGGAGCAAGTGTCTTTAAATTTCATGGCTGCAGTCACCATCTGCAGTGATTTTGGATCTCCCCAAATAAAGTTTCTCACTGTTTCTGCTGTTTCCCTGTCATTTCCCATGAAGTGATGTGACCAGATGCTATGATCTTTGTTTTCTGAATGTTAAGATTTAAGCCAGCTTTTCACTCTCCTCTTTCACTTTCTTCGAGAGGCTCTTTAGTTCTTCTTCACTTTCTGCTGTTAAGTGTGGTGCCATCTGCATATCTGAGGTTATTGCTAGTTCTCCTGGCAATCATGATTCTAAGTAAAGAAGGCTAGGATATGTATTTTTCAGAATAATTATTACTGGCAGTTTGATAATAACAAAGAAAAAAAGAGATTGCATTTTGTGTTCACAGCTAGTGATGTTTCCCATTCATTTATTCTTTTATATTCAGACATATTCTTCTCAAACATTTACTGTGTGCCAGACACTCTGCTTAATGAGAGTCCCTTGGACAATGATGAGATTAAAGCAGTCAAGCCTAAAGGAAATCAACCCTGAATATTCAGTGAAAGTACTGATGTTGAAGCTGAAGTTCCAATACTTTAGCCACCTGATGCAAAGAGTCAACTCAGTGGAAAGACCCTGATATTGGGAAAAATTGAGGGCGGGAGCAGTAGGGAGCAACAGAGGATGAGATGGCTGGATGGCACTGTCGACTTAATGGACATGAGTTTGACCAAACTGCGGGACAGGGAAGGACAGAGAAGCTGGCATGCTGGAATCCATTGGATCACAGAGTTAGATCACTGAGCAACAGAACAAGACATGCTGCTAGATACTGGAAATAAGATCGAGTGAACTTTGCTGCCTGGGAACATATAATTTATAGGGATCGGCAAGTATTCATAATAAATTAAATAATTGATGAATAACATGCAAGTCCTAGAAAAGCTACAAAAACACACAAGATCCTCTGAACCTCTTAAAGGCAAAATGTGTTTTTCTGCTTCTTGAGCACATATAAGTTGTTTGCAGTGTTGTATGTGCTCAGTAAAACTTTGGGGACAGACGCACAGTCTGATCTGGATTAAACACTTATGTAAAATCAGATGAAGTTCTGAAATCAAAATAACAGTGTAGCTATACAAGTAAAAGTCGATTTCCATTCTATTTTAGTTTCACAGATTGTTACTTCAAGCTCAGGTTGCAAAATGTACCATCTTCAGCAAAGTCCTAAAGAAATCCTGTCCCCCTATTAAGCAAATTCACCTCCATCAATATTTGCACTGAAAAGGTCAACTGTTCAGATATTTTATTTATTGAATTATTCCTGCAGAAAATTAATATGAATTTCACCCAATAACCTACACTTTGGGCAGCTCCAAAAACAAAACTAGACTCCATTGTTCCTATAGAATCTTGTTTTTATAACCTTTTTTTTTTTTTTTTGCATGTATATCCTGATTCCTATGTAAATAAGTTCTCTGTGGTGGGTGTACAGTTTAAAGTTGCTTTAGAGGAATCTAGAAATCAGTGCATTTGGGAAGTAAACAAATTCATTTCAGCCATATTAACCTTAAATATTACTCTTATTTGTGCAGCACTAAAGCTTACCCACACTCATACACAAACTCATCCAGAGACTCATAAATAAGAGACTGTCAAAAACATCTCCATTATTATCCAGTATCGTCCAGTCAGTTCAGAAAACAATAACAATTGAAATATGTCTGTACTAGAAGACACCTTCCTTTTATTGCCTTAAAAGATATTTTTCTGTGGCTTTATTTTTCTACAAGAGAGCACTGGGCAATCTCAGAAATTTTCTGTTTCTTTTGTGAAGCTAAACTAACCAGCACTCATACAGGGATTGTCGAAGTAAACCTCCAGTCTCAGATTTTGCTTTTCTAATTCTAATGAAACACTATTAAGAGTAAAGTCTTAACGACTGTAACTTTCTTAACATCAGGGTTATTTTGTGATTTGATCTGTAGATGTTAAACTGGTCCCAAAGCTCATCTTCTCTCAATGAACAAGAATAGTCAAATATGTTTTAGCTCCAAATCACAATGTAACTTAAAGGTCCAGTCTATCTGCTACTACCTAGAGTTAGAAATGAATTTGTCTTATGGGCATTAAAATGTATTCACGTTTGACCAATCTGAAAAGTCAATAACCTGAAGATATTTAGAAAATTATATGTGCAGCTCATCAAAAATACGTAATTAGCAGTTGGGCAAGTTTAGCAACTGACAGCACAATTTTTAATAATGAAATGAAAAATCACTGGTTGAAGTTTGGTGTGAAAGTTATGTATACCTTTGAGGAGATAAAGCATTGACATACATAAATATTCACATCCACTGAATCTAGAATGTTTCTGCCTGTACTACTCAGATAATCCAGGCAAAATCTAGTGGAATGTTTTACTGTTATGTTATTTGCATTTTCTGAGTGGATTTCCTGGCATTATGTAATCTGTGTTACTGGTGCCAATAGTGGAATAAACTGGAAAAGGGCAATCAGGCAACTTTGGACAGGTCATATTTGTATTTCTATCAACTCTTTCTGCATTTCCTAGTGCTTGCCATTGGAGACCATGGAGGTCAAACTTCAGTTGCAAATGCAGAACAGAAGTGGAAAGAGAAAGCCAATTCATGGGAGCAGGGTACCAGTGGGCCATATTAGCTGGAATGGTCATTTTTGAAGAAACACAATATTCGGACTTTGAGTGAGCTTGCCTAAAAACCAATTTAAGGTTTACAAACTGATTGTTTAAAAGCATTGTTGTATTTCTTTCTTTGCATTCTCAAGATTGTTCTCCAAGCCTACATTTTTCTTTCAAGACACTTTTCAACCATTTCATCCGAATCCAATTTGAACCTTGATTATTTTGAAAATCTAAAAATTTTAAACGTTTGATATGATTTGAGCTTATTTTTCAAGATACTAACCTAGGTTTTGATTAATACACTTTTCATTTTAGAACAGATTTGGATTTACAGAATTATGATGCAAGTGGTATAGAGAGCTCTCCCTGTCTCACATCCAGCTTTTCCTACTTTTAACTCCTTACATTTGTATGATACATTTGTCACAATTAATGAACCGATATTAACCCATGATTATTAACTGAAGCCTGCACTTTATTTGCACTTCCCCATTTTTTCCTTAATGTCTTTGTTCTATGATAGGATCCTGTTCAGGGAACCACATGATGTTCAGTTGTCATGTCTCTATCGGCTCCTTTTGGTTGGGACAGATTCTCGGATTTTCCTTGTCTTTGATGATCATGAAAGTTTGGGGGAGTACAAACCAGGTATTTTGTAGAATTTTCCTCAATTAGAATTTGTCTCTCACTTTTATTTTCTCATAAGTAAAATGGGATTATGTGGTTTTCTGAGGAAGGACCCAGAGGTTATGTGCCACTCACATCGTATCCAGGTATATACTATTGACACAACTTATCACTGTTGATGTTGACCTTGATCACATGGCTGACATCGTGTTTGTCAGACCTTGTACTGTAAAATTAGTCATTTTCTACCCTTTCCATACTGCACTTACAGAAGGAAGTCACTGTATAACCCACACCTGTGGAAGAGGAATTAAGTTCCCCATCTTGAGGGCAAAGTAGCTACATAAATTATTTAAAATTCTTCTGCATGGGAGATTTGTCTTATTCTCCCTCATTTGCTTGTTTATTCAATAACTTATTTATATCAGTATAGGCTCATGGACATTCATTTTATACTTTGAGTTATAACTCAACATTACTTTATCTTGGTCAAATTGTTCCAGGTTTGGCCACTGGGTACTCTTTCCACTGACTCTTGAGTCCTTTTGACACACATGGGATTTGGGGGGAATGCTTCATTTCTAGTACTTGATACTCATCTTATACCAGCCCTAGTCCTGGAATCAGCCATTTCTCCAAGGAGCCCTGGTTCTTCTTGTTAGAGAATTATGTTTAAAACCAAGATCTGGGTGCCAGGTTCTAGAGCTTTTGAAATATTGTCTTCTACATTACTACAGAATAAATGTTTAATGCAGCTTAACTATAGCAGATACTCTTGAAAGGAATTAATCATTATTAATGATTGCCTTCTGCATTTTATCCTAATATTTGTTTGAGCTACTATGTGGTGTAATATTGTAGCAAATTTTCTAGATAAGATCCTCCATTTTGCCTCCCACTTTTGTCTTCTTGTTAAAGATATCTTCACTTCCATAAAAAACAATGCAAGGAGTTGAGGCAGGGGTAAATTAAAACCAAACAGTATGGAAGCAACATGATGAAAATAGGTTTGTAATTGCAGCAAGGCAAGGATTTCCTCACAATATCTTTATTCAGGTTTTATAGGAAATTCTTCAAAAGATGAATGTTCCAGCATCTCACATGGATTGCATTCTACAGTGAGAAAATAAGTACATTTTAAGAGACGTATAGAAATGGTACCACAAATGTCTCCTAAGAATACGCACGTATTTGTGTATGAATATATTAAGTAATACATTCAGCACATATTCCCTGACCTCCTGTGGGTAATTATAGATTGTGCATGTGTGTGTTTGTGCACACATCACACAGGCACATGCAATTTGGGCAATCACAAGTCCATGATCTTTGTTTGTCTTCCTGTTCATTGTGTCACTGATTTTATGCATGTGCTCATTTATGTTGCTTAGGGGGAGAAAAAGCTGTACATAAAAACAGATTATCTTTTAGAGCACCCCAGGGTTAGTTTCATTTTACCCTCATCTTTTTATGAAGAAAATGATAGGAAACATAAACCAGTGCCCTTAAAGAAGAAAATGCATGAAATGAAACAAGTAAGCTTTCAAAAATACGCAAAACACGACAGGCAGACCTCCAGCTTCGCGGGAAGGCTAGGGGTAAAATATGCATGTGTACACACACCCAGTATATCTTCAGCACTTAAAAAAGATAAAAGTGGTCTTGAAAGTGAATGAAGTTGACTCTCAAAAAGTGGGTTTTAGATGTTGAATATTTAATTCACTGATAAAAGGGACCTGATTTCCTGCACACGGCTGCCATAAAAAAAAAAAAAAAAAAGCACATCTTAAAAGAGAAGCAATGAGCAGAAACTGACCTTTCTGTGAGCAAGCAGATGAGAGAAGGTATTTGGCTAATCCCAGCTGTCTCTGATTGGCCAGACAGCACCGTGTTGAAAATGTCTCCATCTGGGCTAATCTGCTCTCAGTTGGATGAGCTGAGGCCTTCAGAGTTAACCTGACATTTAACAATAATTACCCTTTCGAATGACCCTGGCCCAATCGTCTGCTCTCTTAGAAATCTCTTTTTTTGTGCGTGCTCCCAAACCCCTTGACTTTTGTGTTAGAGATAGGGAAAAATAAAAAAGATGAGACGATAAAGCTTGTGTGCAAACACCCAGAAGTATGTGGTTGTGTGTAGTTATATACCTATACATTATATATAAAGACATATAATACCATAGATGATAACTAGGGATCTCCAACTGGTTATAGGGCCTCATTTAATGGCTCTACTTTACTGCTCTGCATTCTACAGTTTAGCAATGCCTTGTACTATCACAAAGAAAACACAAGAATAACACCACCAACTAAAATAGGGCAGAATTTGTTTCCTGGCTATTTTATGAAAGTCAAAGTTCCAGTCTTGCCTTGCTCAAGCCCTTGTGTGTCCCTTATCAGATACCGTGAGAAATGGTGCATGAAGAGGTTCAGATAGAAAAACCAGGTTCAGGGGTCATGAAGGCTAACTGTGGATGAAATGTGGCCATTTCTTTTTACCTGAGGCTGGCTTCATCTTTTCTTAGAAAGGTCATTGTGATAAAACAAACAAACAAAAAAATTCTTGGAAAGAAAATCCATTTTGGGGTTTTATTTGATTAAAAAATAAGAAAAAGCCTTTCCTAGTTTATATATTTGCATTTTCCCAGACTGTCCTTAATGAAAGCCAGTATAAGACAAGATGATTTCTAACACTAATATTTAGTAAGGAACTTCCCACAGGCTGAAAATTGGAATTGAATAGCCACCTGCAAGTTTAAGTACTTGCCCTAACTTTGTCAAAGTATCAGACCTGGTTGGCTTGGGGAAAAAAAAATGGTCTGGAACTCCAATAAGCACAATTTCTTTAAAACTCTATGTTTATGCTTCTTTGCGTACACTTTAAATACCAAAAGAATAATTGTTTATGAACATTCCTTTCCACCTCCTCAATAACTAACATATCAGATATCAAATGTGAAAATGCACACAGACATAACACATGTATGTAAGAAGCCCTGTCAGTGTATTTCATTTTGAGCTGGTCCTTCAGATACATAGCTCAGCTAATAAAGAATCCGCCTGCAATGCAGGAGACCTGGGTTTGATCCCTGGGTTGGGAAGATCCCCTGGAGAGGGGGATGGCTCCCCACTCCAGTATTCTAGCCTGGAGAATTCCATGGTCTGTGTAGTCCATGGGGTCTCGACAAGTCGGACACAACTGAGCGACTTTCACTTTCACTATCTTTCAGGTATATACAAGAGAGCTGGGGAGAGCAGGCACACAGCTTGGTCTAATGAACTCTTGCCAGTTCCATGTTAATGCTCCAAGGCTCTCAATCTCACTTATTTATAATTAGGAGTATTCTTTCCTTGAAATAACCCTCAGCCCCTCCTATCTCTCTGCCTATCTACTTTGATTTCACTTCCTGGATTTTTTGTGTGTGTGGGTGGCTCCAATCCTAACTATGTCCAACTATCAACTAACCTCATGGGGCTGTGACCATGGCCTGAACTTCATTATAAGCCTGACTAACTGAACAGATTTCTTAGGAAACAAATGAGTAACTCAAAGAATGACTTGGCATTCAGAATTAAACAGGATCTTTTTGGGAAAGAGGGAGGTTCCTTAGGGGAGAGTAAATACTTTTTAGAAAAGATGGATGAGTTCTTAGAAGAATAGACAGGGGGTAGGATGGATAGATAGAGGAGAAGGCAATGGCACCCCACTCCAGTACTCTTGCCTGGAAAATCCCATGGACGGAGGAGCCTGGTGGGCTGCAGTCCATGGGGTCGCGAAGAGTGGACACGACTGAGTGACTTCACTGTCACTTTTCACTTTCATGCATTGGAGAAGAAAATGGCAACCCACTCCAGTGTTCTTGCCTGGAGAATCCCAGGGACGGGGGAGCCTGGTGGGTTGCCGTCTATGGGGTGGCACAGAGTTGGACACGACTGAAGCGACTTAGCAGCAGCAGCAGCAGGATAGATAAACCAGAGATTAAATTGCCAACATCCCTGGATCATGGAAAAAGCAAGAGAGTTCCAGAAAAACATCTATTTCTGCTTTATTGACTATGCCAAAGTCTTTGACTGTGTGGATCACAATAAACTGTGGAAAATTCTGAAAGAGATGGGAATACCAGAGCACCTGACCTGCCTCTTGAGAAACCTGTATGCAGGTCAGGAAGCAACAGTTAGAACTGGACATGGAACCACACACTGGATCCAAATAGGGAAAGGAGGATGTCAAGGCTGTATATTGTCACCCTGCTTATCTAATTTACATGCAGAATACATCATGAGAAATGCTGGGCTGGAAGAAGCACAAGCTGGAATCAAGATTGCTGGGAGAAATATCAATACCTCAGATATGCAGATGACATCACCCTTATGGCAGAAAGTGAAGAAGAACTAAAGAGCATCTTGATGAAAGTGAAAGAGGAGAGTGAAAAGTTTGCTTAAAGCCCAACATTCAGAAAACTAAGATCACGGCATCTGGTCCCATCACTTCATGGCACATAGATGGGGAAACAGTGGAAACAGTGGCTGACTTTATTTTTCTGGGCTCCAAAATCACTGAAGATGGTGATTGAAGCCATGAAATTAAAAGATGCTTACTCCTTGGAAGGAAAGTTATGACCAAACTAGACAACATATTAAACAGGAGAGACATTACTTTGTCAACAAAGGTCTGTCTAGACAAGGTTATGGTTTTTCCAGTGGTCATGTACGGATGTGAGAGTTGGACTATAAAGAAATCTGAGCACTGAAGAATTGATGCTTTTGAACTGTGGTGTTGGAGAAGACTCTTGAGAGTCCTTGGACTGCAAGAAGATCCAACCAGTCCATTTTAAAGGAGATCAGCCCTGGGTGTTCATTGGAAGGACTGATGCTGAAGCTGAAGCTCCAACACTTTGGCCACCTGATGTGAAGAGCTGACTCATTTGAAAAGACCCTGATGCAGGGAAAGATTGAGGGCAGGAGGAGAAGGGGACAACAGAGGATGAGATGGTTGAATGGCATCACTGACACAATGGGCACGAGTTTGGGTAAACTCCGGGAGTTGGTGATGGACAGGGAGGTCTGGTGTGCTGTGGTTCACGGGATCACAAAAAGTTGGACATGGCTGAGCAACTGAACTGAACTGAACCGAGGATAGCTTGTGACAAAGTGTGTCTGAGCATGACATGGATTTCCAGTCTCTTCCCCTGTAAGAGCCAATTTTCCCTGCTTGGTAAAATGTCAAGGATGAGATTTATGACAATTGTGTTCCTTTAGGAAAATCTGTCCATAGGTAGAGAAGGGAATTGAATTCAGATGAAACCTCTCTTTGCATTGGTTGTTTTTCAGTTCCCTTAGCTCGACTGGGGCTTCCATGGTAGCTCAACTGGTAAAGAAGCCATCTGCAATGCAAGAGACCCTGGTTCTATTCCTGAGTTGGGATGATCTCCTGGAGAAGGGAAAGGCTACCCACCCCAGTATTCTTGGGCTTCTTTGGTGGCTCAATGTGGTAAAGAATTGGCCTGCGACTGAGGAGACGTGTTCGAGCCCTGGGTATGGTTCTTCTTGTCCAAAGAGTCAACTCTTCACATCAGGAGGCCAAAGTATTGACAGACAGATAGGTAGATAGATAGACAGATAGATAAAATTAGCATTGCTTTACTTTTTTCCCAGGGTTGGTGTCCTGGAAAACTACAAGCCTTCAGTAAAGTGGCCATTATCTTTTTTCAACTGTTAGCTAATCACTAATCTTGTAATGCTTTTGCATAAAATGATTCCTAAAAGTGTCTCTTCAGCATGCTCAGAACCTTCATTATTTCAAAATTTAACTTGAAAATAAATCCTGCTAGTTGAGTACTAGAGACTGGTAGACTTCACTGGCTATATTGTAACACCTGATGATTTCCAAAATGAAAAAGATATTTGCTAAATTTGCTCTATCATACAAGTCCTCAAATTCTCCACTTCTTTAAAAATAGTACATACACATAAGTATCCTCAAAACGAAGTCTTCTTTTGATAGCATTTAAAATATTTTATCACTTATAAAATTAATGATATCAATAAATAATTAAATTGCATTTATTAAAATGTTAAAATTAAGATTACTTTCTCTCTATTCATTGGAGAAAGTTTGGAAAAAATCAAAAAGTCAAGGAAGGACAAAATTCAGTTAGTTGCTACATTCCTTTTTTATTCCTAAAGATGTCATTGAGTAGTAATAGATAAATCATATCAACTTTCACTAGAAACTGACAAAAAAGCCAGACCATATTTGCTTCATAAATTATCTTATTTAATTCCCAAACAACCCTATTCAGTAGGTATTATTGGGTTTTATTTTTAGATTTAAATATAACAAGATGTTTAGAGAAGTTATAGAATTTATTTGAGGCAGAGTTTCCCAACCTCAGCCCTACTGACATTTTGAGCTAAATAATTCTTTGTTGTGGGGGCTGTCCTGTGCATTGTGGATTGTGGCAGCATCTCAAGTCCACTGAATGCCAGGGAACCCCCCTCCCCAGTGGCGACTATATATATATATAGGCATTGGGAAAGGTCTCTGTGTAGCATAATCACCTCCTGCCAAGAATGACTGACTCAAGATTCTACTTCTAGTCAGTGATGAAATCCTAGAAATAAAAGCCAATTCTCTCTTTATAGCTGTGATCTTATTCCAAACTTTGGTGTTCTCACTTAATGTGTTGTAATTGGATCAACCATTTCTCTTTCACTTGCTTTCCTTTTTGGATAATACTAATAATGTCTTAATTATGATCTTTACATGTAATCTAGATTTGTTCTATGTTCCTGATTTCCCTTATGCTGTTCTTCCCAAGCTGAAACCTCTGAGTCATCATGTGTGAATTTTGCAAGACTTCTGATATAAGTTGTCATATTAGTTGAGAGAACAACCTGGTATCAAAGTGTCTTCTTTTGTCCCTGCCCTAGCATGTTCATTTGAGGTTTATAATTGCTGATCTTAAAATCATGTGGCTGTTAAACATTCAAAATCAGTTAAAATTCCCCTTGAGAAATAAAAACATATGTGTTGTTATTAATGTTATCAATGTACTAAGTATTTTATAAGTAGAATACAACACACAACCATTATTCCCAAGTATATTTAGCCTGCTAATTCTTATTGAAGTCCCTTACCCTTCTGAATACCTCTGGCCACCCAAAATTTCCCAGGGGCAGCTCTAGTCAATGCAATAATTTTTATTAACACGTTTAAAATAAGTCATGTTCTTCTGTATTTTGATGGAAACCACTAATACCAGTTCTTTGCCTTGGACTCCAATTCCTCCCCCAAAGCTGCTGCTGCTAAGTCACTTCAGTCGTGTCCGACTCTGTGTGACCCCATAGACAGCAGCCCACCAGGCTCCCCCGTCCCTGGGGTTCTTCAGGCAAGAACACTGGAGTGGGTTGCCATTTCCTTCTCCAATGCATGAAAGTGAAAAGGGAAAGTGAAGTCGTTCAGTCGTGTCTGACCCTTAGCGTGGACTGCAGCCTACGAGGCTCCTCCGCAATTCAATCAAAGAAATTAAAAGAAGCATATCTTAATATGCATTTGCTAGATTTAGAGTATGCTGCTTTTTCTAAGTTCAGTTCAGTTCAGTCGCTCAGTCGTGTCCGACTCTTTGTGACCGCATGAATCGCAGTATGCCAGGCCTCCCTGTTCATTACCATCTCCCGGAGTTCACTCAGACTCACGTCCATTGAGTCCGTGATGCCATCCAGCCATCTCATCCTCTGTCGTCCCCTTCTCCTCCTGCCCCCAATCCCTCCCAGCATCAGAATCTTTTCCAATGAGTCAACTCTTTGCATCAGGTGGCCCAAGTACTGGAGTTTCAGCTTTAGCATCATTCCTTCCAAAGAAATCCCAGGGTTGATCTCCTAAGTTTTCTAAGTCATCTCATTTAATTTGCATATACAGTATTTGAATTTGGGAAGCTTCCCAGGTGGCTCAGTGGTAAAGAATTTGCTTGCCAGTAAAGGAGATGCAGGAGGTGTAGATTCAATCCCTGGGTGGGAAAGATCCCCTGGAGGAGGAAATGGCAGCCCACTCCAGTATTCTTGTCTAGAAAACCCCATGCACAGAGGAGCCTGGTGGGCTACAAGTCCTTGGAGTAGCAAAGAGTCAGACATGGCTTAGCAACTGAGCACACACACATTTGAATTTTGCAGATGAGGACACTGAGATTTAATATTAGTTATCCAAGTTCACAAGTTAGAAAGTGGTAACGCTGATACTTCAAAGCAAACCTCTGCTGTTTGGATATCTACCATATTGATAGACCTCAAAGACATTTTCCCTGTCAAAAATCTCAAAGCTCACGGACGCCCCAAAGATATTTCTACAGCCAACAGCATTGGTCCCATCTGAGACCTTGATAGAAATGCAAATCTAAACCTCTGGGAATGGGATCCAGCAATCTCTTTAACAAGTCCTCAAAGAGAAGAGGTTCCAGTTTGACTACTTTTCCACTACTTTTCAAAAACCTTCCACCTTCTACAGTATTGGCTGCACCTGAATACATTTCAACGAAGCACAAACAGTCTTTACCTTTTTGGTGCATCATGCAGAAAAAAGAAAGAAAAGAAAAAGTCAAATGTAAGAAGGGTGTTCTGCTTTTACCCTGACTTTACAAATTATCTGTTTTTTATTTCTCCAGTGTTCCTCTTGATACATTTTCACCCTATTTGGAATTGATCATCTATCTTATTGCACCTCTTTTTACATTTTTCTCTATTGCTAGGCCTGATTTCTTTCAAGACCCTTGTCTGTAAGAGGCTGAAAAGAATGATGCGTGAGGGCCAACAAATTTAATTTTGCTATTTTCACTGAGGCATTCAATCTACCCGTTGAAATTATCATTGTCAATTGTGGTGACCTGTGGTTTTCTTTGTGAATTATTCTACATGGTTTTAGAACCACCATATGGGCTGAGAGCATGGTTGAACTTGTTCCGCCTCAGTTGACTACCTTTCCCAAACTGGACTGGAGTTTCCAAAAGAGATCTCTTCACACCACTGCGTTTTCCACTTTCACAGTCAATTAGCAATGGCTGCCAATCTTGGGCAGGGCAGAGGAATTGGAGCACTGCCCTTGAGAAAATGCCATATGAGATATTACCATAGAAACATACGTCATCGAAGGTCATAAGATAACAGAGGCATTCTTATCTAGGCAAAAGCATATGTTCACACATATGAAAGTTGCTTACATATCTTTATCATGGACTTTGGCAACTAGGCTGAGGAAAATGCAAAAAAAAAAAAGAAAGAAAACCTGGACATATTTGCGATTAGGAAACTAATTCAGCATAAGCCGTGAAGTTAGCATTCATAAACTTATTTCATTCTTGTCATACATTTCAAGTCAGGTCTTTTAATCAGTCATCACAAAGCACGTATAAGGTTCATTGACAGGTCGGAAATGTAGTCTTTCTCTCTAAGTATTTAAGAGTCTTACTCTTGGGGGCTCCTTTGAGATTCCCCAAAAGGCTGTTAAACAATTCTTTCTGCACAATACCCAATCACAGTTTATACAGCAAAAACATGTGTATTAGTGATATCTCTATCATACTATTTTCTCCATGGCATAATAAAAATAGTTAATTAGATCACACTAGAATGCCTATCAGTGAACTGCAGAAGTAGAAATGGTCCCTTTTAAACCTATGGAGCAGAGAAAGAGCTCTTTGTGAAATTCTTTTGAAAGTAACACACATCTATTCAGAAGAAACTTACCTTTCATTCCTTCTATCTACACCCCTCCCCCTGCTTTATTTTTTAAGTCACCCAGACCTTGTCTTTCCAGTAATGTCATAATCAGCAGGCTGAAAGCAAGGTTGCTGATAATAGTTCTTTATGTTGCTCTTTGTTTAGTATCTGATTCAATACATCTGTGTGGACACCATTTCATCACCTTCTTAGTAACAGAGGTGAAAAAAATCAATGGCAATCAGATTACCTTGTTAACAGAAAGGCTAAAGGGCCAGTGTGTTAAGTTCACAGTGCATCACCTTTCATTTAAAACATTTCACTTTTTTTATTATTTA
This sequence comes from Capra hircus, assembly GCF_001704415.2. Taxonomy (NCBI): domain Eukaryota; kingdom Metazoa; phylum Chordata; class Mammalia; order Artiodactyla; family Bovidae; genus Capra; species Capra hircus. The sequence goes on from NC_030828.1 coordinate 10,792,566, forward strand.
TCTTTATTATTATTTATAGCACTGAGTCCAGAGCATTCCCGATCAGAGAGTGTGGCCTTGCATTTGTCTTCTGCAGAGCCAAGCATTTCTGCCACATCACGGAATAGGTCAGGGACCTCTCCGGCAGGCCCAGTGGAGAGCCTGCAGAGAGTCCGCTGCTGCTACTTCTCACAAAGTGCTTCGGAAGAGTCCCAAAGGACTCTGATTGCCAGGCTGGTTTTGTGATCCACGTTTTCATACGATATTGTATCTGTTGTCGTGTTTGTTATTTACTGTTGGTTCTCATTAAGATCACTGTTATTATGCACAGCAGCTATGTGCCCTGAGCTATGGAAGAGGTAGTATAGTGTGCCCAAGGAACAACAGCTCTCAACAGGGAACTTACAGATGAAAGGTGTGACATTGGACTGCACAGGCCAAAACAATAGAGACGGATGCAGGGTAGGCGTACACAGAGAGTTAGGTGGTTATTGCAAGAGCAAGCGCTTTGAAGAACAGGTGGGTATGGAGGAGGGTTTTCAAAGTGGAGAAGGATGTTATGTTACTGCAAACATGTTATTGTTTGAGCTTGGTGGGTGATTCAACAACTTTTGAAAAACCAAAGGGACTATCGGACCTAAAACTCCAAGTACTCACTGAGAGACTTAAAAGGCACATAGGCAAGAGGACAATTTCATTGCAGTTGATTTCAAGACCAAATGTTATGAGTGACCACTGCTTACCCTCCGCTATAATGCAGTGGCCAAATGTCAACTGCCTGCATTCAATTAAGAGAACTGAGAGTGTCTATATGGCTTCCTTAAGCCTGAACTTGTGACTCTGCATTTGGGGAGGGGGGATATTTGGAGGTTTTTCAGAAACCCCTAAACATGAACTTGGCCTAAGTTTTGGCAGGGGCCCTGGAGTAAGCAATCTTGGAAACTAATGTGGTTGGGGAGTTGACTGCACTTCTGGACTATCAGTTTTTGGAGCCTATTATACAGAGTGAAGTAAGCCAGAAAGAAAAACACCAACACAATATACTAACACATATATATGGAATTTAGAAAGATGGTAACAATAACCCTGTATGTGAGACAGCAAAAGAGACACAGAGGTATAGAACAGTCTTTTGGACTCTGTGGGAGAGGGAAAGGGTGGGATGATTTGGGGGAATGTCATGGAAACCTGTATAATATCATGTAAGAAATGAATCGCCAGTCCAGGTTCAATACAGGATCCTTGGGGCTGGTGCACTGGGATGACCCGGAGGGATGGTATGGGGAGGGAGGTGGGAGGGGTTTCAGGATGGGGAACACGTGTACGCCCATGGCAGATTCATGTCGATGTGTGGCAGAACCAATACACTATTGTAAAGTAATTAGCCTCCAATGTAAATAAATAAATTTAAATTTAAAAACCCAGATTATAATATAAGATCATTATAAATGTTCCAGTTTCATAGTGAATTCCGGAGATCATGCCCAAGGTAGCCCCAGGTTGAGTGCAAAGTCAATAGGCAGCATAAGTATTGATCACCCTCAGATAACCATGAGATTTATAAACTTCACTTTCTTGACTCTTCATAAGATTCTCAACAAAGTTCACATCCCTTTGCACCTGGGAACGGAATTCTAAGATCATGTAAATTGTAAATGGTGGAGTTTGTCAGGTTTATTTGACTTAAGGCTATTTGCTCCACTTCATTGCTTTTGCTTGGCTTCCCAGGTGGCTCAGGGGTAAAGAACCCACCTGCCAGTGCGGGAGATGTCAGAGATGAGGGTTTGATCCCTGGGTCAGGAAGAATCCCTGGAGAAGGAAATAGCAAACCACCTCAGTATTCTTGCCTGGAAAATTTCATGGACAAAGGAAGCCTGGTAGTCCGTGGGGTCACAAAGAGTTGGACACAACTTGTGACTAAACAAAACAAACAAAAAAATTACTGTGGTGCTTAGAGGTGGTCCCAGGAATGACAGCATCAGCTTTCCTTGGGAACTTGTTAGAACTGCACATTCCTGAATGGGGGCATTTACACAAGTATGCACAAATTAGCCTCATCTTGTCAGGGGAGCTACACTCTCCTCAGATGGCGCTAGTGGTAAGGCACCCACCTGCCAATGCAGGAGACATAAGAGACACAGGTTTGATCCCAGGATCCAGAAGATTCCCTGGAGGAGGGCATAGCAACCCACTCCAGTATTCTTGCCTGGACAATCCCATGAACAGAGGAGCCTGGCAGGCTATAGTCCATAGGGTTGCAAAGAGTCAGACATGCATGCACACTCTCTGCAATAGGTTTTCTAGGTCACCACACTTCTACTGAACCAGCTATGGCCAACCTAGACAGCATATTAAAAAGCAGACACGTTACTCTGCCAACAAAGGTCTGCCCAGTCAAAACTTTGGTTTTCCCAGTAATCATGTATGAACGTGAGAGTTGGACTATAAAGAAAGCTGAGCGCTGAAGAATTGATGCTTCTGAACTGTAGTGTTGGAGAAGACTCTTGAGAGTCCCTTGGACTGCAAGGAGATCCAACCAGTCCATCCTCAAGGAAATCAGTACTGAATATTTATTGGAAAGACTGATGCTGAAGCTGAAACTCCAATACTTTAGCCACCTGATGTGAAGAACTGACTCACCGGAAAAGACTTTAATTCTGGGCAAGATTGAAGGCAGGAGGAGAAGGGGACGACAGAGGATGGGATGGTTGGATGGCATCACCTCTTGATGGACATGAGTTTGACCAAGCTCTGGGAGTTGGTGAAAGACAGGGAAGCCTGGTGGGCTGCAGTCATAGAGTCGCAAAGAGTCGGACACGACTGAGGGACTGAACTGAACAGTCTCTGGACATGAGGTCCAGCAATCTGTGTTCTAATAAGATGTCTAGCTGACCCTGATCACACTAAAATTTGAGAATCACACATACCAGCATGGCAGGTTCTACAGTCTTCAGCATCCCTCTGAGATGCTGGTGAAAAAAACAAAGAGCATAGCACAGAACAGAGGACCCAGCAAGAATACCGTCTATGTCTCCCATATCACTAGGACAAATCCAGAGCAATTTGGATTACTAAGGAGAAGATACTGATATGCTGCTAAGCATAATTCTTTATTATAATATGCAACATAGTAAAATACTGGGCAGATCAGATTAACTAGGACAGACCATCTAAGGCAGTCAATGGTGTTTATCTCAGACGCTAAAAAGCTAGTCCTCAGCACAGCTGTTATCCAACTCTCCATTGTCAAATTTCCAAAGGGACTTTTATGCATCAAATTCTAAATTCTCAAAAGATGTTTTAATCAATGTATTTATTTTTATTTTAAAGAAAAGTTATGCAGTTATCAGCCAGGGCACCTCGAAAGTATCCAAAGTTTAAAGGAGACATGATAAGGAAATAAAGTGAGTAAACTTGGACTGGATCCTGATCCAGAAAAGAACTTGAAGAGCTTCATAAATGCTCAAATTGCCCTATTTTTAGCCTCTTCAGGATAGATTTTCGAGTCCTTTTGAGACAGCTACAGTAGTCTTTGATCATTTACTTGCTTTCTGCTAAACCATCCTTGTCTTGTTTTGTTGCATATATGTTTCTCCTCTATCTTTACTATTATTGTACATTAGCTTTGATAATGGTTTTAATTTCAGTTTTTCTGAAATTTTACTGTGAAACATTTGTGCTATAAGTTAAATACATTCTAAACCAACTATTCTTTTCACACATTATTTTAGCAAGGTATATTAGAAATGGTTGTAAAATATTCATACCCTTTAGCATAAAACATATATTTCTGAGAGTCTATCCTGAGTAACTACCCACAATTTTGGATAAAACCTGTATGTACAACACAATGATGTTATTTTTAAAAACGAAAAAGTGACAAAAACTTATACCTTCAATCCCAAACCCAAAAAAATGGGATGAGTAAAGTGAATATCATGCAGAATTTAAACATGTAATTATGAAAACAATTTAGCATCTTTGAAAGCATGCGTATATAATTAAATGTGAAAAAAGAGCAAAATGAAGTTGTTATGTATACCATGATTGCCATTATAAAAGACATATGCCTATGATAAATATTTTTTTCAGATGATAAACACAAATGAATAGTGACTGTGTTGGTGGGTTAATGATCCAAGAAAAAAAAAAAGAAAAATTTGGCTTCTCAAAGATTCTGTGATGCTCTCATATTACTATTATAATTTTAAAAATTACTTAAACCACTCTAAATGGCCCTGTTATCAGAATGGTTGGAATATACCCATCATCTCTTCATTTTATTGCTCACCACTTCCTTCGGAATAATATGTAAATATTATTTGAATTAAACATAATACAAATCAACTCTGAGTTCTTTTAGAAGCATTTTTGCTTTGCTCTGTTTGTTCCCTTCCATAGTTGTCTTCCTTCTGAGCCCCTTAGTCACTGCATGGTACTTACACAGCCCTCAGTGAGCACCATTATTTTGACTCATTGTCTGGGACAACTGTTGCCAGAAAGATAGAGCTATTATTGCTTTAGACTCTGTTCTCTTGGCTTAATACAACCACATATTAAAGACTGACTAAAAAGGACCACAGTCGTACTTTGCATCAATGCTTGTGAAATGTATACAGAGAGAAACAAATTCAGAGCTAGATTTAAAACCCACTGAGACCATCAACCTTGATATTCTGATCTTTCTAGGCAACTGAATCTATGTCTCAAATCAAGATCACACTAATTAATACAAACTCAGTTAAAAAAATTGATTCTAAGTCCCATATTCCTTTTATTTGGCATCTCAGATATGGGTTGAACTTTATGTTAATCAAGTATGACCATGCAATCTTGGAACTTTTTAGCTATACTGTGCAATTGAGTCTCTCCAGTTATATCTGTACCACACTAAGATGCTGGAGTAGCAGGACACGTGCTCATCTTCTGTAAGAACTCCAAAATTACAACTCGCTGATGAAAAACCATCAACAGGAGGATGTTGGATCCCACCAAAAAGTGATACCCCATGTACAAGGGCAAAGGATAAGCCCCAGTAAGATGGGTTTAACACTCAACATTCAAAAAACTAAGATCATGGCATCTGGTCCCATCACCTCATGGCAAATAGATGGAGAAACAATGGAAACAGTGACAGACTTCATTTTCTTGGCCTCCAAAATCACTGCAGATGGTGACTGCAGCCATGAAATTAAAAGACACTTGCTCCTTGAAAGAAAAGCTATGACCAAACTAGACAGCCTATTAAAAAGCAGAGACATTATTTTGCTGACGAATGTCCATCTAGTCAAAGCTACAGTTTCTCCATTTGTCATGTATGGATGTGAGGGTTGGACTATAAAGAAAGCTGAGCACAAAAGAATTGTTGCTTTTGAATCATGGTGTTGGAGAAGATTCTTAAGGGTCTCTTGTGAGATCCAAGGAGTACATCCTAAAGGAAATCAGTCCTGAGTATTCTTTGGATGGACTGATACTGAAGCTGAAATTCCAATACTTTGGCCACCTGATGTGAAGAACCGACTCATTGGAAAAGACCCTGATGCTGGGAAAGATTGAAGGTAGGAAGAGAAGGGGACAACAGAAGATGAGATGGCTGGATGGCATCACCAACTCTACCGACATGAGTTTCAGCATGCTCTGGGAGCTGGTGATGGACAGGTGTGCTGCAGTCCATGGGGTCAAAAAGAGTCAGACACAACCAACTGAACAAAAACAATTTATCTTCTAGAATTAATGAAATACTGAGAATTAGAAGAGAACACAAAAAGATTGTATTTCATGCTATGAGTTTACAAACTATGATGCCTTCTACATGCTTGAAGAATCAAGTCTGCCTTCATAGCTAAGAGTTTACATTCACCTTCACGTACTTGTTATAGCTGCTTGCACTGATCAAGCAAAATAACAAAATCTTATCAGATTTCATATGTGCCACCACTGCCAAAATCTTAGTTATTTGTCACTTTTCTGAGTTTTGACAGTGAGCTGCACACATTCCTCACCCACAGAACACACCTCCTGTGCTGTAAAAATCCACTCTTTATTTCTTATCTCTTTGAATTCCTTGAAGGCAAGGACTGCTTTTTCTTCTTTTTTTCAAGTATTCAATTCCAGAACTACCATGATTTCCAACTAATTTTAAGCACCTGAGGAATATCTGTGCTAAAGAGACAGTTGATCAAACTGATTGTAATAAACAGTGTTGGATATAAATTAAAGATCAAGGGAGAGAAAAGAAAGCCTTAACTGGATAGTTAAGTTCTTCAGACTTTATCCCAAAACAATTAATATTTATTGAAGTTTGTGTGGGGTATGTTTAGGAAGACTAAAGAACATTTGTTACTTTATGTATACTAACCAAAAGTATTTAGAATGTCCATTTGACACTATAAATAAATAGATTAATTAATTAATTTAAATAAATAATAGATTGCTTAATTAATCAAAATCGCAAAGGAAAAATATGGTACAGGAGAAGTAGAAAAAGGAGGCAAATGATTGACTAAATTCAACAGAGTCTTCATTTTTCATTCATTGATGTATATTTAAGCACCTTTCAGGTTTTAACTAAGTTTAAGATGAATCACATGTAACTACTAGGAACCTCTTCACCACAGAATCCCGCTGCTGGAGTAATTTCAATTAATTAAGTGTTGCAGAGGTTAGTAATGATTTTATGCTGCAGAATGAAGTCATTGCATGAAGTGGCAAGCTCCTCATGTGTTTTCCCTCCCTTCATCTGGATTATGGCAGGCAGAAATTGAATTCTGTCAATAGATTTTTAAAAAGCCTTATTCCTGGAATGACTTCAAGCACAAATCCAATAACTTGTGTAAAAAAAAAAGAAGAAAAAAAATAAATAATCACACATAATCAAAAGTAATTCACGCCCAACTGAGAGGTTTTTGCAACTTTCTGAAGTGAGATTAAGTTAAAAAAGAAAGTATGCTTATACATTTTCAAATTATTTTTTTTAAAGTTAAAAATATCAAAGAAATTCAGTTTCTTATTCAACCCACACTATCCAATGAAAAAAGAATTAAGGACAAAATAACAAAAATAATCCCAAATAATCAACAAATATATATATTTTATCCATATGAGAAGTCCAGCACTACATTAGTTGAAATCAAGAATAGTAGAAAGAACTATAACCTTGTACTCAAGTAATTTATAATCTTGTATATTATTCACAACATATACATAGTATATTATTCACAATATATACATATACATTTAAAAATAAAGGCAGTATGTAATAAAGTAACAGCTTACATAGTGGAGAAAGAGGATATTAAAGAGATGAGCCAATTAATATTATTCAATGCTTACTTTGTAGCAAACCTATGCTAACAATTTTAGTTAATTTTTGTTTACATTTTTTCTACCACAGAAATAATAATAAAAGTAATTCTTGTCATATTCGTTAAAGTTGAGAGGATACATGTGAGAACAAAAGAAAAGAAAATCTCCTATACATTTACTATTAATCAAGTTTAACTTTTAGAATTTCCTCCAGAATTTTCTATGACAATGGCATATTAATATATATCAATCATATCATGTGAGCAGTTTAACTACTTTTTTCCCTCAATAATATCATGAGCACTTTCCCATGTCATCAAATTTTTTTTTCTCTAATATTATTTTAAATCTCTAAACCATTCCACTTTGTGGATATGCCATCATTTAACTAATCTACTAAGTATTCTTAAATTATGTCATTTAATTCTAGCAATTTACAATTTAAAAACTAACTTTCTATCTCATACATCTATACTGTAACATTGTATAGTAAATTACTATTTTGCTTATAGAATTACAATCAGTTCGGTTCAGTCGCTCAGTCATATCCGACTCTTTCTGACACCATGAACCGCAGCACACCAGGCCTCCCTGTGCATCAGCAACTCCCAGAGTCCACCCAAACTCATGTCCATTGAGTTGGTGATACCATCCAACCATCTCATCCTCTGTCATCCCTTTCTCCTCCTGCCCTCAATCTTTCCCAGCATCAGGGTCTTTTCAAATGAGTCAGCTCTTCACATCAGGTGGCCAAAGTATTGGAGTTTCAGCTTCAATATCAGTCCTTCCAATGAACACCCAGGTCTGATCTCCTTTAAAATGGACTGGTTGGATCTCCTTGCAGACCAAGGGATTCTCAAGAGTTTTCTCCAACACCACAGTTCAAAAGCATCAACTCTTCAGTGCTCAAGTTTCTTTATAGTCCAACTCTTACATCCGTACATGACCACTGGAAAAACCATAGCCTTAACTAGACAGATCTTTGTTGACAAAGTAATGTCTCTCCTGTTTAATATGTTGTCTAGGTTGGTCATAACTTTCCTTCCAAGGAGTAAGTGTCTTTTAATTTCATGGCTGCAGTCACCATCTGCAGTGATTTTGGAGCCCAGAAAAATAAAGTCAGCCACTGTTTCCACTATTTCCCCATCTATTTGTGATGGGACTAGATGCCATGATCTTAGTTTTCTGAATGTTGAGCTTTAAGCCAACTTTTCCACTCTCCTCTTTCACTTTCATCAAGAGGCTCTCTAGTTCTTCACTTTCTGCCATATGTGTGGTGTCATCTGCATATGTGAGGTTATTGATATTTCTCCCAGCGATCTTGATTCCAGCTTGTGCTCATCCAGCCTATGAATTACAAAAATTAGCATTATGTCAGAAAAATGAAGAAACATGAAGGTTTCTCACTCTTCACACAAGTTTCCTAAAAGATGGCACCCCCATGCTAATAATCCTCAGGTAGTATGACACATGTAGCAGAAACAGTAGGTATTTATATTGGCTCACTCCTATACTTTGGAACTCCAGTACTTTGGCCACCTGATGCAAAGAACTAACTCATTTGAAAAGACCCTGATGCTGGGAAAGATTGAAGGCAGGAGGAGATGGGGACAACAGAGGATGAGATGGTTGGATGGCATCACTGACCCAATGGACATGAGTCTGAGTGAACTCCGGGATTTGGCAATGGACAGGGAGGCCTGCCATTCTATAGTCCATGGTGTTGTAGAGAGTCGGACACAACTGAGCAACTGAACTGAACTGACTGATATTGGATCACATAACTTTATATCAAGTACATATAAGCTCTCCTTTGTGCACACACACAAAGAATAAATGAAGAAGAGACTGTCTTAATTAATGCATTAACTTGCCAACAGCATAAGCAATAAGAAAAGTAGAGAATTGGGACTAGATGAGTAAGAATTTTGGTCTTCTCAGGTAGCACAGTGGTAAAGAATCCACCTGCCAATGCAAGAGACTCAAGAGTCCTGGGCTCAATCCCTGGGTTAGGAAGATCCCTTGGAGTAGGAAAGGGCAACCCACTCCTGTATTGTTGCCTGGAAAATTCCATAGATAATGGAGCCTGGGGGCCATAGCCCATGGAGTCACACAGAGTTAGACATGACTAAGCATGCACGCAGGTAAGAATTTTACTCTTGAAGAGACAAACGACAAGGAAAGAAAAAATTTGGTTTAGAGAAGCTAAGGACAGAGCACTGTATTTGATGGAATTCCATAAAAGAAGCTCGTGGTATAATTGAAGCCAGAGAAAAGAAGAGATATAACAGGGCAGTTGTATGTAAAGAGGAGCATTAGTACAAGTTACGCTAGGAGGAAGTTAAGACTTTTGCTTCTAACCAAGAAAAAGTAACAAAAAACACATTTACTTGCTAGTCCGAAGTACTTTAAAAGTCCAGATGAAAGAAAAAAGCCAACAGTCTCCAATGATATTGAATGTCAAGCAGGAGAGCAGGAATGCCTGCTGCTGCTGCTGCTGCTGCTGCTGCTAAGTCGCTTCAGTCGTGTCCGACTCTGTGCGACCCCATAGATGGCAGCCCACCAGGCTCCCCATCCCTGGGATTCTCCAGGCAAGAACACTGGAGCGGGTTGCCATTTCCTTTTCCAATGCATGAAACTGAAAAGTGAAAGTGAAGATGCTCAGTCGTGTCCGATCCTTAGCAATTCCTTCCAGGCTCCTCCATCCATGGGATTTTCCAGGCAAGAGTACTGGAAAGAGTGGGGTGCCATTGCCTTCTCTGGCAGGAATGTCTAAGAGACAGGAAACAAAACAGTGAATCCTTCTAGCGTCTCAGCTTACTGCCTTGAGAGATTGTCCAGGCTGCGGCTCAATGCAGGGCAGACAGGCAAAGCATGGCTGATTTTCTGAGCCAAGGACAAAGTGATGAAGGTCTGGAGAGATTGACGCATAGAGAGTTCACAGAATAGGAACTGTATTGTAGATTGCTAAACAAGAGAATTCCAGAAATCCTCTGGAGGCCTCCCTTGGAGCGTTTAGCACAATACTCATCAGCACAGGTGTGAAGAACTTACTCAATGCCAGGCAAAGAACCACCTGAAAGGCTTAGAGGGAACAATATCCAGCATCACACGTGGTTGGAAATAGTTCTTGCTTCACATTGTCAGACTGGAAAATTTCCTAATTCATTATTAGGTAGAGTACTTAGAAGAGTCTTACCTCAGTTGTGGGAAACAATAAGCCTTAGATCGTGCTCTGGCCTTGCCTGACAAATATGAAAAGCAAGATGTAGAAAGATCAAACTGTTACCAAGTAACTTAACTGCATCCTAGAGCAGAACTCGAGAATGTTTATAGGAATACAAAATTACCCAACACCCAACAAGGTAAAACGTCTAGCATTTAATCAAAGATTACGGGGATTGCGAGCAAGCGGAAAATAAGAACAGTTTTTATAAGAAAAATCTATCAATTAAAGCCAATTCCTTTTAGGGCTACGTAATATTTCATTGTATAAATGTGCCACTTCTTTATCTATTCACCTCTCAATAGACATCTAGACTGCTTCATGTCCTGGCTGTTGTAAATATTGCTGCAATGAACATTGCAGTACATGTATCTTTTAGAATAGTGATTTTTCTCAGGGTATATGCCCAGTAGTATGATTGCTGACTCTACGGTAGATCTGAGGCTTCCCTGGTATATTGAGGCTGCCCTGGTGGCTCAGATGGTAAAGAATCTGCCTGCAATGCAGGAGACCTGGGTTTGATTCCTGTGTTGTGAAAATCCCCTGGAGAAAGGCATGTCTATCCACTCCAGTAATCTTGCCTGGACCATTCCATGGACGGAGGAGCCTGGCAGGCTACATTCCTTGGGGTTGCAAAGAGTCAGACACGACTGAGCAACTAACACTTTCACTTTTCATGGTAGATTCATTCCTAGTGTTTTAAGGAATCTCCATACTGTTTTCCACAATGGCTATATCAGTTTACATTCCCATCAACAGTGCAGGAAGGTTCTCTTTTCTTCACAACTTTCCCAGCATTCAATGTTTATAGATTTTTTGATGATGGCCATTCTGACTGTTGTGAGGTGATATACCTCATTTTAGTTTGATTTGCATTTCTCTGAATAATGAGTGATGTTGAGCATCTTTTAATGTCTTTATGGGCCATCTGTATGTCTTCTTTTGGGCTTCCCTGGTGGCTCAGACAGTAAAGCATCTGCCTGCAATGCGGGAGACGTGGGTTCAATCCCTGGGTCATGAAGATCCTCTGGAGAAGCAAAGGGCAACCCACTCCAGTAATCTTGCCTGGAAAATTCCATGGACTGAGAAGCCTGGTAGGCTACAGTTCATGGGGTTGCAAAGAGTCGGACATGACTGAGCAACTTCACTCACTCATGTTTTCTTTGGGAAAATATTGGTTTAAGTCTTCGGCACATTTTTCATTGGGTTGTTTTTTTTTCTGATATTGAATCGTATGAGCTGCTTATATATTTTAGAGATTAACCGTTTGTCTGTTGCTTCATTTGCAACTATTTTCTCCCATTCTGAGGGTTGTCTTTTTATCTTGTTTATAGTTTCCTTTGCTGTGCAAAAGCTTTTAAGTTTTATGAGTTTTCATTTTTTAATTTTTGTTTTTCTTTCCATTAATCTAGCAGGTAGGTCAGAATTTGAGTCAGATGTAGTGAGGTGGATGAACCTAGACTCTTACACAGACTTACGTATGTCAGAAAGAGAAAAACAAATATCATATATGGAATCCAGAAAAATGGTACCGATGAACCTAGTAGACAACAGATTCAGGGACATAGAAGCAAAAGGTGAGGGTGGGATGAATTAAGAAATAACGTTACATATATACACAATCATGTATAAAATAGATGGTGGGAAGTTGCTAAATAGCACAAGGAGCCCAGCCTGACACTTTGTGATGACCTAGAGGGGTGGGATTAGGGGAGAAAACAGTAATTCATGCTCTTATACAGCAGAAACCAACACAAAATTGTAAAACAATTTTCTACCAAGTAAAAAATAAAGATTTTTTTAAAATTCAGTATTGATATGGATTTAGAATTTTCAGACATATACATTACAACAATTAAACTTAAATTATAATCAAGTATGCTGCTGTTGCTGCTAAGTCGCTTCAGTCGTGTCTGACTCTGTGCGACCCCATAGATGGCAGTCCATCAGGTTCCACCATCCCTGGGATTCCCCAGGCAAGAACACTGGAGTGGGTTGCCATTTCCTTCTCCAATGCATGAAAGTAAAAAGTGAAAGTGAAGTCGTTCAGTCGTGTCCGACTCTTAGCGACCCCATGGACTGCAGCCTACCAGGCTCCTCCATCCATGGGACTTCCCAGGCAAGAGTACTGGAGTGAGGTGCCATTGCCTTCTCCAATAATCAAGTATACTATAATGTAAATTAAAATATCAATTATAATGGAAACACATATGCGTATCCCATATATTCAAATGATAAATATTAACATGGAGATATTTTTTTTTTAATTAAATTCTAAAGAATAAATTTGTAATGTCTGAGATAAAATACACATTAGATGGGTATCTTAATTTGAGCTGCTATAACAAATTACCATAGGTTGGGTGGCTTAGACAGCAGATACTTATTTCTCACAGTTTTAGAGGCTGGCAAGACTGAAATCAAAGTGCCAGCAGATTCACCATTCAAATATTGGTGAGGGAACCAGTCTTCTGGTTGTATTCTCATATGATGGAGAGAGAGAACTAGATTAGATCTCTGGTCTCTTCTCATAAGGGTATTAAACACATGATAAGGAAGCTACTGGTATCAGTTCAGTTCAGTTCAGTTCAGTCGCTCAGTCATATCTGACTCTTTGTGACCCCATGAATCGCAGTACGCCAGGCCTCCCTATCCATCACCAACTCCCAGAGTTCACTCAGACTCGTGTCCATCGAGTCAGTGATGCCATCCAGCCATCTCATCCTCTGTCGTCCCCTTCTCCTCCTGCCCCCAATCCCTCCCAGCATCAGAGTCTTTTCCAATGAGTCAACTCTTTGCATGAGGTGGCCAGAGTACTGGAGTTTCAGCTTTAGCATCATTCCTTCCAAAGAAATCCCAGGGTTCATCTCCTTCAGAATGGACTGGTTGGATCTCCTTGTAGTCCAAGGCACTCTCAAGAGTCTTCTCCAACACCACAGCTCAAAAGCATCAATTCTTCAGCACTCAGCCTTCTTCACAGTCCAACTCTCACATCCATACATGACTACTGGAAAAACCATAGCCTTGACTAGACGGACATTAGTCGACAAAGTAATGTCTCTGCTTTTGAATATGCTATCTAGGTTGGTCATAACTTTCCTTCCAAGGAGTAAGCGTCTTTTTTTTTTTTTTTTAAATTATTTATTTATTTATTTATTTTTTTTTTTAATTTTTTTTTTTTAATTTTAAAATCTTAAATTCTTACATGCGTTCCCAAACATGAACCCCCCTCCCACCTCCCTCCCCACAACATCTCTCTGGGTCATCCCCATGCACCTGCCCCAAGCAAGCTGCACCCTACGTCAGACATGGACTGGCAATTCAATTCTTACATGACAGTATACATGTTAGAATTCCCATTCTCCCAAATCGTCCCACCCTCTCCCTCTCCCTCTGAGTCCAAAAGTCCGTTATACACATCTGTGTCTTTTTTCCTGTCTTGCATACAGGGTCGTCATTGCCATCTTCCTAAATTCCATATATATGTGTTAGTATACTGTATTGGTGTTTTTCTTTCTGGCTTACTTCACTCTGTATAATTGGCTCCAGTTTCATCCATCTCATCAGAACTGATTCAAATGAATTCTTTTTAACGGCTGAGTAATACTCCATTGTGTATATGTACCACAGCTTTCTTATCCATTCATCTGCTGATGGACATCTAGGTTGTTTCCATGTCCTGGCTATTATAAACAGTGCTGCGATGAACATTGGGGTACATGTGTCTCTTTCAATTCTGGTTTCCTCGGTGTGTATGCCCAGAAGTGGGATTGCTGGGTCATAAGGTAGTTCTATTTGCAATTTTTTAAGGAATCTCCACACTGTTCTCCATAGTGGCTGTACTAGTTTGCATTCCCACCAACAGTGTAGGAGGGTTCCCTTTTCTCCACACCCTCTCCAGCATTTATTGCTTGCAGATTTTTGGATCGCAGCCATTCTGACTGGTGTGAAGTGGTACCTCATTGTGGTTTTGATTTGCATTTCTCTAATAATGAGTGATGTTGAGCATCTTTTCATGTGTTTGTTAGCCATCCGTATGTCTTCTTTGGAGAAATGTCTATTTAGTTCTTTGGCCCATTTTTTGATTGGGTCGTTTATTTTTCTGGAATTGAGCTGCAGAAGTTGCTTGTATATTTTTGAGATTAGTTGTTTGTCAGTTGTTTCATTTGCTATTATTTTCTCCCATTCAGAAGGCTGTCTTTTCACCTTGCTTATATTTTCCTTTGTTGTACAGAAGCTTTTAATTTTAATTAGATCCCATTTGTTTATTTTTGCTTTTATTTCCAGAATTCTGGGAGGTGGATCATAGAGGATCCTGCTGTGATTTATGTCTGAGAGTATTTTGCCTATGTTCTCCTCTAGGAGTTTTATAGTTTCTGATCTTACATTTAGATCTTTAATCCATTTTGAGTTTATTTTTGTGTACGGTGTTAGAAAGTGATCTAGTTTCATTCTTTTACAAGTCTTTTAATTTCATGGCTGCAATCACCATCTGCAGTGATTTTGGAGCCCAGATAAATAAAGTCTGCCACTGTTTCCACTGTTTCCCCATCTATTTTCCCTGAAGTGATGGGACCAGATGCCATGATCTTCGTTTTCTGAATGTTGAGCTTTAAGCCAACTTTTTCACTCTCCTCTTTTACTTTCATCAAGAGGCTTTTTAGTTCCTTTTCATTTCTGCCATAAGGGTGGTGTCATCTGCATAAGCTTATCTAAATCTATTATCTTCCAAGTTCCCATTTCCTAATACCATCACACTGGGGTTTCAAAATGTGAATGTTGGATAAGCATTCAGTCCATAGCAGTGAAATTTGATGCTTACTCCTTGGAAGAAAAGTTATGACCAACCTAGATAGTATATTCAAAAGCGGAGACATTACTTGGCCGACTAAGGTCCGTCTAGCCAAGGCTATGGTTTTTCCTGCGGTCATGTATGGATGTGAGAGTTGGACTGTGAAGAAGGCTGAGCGCTGAAGAATTGATGCGTTTGAACTGTGGTGTTGCAGAAGACTCTTGAGAGTCCCTTGGACTGCAAGGAGATCCAACCAATCCATTCTGAAGGAGATCAACCCTGGTATTTCTTTGGAAGGAATGATGCTAAAACTGAAGCTCCAGTACTTTGGCCACCTCATGTGAAGAGTTGACTCATTGGAAAAGACTCTGATGCTGGGAGGGATAGGGGGCAGGAGGAGAAGGGGACGGCAGAGGATGAGATGGCTGGATGGCATCACGGACTCGATGGACGTGAGTCTGAGTGAACTCCAGGAGTTGGTGATGGACAGGGAGGCCTGGCGTGCTGCGATTCATGGGGTCACAAAGAGTCGGACACGACTGAGCGAATGAACTGAACTGAACTGAACTGAGACTTTGTAGAGGAAAAAAGTAGTGAATGTTAACACATAGCAATAGAAACACTTCAAAATGAAACGCCTATATAGACAAAAAAGATTTTTTAATTAAAAAAAGAATGCATGTATTTGATAGATCTGAAGTAGAGTAATTTCTGTCTCCTTGCTAACACTTGCACTTAGAGATGCAAGAAAAAATTGTCCCTGAGTTTACTGCCTCTGAGCATGACAGCAAGATTGAATAGAGTAATGCAGGAATTACAAAAACATGATAAGGTTGGGGATAGCTTCTGTCAAAAATAACTGAAAAAAGAACTTGTTTGTATCAGAAAAGGAATCTAAAATCTTGGTTTAGAAAGGGTCAGCGAGCTGAATGACGACTCCAAACGGCCCAATATACATGTAATTGGAGTCCTTGAAGGAGATGAGAAAATAGAATAAAAGAAAATATATGTGAATAAATGATGAATAGCAATTTTCCAAACTTGATGAAAACTGTAAAGTCACAAATCAAAAACATTCAATAAAACCCATAGAAAAGAAGAAAAGTATATCAAGACACATATTAATAAACAAAACTTTCAAAGCCAATAATATGAACAATGTCTTAAAAACAGCCAGAAGTTTAAAAATTAGAAAAATAAAATGTTCTATGCAAAGGAGCAAAGATAACGATGACAGCCGAGTCCTTTGGTAACAATGCGAGTAAGATGCCAGTGGGACAATGTAAAGCACTGATGGGACAAAAAAAGAAAGTCTGCCAACCTTGAGTTGAATACATTTGTAAATTACATTTGCAAAAACAAAGGTGAATAAAGACAATTAGGAATAGAAAGCTGAAACACTAAGTCTTTCAGTAATTTATGCCTAGGTCAAATTTATAAAGGTAAGTAATGATATAGAGGGAACACCACTGAAAGAAAAGTTTAATGCGGCAGTTCTTTTAGACATGAAGAGCACAAAGTGTCATGAAGGGCCACAGGGGGAAGCACCAGTGTCAGTCGGGAGGCAGAACAAATCAGCTAAAAAGTCTAGGGTCAGAACCTTTCTTATGTTTTTCACAGAAAAGGCAAGGTAGAACAGGACAAACATCTTGGGATTCACTAATATGAATAATTCATCCAGGCTTTGAGTAATAGGGGCTGCTGCTGGGAATCTGGTCAAGTCAAGTGGGCCTTAGAAAGCATCACTACGAACAAAGCTAGTGGAGGTGATGGAATTCCAGCTGAGCTGTTTCAAATCCTGAAAGACGATGCTGTGAAAGTGCTGCACTCAATATGCCAGCAAATTTGGAAAACTCAACAGTGGCTACAGGACTGGAAAATGTCAGTTTTCATTCAATCCCAAAGAAAGGCAATGCCAAAGAATGCTCAGACTACCGTGCAATTGCACTCATCTCACATGCTAGTAAAGTAATGCTCAAAATTCTCCAAGCGAGGTTTCAGCAATACGTGAACCGTGAACTTCCTGATGTTCAAGCTGGTTTTAGAAAAGGCAGAGGAACCAGAGGTCAAATTGCCAACATCTGCTGGATCATGGAAAAAGTAAGAGTTCCAGAAAAACATCTATTTCTGCTTTATTGACTATGCCAAAGCCTTTGACTGTGTGGATCACAATAAACTGTGGAAAATTCTGAGAGAGATGGGAATCCCAGACCACCTGACCTGCCTCTTGAGAAATCTGTATGCAGGTCAGGAAGCAACAGTTAGAACTGGACATGGAACAACAGACTGGTTCCAAATAGGAAAAGGAGTACATCAAGGCTGTATATTGTCACGCTGCTTATTTAACTTCTATGCAGAATACATCATGAGAAATGCTGGACTGGAAGAAACACAAGCTGGAATCAAGATTACCAGGAGAAATATCAATAACCTCAGATATTCAGATGACACCACCCTTATGGCAGAAAGTGAAGAGGAACTAAAAAGCCTCTAGATGAAAGTGAAAGAGGAGAGTGAAAAAGTTGGCTTAAAGCTCAACATTCAGAAAACGAAGATCATGGCATCTGGTCCCATCACTTCATGGGAAATAGATGGGGAAACAGTGGAAACAGTGTCAGACTTTATTTTTCTGGGCTCCAAAATCACTGCAGATGGTGATTGCAGCCATGAAATTAAAAGATGCTTACTCCTTGGAAGGAAAGTTATAACCAACCTAGATAGCATATTGAAAAGCAGACACATTACTTTGCCAACTAAGGTCGGTCTAGTCAAAGCTATGGTTTTTCCAGTAGTCATGTATGGATGTGAGCGTTAGACTGTGAAGAAAGCTGAGCACCAAAGAATTGATGCTTTTGAACTGTGGTGTTGAAGAAGACTCTTGAGAGTCCCTTGGACTGCAAGGAGATCCAACCAGTCCATTCTAACGGAGATCAGTCCTGGGTGTTCTTTGGAAAGAATGATGCTAAAGCTGAAACTCCAGTAACTTTGGCCACCTGATGCAAAGAGCTGACTCATTGGAAAAGACTCTGATGCTGGGAGGGATTGGGGGCAGGAGGAGAAGGGGATGACAGAGGATGAGATGGCTGGATGGCATCACCGACTTGATGGACGTGAGTTTGAGTAAACTCCGAGAATTGGTGATGGACAGGGAGGCCTGGCGTGCTGCAATTCATGGGGTCGCAGAGTCGGACACAACTGAGTGACTGAAATGAACTGAACCGATCCGAAGGCTTGGAGCAATATAGAACTTGTTTAGGAGTTTATCTGTTCAACTGGAATTTGAAAGAAGTTTCTACACAACTATTATCTGAGTTAAACCAGATATTTTGTACCTAGAATCTGTCTGCAATGTGAGAGACCTGAGTTCAATCCCTGGGTCTGGAATATCCCATTGAAAATGGAATGGCAACCCACTCAAGTATTCTTGCCTGGAGAATTCCATGGACAGTACAGTCGATGGGGTCGCAAAGAATCAGATGCTATTAAGGGACTAACTCTTTCACTTTCACTTTCAGGAACATAGAGGTTTTGAAAGCCTTTTTTCTAAGAGCCCAGCGCTGTGTATTTTGAAAAGTGAAATATGGGTCTTAGTAATTACCAGTAATGTGTATAACCCCAAAGAGAATAACAAGTGTCCTGAAAAAGCCTTGTATTATGACTTCAGAATGTGTATAAACGTGTGATTTTGCTTTATATTTGAGCACAGACTCCTTTCCTTTGGAAGGAACAAGTTTAAGTAACGGCCCAACAGTTTAGAATAAATATGAAGATGGAGCCACATGTTGGTCAGGGCATCCAATATGAAGATAACTGCCTGAATTTGACCAAGTATATTGACCTCTGGGTCCCCCCCCGCCTTTAATTAATGACATGTGGGTTAAACAAGGGAAAGCAGCAATATTTCACTGTCCCCCATCACACATTACTGCTAGTAGTGCCAAATGCATAGTCTAAGAACTCCCACTGCTGTCCGTCTATTGATGCCAAGAGGGTTCTCTGGTTGCCAAAGAACTTGGAGGAGGATTAAGCTCCTCCAGCATCATGGCATCTAGCTAGGGACTGAAGACAGTGGAAGCCACCTGCTTCTGCAGGTGGAATATACCAGAAGACCACAAGTGGTTCCATCCTGTCTTGAGGGGGCCTTGAGAGCCCTGACAAGTTTGTGGAATGTAGTTTCCATGATCCAGAGCCTAATGGGTAACTGAATATGGAGGGTCACAGGCTCAGGGTCTGTAAGACCTTCCATCTCTCGGAGACTGCAGTGTGAAACCAGCAATTGTTTTTTGAATGGTGTACAACATGAAGCCAAGAGTGGTAGTTTCTTGTATCAGAAGCCCTTTAGCAATTAATGGCAATCATAGCTTGCTCAGCAACTTCAGGAGGCCAGAAAAGAGAAGAGGGAGTAAACCTTGTAACCACGTGTTAGAAATGACTTCATAATTATGACACCAAAAGCATGATTTATAAAGAAGGAAAAAATAATTTAACTTCACCACAAGTTAAAACTACTGTCCTTATAAATATATTTTTAAGAAATTAAAAAAGAATGAGCCACAGACTAATAAAGGACTTATTTCTAAAATGTAAAAATAATTTTCAAAGTTTGAAATAAGAAAATAAACAAGTGGTTAAAGATGAGCAAAAGAGGTATGAACAAACACTTCAAAGAAAATAGACAGGTTTTAATTTACTTGCTATCATGAGTCATTAAGAAGATAAAATTATAACACTGAAATACCACTACCTACCAGTTCAAATGCCTAAAATCAGGGGGCAAAATAGTTGACCATATGAAGTGTTTGTGAGGATATGAAGGAACTAGAACTCTTATACATTCCTGGTGGAAATATAAAATGGTACAACCACTTTGGAAAACACTTCAACTTTTTTTCAAATGTTAAATATTCATCTACCTTATGATCTAGCCATTCCATTCTTAGGTGTTTATCCAAGAGAAATAAAGGTATATGTCCATAAAAAGACCTCTTTACAAATGTTAATAGCATCTTTATTTGTACTAGGCCAAATGTGGAATCAACCTAAAAGCCTGTCAATGTGGACTGGCAAAAATAAATTTTGGTGTGTCCATAAAATGGATTGGTGCTTAGTAATTAAAAGGAATGAAATATTGATACATGCAACAACATGGATAAACATCAAAGTAATTGTTCTGAGTGAAATAATTCTGAGAAATGGGGACATGTATTGAATGATTTTATTGATATAAACCCCTAGAAAATGTAGATTGACCTGTAATGACAGAAAACAAGTAAGTGTTTGCTTGGGGATGTTCAGTTCAGTTCAGTTCAGTTGCTCATTTGTGTCTGACTCTTTACGACCCCATGGATTGCAGCACGCCAGGCTTCTCTGTCCATCACCAACTCCCAGACCTACTCAAATTCATGTCCATCAAGTCAGTGATACCATCCAAACATCTCATCCTCTGTTGTCCCCTTCTCCTCCCACCTTCAATCTTTCCAGCATCAGCGTCTTTTCAAATGAGTAAATTCTTCACATCAGGTGGTCAAAGAATTGGAGTTTCAGCTTCAGCGTCAGTCCTTCCCATGAATATTCAGGATTGATTTTCTTTAAGATGGACTGGTTAGATCTCTTTGCAGTCCAAGGGACTCTCAAGAGTCTTCTCCAGCACCACAGTTCAAAAGTATCAATTCTTCAGCACTCAGCTTTCTTTATAGTCCAACTCTCACATCCATACATAACTACTGGAAAAACCACAGCTTTGACTAGACAGACCTTTGTCTCTGCTTTTTAACATGCTGTCTAGGTTGGTCATGGAGATACAGTAAATTTTAGGTGATGATGGATATATTTACTACCTTGACTATGGTGATGGTTTCACAGATATATATGAACGTTGACATGTACCAAAATGTGCATTTAATTATGGGTATTTTATATCTCAATAAATCAGTTGTTAAAATGACAATTTTGGAGATATGCATGAGGTAATAACTGTGTTGGTCTTGGGATGAGATCCAAAGTCTGATAATCTGCCCCCTCACACACCAAGAACTGAGACATTATCAATTGAGTATTTTACATCAGGAAAAATGTTGCTTTTGAAAATAGATGATAAATTGCTAGATAGATAACAGATGATAGAGAGACAGGTGCATTGATGAAAAATCAATAATTGATACTGAATGGATAGATAATAGATGTTAGTGAGATAGAAAGGTAGATAGATAAATGATTGAGAAAAAGATAACAGAGAAATAGAAAGGTACATAGAAAATTCATAGATGATATTAGATAGATAGATAATAGGGAGATAGATAAATTGATAGATGATACATGATGGAGAGAGGTGATTGATAGGAGACTGTGGAGTTACGACAAATGAACACTCTTTCTTCTTAGCTACTTAGCCATCACTGTAAACTCGTCATATGGAAGTGTCCTCCTTTTACAGAGGGGTCAGTGCCAAGATGAAGAGAGTCAATAGCCCTGCCTGAGGCTGTGAGGCTGCAGAGAGGTCAGTACCTGAGGCCTCTTACAACATCCCTCTGTCTGTGATACAACTGGAAGGGCTGTAAAGGGCTGAGAGGGAATCCTTCCTCTCCCACCCCCTGATGCCCAGAGCTTTGTCACTCTCCAAAGACACTTCACAGCAGCCTCATATTTCTCATTTAACCCCCGTACAGACTCAACCATGGCTACCCCGGATCATAACATGAATGTGCGGAAAGTTCAGAATGTTCCAGTGTACGAGGCAGCAAATCTGCAGGGAGATTTTAGTTCATTTTGTGGCACTTTGGCTGTTCTAACAAGATATACAATAGAACAGAACTGCTCATCAGATGATTTCCAGGAACAAAGCACTTTGTGGACCTATTAGGAAGCCATGGGGTCAATGCCTAATGCTTCTGTACGCAGGAGTTTGAGCCTGGCATTTTCCCATTCTGGCCAGGCTCTAAGGGAAAGAATAAGGCTTTTAGTTTGGGGAAAAGTCAGAAGAAACAGTTATAAAATTTCATAATGGGAAATAGTGTTTCTCTTATCTTATTAAACTCCCAAAACTTTTATCACTGAACATCACTCTTGACCTTAAAAAGCTAGGCTAAAATAATTATTTGGGGGTTTTTATTTTGAAGTCAAGATTAAACAACAACAACAACAACAAAATAAGGTTGTAGAGCAGAGAGGAAATGTCTCTGAAAATTTAAACCAATGTATACTAAAATTTCTCTAGCAAAAGAAAGAAGAGAAAAATGATGAGTTCACTATGGTTAATTGTATTAATGTGATATGTCTGAATAGAATAGTTAATTGTAAGGAAAACTGTCTGTAAGCTCAGGAAAGATTCTTGGTTGATTTTCTCTCTGTCCCTTTCTCTCTTTCTGCCTCCTCCTTGCCTTCATCCATTTTTTTTTTTTTTTAACAACTAAAACTGACTGTTAGAGGTAATCTAATAAAGAAGTGAAAGATGTTCAGTCGTGTCTGACTCTTTGTGACCCCATGGATTATACAGTCCATGGATTCTCCAGGCCAGAACACTGGAGTGGGTAGCCTTTCCCTTCTCCGGGGGATCTTTCTAACGTAGGGATAGAACCCAGGTCTCCCACATTACAGATGGACTCTTTACCAGCTGAGCCACAAGGGAAGCCCAAGAAACTGGAGTGAGTAGTCTATCCCTTCCCCAGCGGATCTTCTTAACTCTGGAATTGAACCAGAGTCTCCTGCATTGCAGGCAGATTCTTTACCAACTGAGCTATCAGGGAAGCTCCAAAAAAGAAATAAAGTGCTACCTAATAAAGAAAGTGGTAGCCTAATATAGAATTCTAGTGAAATCAGATGAATAACAATACAGAATTTGGATTATATTTAATTTTTAACAAGCAGGATATCACATTACCAAAATTTGAAAATACTACAAAGTTTACCCAGACACTTGTAATATTATTACGTTGTCAAGTTAAAAGACAGAAAAATGTATTTTTGTCCATTTAAAATAAGAGAGTTTTGGAGACACTGGGCATTCTTAGTGTAGAGGTGAGGGCAAAGAGGATGTTTTTGCATATTTGTATTATAAACAAATTACATACTCATCCAGTGCAATAAACAAATTACATACTCAATCCAATATTTCTACAAGTATATATGACAGGTCCTTCTGGATAAGATCAATGAGTTTTCAAGTACATTCTTCATATTGTAGAACCAAGAGGCTTGTCTTGGGCAGTCCAATAACTTCCATGATTATATCATTAAAATTTAGAAATACATCTTTGGTTCCATTTTAGTAAAACAATGAGGAGCTACCATTATCTATGATTGTATCTAAATCCTCTTGAATATTTATATATTAATTATCTTATGCCCTTGTTATATTCCCTAGGGTTCAAAAAAAGGCATTTGCTTATAAATTATTAAACTAATATCATAAGCTCTTTAATTTAGGATCTCATTTAATTCTCACAATAACTGTATGGTAAGTACTCTTACCATTCTCTTTCTACAGATGAATCTGAGATATTGACAAGATAAGTAAATTTCCCAGGGTTACAAAGCTAAATGATGCTTTGTAATCAGGTAATGAATTCAGATATTATGATTGTAATAGTCTGCGTGCTTAATGGAACCTGTTAGTCACTCAGTCATGTTCGACTCTGCAACTGTGTGGACTGTAGCCCGCCAGCCTCCTCTATTCATGGAATTCTTCAGGCAAGAATACTGGAGTGAGTTGCCTTTCCTTTCTCCAGGGGATCTTCCTGAACTGGGGACAGAACTCTGGTCTCCTGCATTGCAGGCAGATTCTTTACCATCTGAGCCACCAGGGGAACTAACTACATGCTTAATTACTACCCTGCATGATTTCTCTGGACTGATTTTCTGAGATTTGAGAAAAAGTATGTTCATCCTACATATCATCATAATGTTATTGAAGGAAAGATCCTCGCTGTAAATAATCAACAGTGATTCATAAACTGGCTGTACTACTAAATATATTCATTTTCAGGCATGAGTCTGGCTTTGAAAAAAGATATTTTTTTTTTCTATTTTCATCTTTACAACAACATAATTATAAATTGTCATCATTATTACCCTTGTGAATTTGTTTAGAACTTTAAAATTTATTTATGATGAGCCCTGTAGAAGAAACTGTAACTATGTCCCTTTGTTCAATGTTAGGCTTTAAATTTAAATAAAACTTTAAATAGAACAAATTTGAATGTAATCATGTTGATAAAATTAACAGAGATGAATACAAAGAAATGGAAGTTGTCATCAGCAGGGTAAATTTGTTTATAAAGATGTTATAAAGATATATCAATAAAAAAGACATCTCTTTGTCTTCAGGTCTTAACTTTTACTTGTTACACAACCATATCCTCTCATTGGTGGAATGTTGAAACTCAGCAATGCTATGTGTGTGGTTCAATAGCTCCTAAAACTATTTACTTAAAGTAACAATACTTTTCACTGTGCATTGTAAATGAAGGACTGAAATGAATGTAGTACCATTGCATTTAATTGGAAGATTTAGTCAGGCAGGCAAGAAAATCCCCTAACCAGAAATAGCGACATGTGGGCTAGTGTTCTAGCCACTAGTAATTGCTTAATGGTACAGAGAATCCCGGTGAAAAGCCCGCGAGATAGTCTTACTATTAGTGTAAACCAAATTCAAAGCTTTGGTTTGCTTGCTTGGGCATTATGTGCACTTATGAGATTAGATTAATGATAGTCCAAACGGGTTCTGTTATGGCAAGTACAATCTTAATGTTTCATGGCTTTAACCATATTATTTCAGCAAGTCCCAGGTCTTAAATGAACCTCATTATTACAATCTAAGTAACTTTGAATGAATTCAGCCCCTTAACAGAAAATGTCTGTCTCTTCCAATTCCCCCATTTTGCCTGTGATCCTATAACCCCATGAACTCAGAACTTGTAGTAACCCTACATTGCATTCTTTTCTGGAAAGGCCAGGGCTAGTCCAGTTCTCAGGACTCCATGGCTCCATTTATATCAACTCTTTTCTGCCCATTTCCAGTTTTTAACCCTAGTCATTTCGCTCCTGGTGGAGACTAGAAGCCTGCTCGTCAGCATCAAAGGTTGCAGATCCTAGGCTCTCCAGTTTTCAATCATAAACTGTCATCTTTCTTTAACTGTGAAGCTTGTAAAACAGAGACTCAATGGTCTCTTCCGTCAGATTGTAACTCATAAACTTCTCTGAATAATAAATTAACTTCATGCATGCTTTGTTAATCTGCCTCACCCTTCCCATGGATCCATACCTCTCATGATCTATTATTAATAAACTTCCCCAGATCTGAAATCCAAGTGACCCCTCTGAATTTCTCTTTCATGCTCCAGCCAATCACCAAGTCCCACAAGGTATTCCTTCATACTAATCCCTGCTGTTTCATGCTCACCATGTTCATAGCGCTTCAAGTCTGCAACACTTTATACCTATGTAATGATAGTAATTTCTGGGATGGCCTTTTGGAAGGCGATGGCACCCTAGCTCCAGTACTCTTGCCTGAAAAATCCCATGGACAGAGGAGCCTGGTGAGCTACAGTCCATAGTTTCACAGAGTCAGACACTACTGAGCAGGCACATACACACACACACACACACACACACACACACACACACATCTCTTCAATTCCCTTCTTAGAAGCAGAACAGCCTCATCAAGGAGGCACTATGTTAGATTTCTTTATCTTACTGTAAGCTGCAGCTAAAAAAAGCCTAGGGTATGCAAAAAAATAAAGTTGAAAATGATTGTCTAGCAACTAGAAGCTGTTCAGACAAATATTATATCACTGAATCATGCATAGTATGCTTTCAAGGATGATTTACTGCTATGAGGAAATGTTCATGACATAGTGTGTTAAAAACAAAATTAATTATAATAGTCATGTTAGTACTGAGACTTCACTGATTGCTCAGCCCTTTACCTGCATTCCTTTTTTTAGACATTCACTGCAGAAGCAAGACATAAAAATGTTTAAAACTGGACATTTTTGGCTTATGTGCTTTCAAAATTTTGTAAATGAGACTATATTTGTTTATTTATCAGAAAAATATTATTTCAGAAAGCCAAATATTAATCCAAGCTCAAACATGGTTAGTCATCCCATTTATATCATATCTTTGCAACCTTGCTAGTGCCCTTAAAGAATTATTAATTGTACTCTGTTCTTATCATGAGTACAATCTACTAGAATATATATCCCTTATTATTATTATTTTAATTTTATTTTTACTTTATTTTACTTTACAATACTGTATTGGTTTTGCCATACATTGACATGAATCCACCACGGGTGTACATGCGTTCCCAAACCTGAACCCCCCTATATATCCCGTATTAAACTGTACGTTTCTTGAAGGAAGAGCCATGTGTGGCCTCATTGCAATGTTGGGCACAGTAGAGCTTCAAGGAACATCCATAGGGACAAATGATCTTGATGATAGGAAAAGGCTGCTTTTCTAAATATTCCACAATTAATAATCACATAAGTAGCAAGGAAAACTAATATTATTTTTTTAAAAAAAGCAACCTTGACAGTTCAGTTCAGTTCAGTCGCTCAGTCGTGTCTGACTCTTTGCAACCCCATGAATCTCAGCATGCCAGGCTTCCCTGTTCATCACCATCTCCCGGAGTTCAGACTCACGTCCATCGAGTCCGTGATGCCATCCAACCATCTCATCCTCGGTCGTCCCCTTCTCCTCCTGCCCCCAATCCATCTCAGCATCAGACTCTTTTCCAATGAGTCAACTCTTCACATGAGGTGGCCAAAGTACTGGAGTTTCAGCTTTAACATCATTTCTTCCAGAGAAATCCCAGGGTTGATCTCCTTCAGAATGGACTGGTTGGATCTCCTTGCAGCCCAAGGGACTCTCAAGAGTCTTCTCCAACACCACAGTTCAAAAGCATCAATTCTTCAGCACTCAGCCTTCTTCACAGTCCAACTCTCACATCCATACATGACCACAGGAAAAACCATAGCCTTGACTAGACAGACCTTAGTCAGCCAAGTAATGTCTCTGCTTTTGAATATGCTATCTAGGTTGGTCATAACTTTTCTTCCAAGGAGTAAGTGTCTTTTAATTTCATGGCTGCAATCACCATCTGCAGTGATGTTGGAGCCCCCAAAAATAAAGTATGACACTGTTTCTACTGTTTCCTCATCTATTTGCCATGAAGTGATGGGACCAGATGCCATGATCTTCGCTTTCTGAATGTTGAGCTTTAAGCCAACTTTTTCGCTCTCCTCTTTCACTTTCATCAAGAGGCTTTTTAGCTCCTTTTCACTTTCTGCCATAAGGGTGGTGTCATCTGCATATCTGAGGTTATTGATATTTCTCCTGGTAATCTTGATTCCAGCTTGCGTTTCTTCCAGTCCAGTGTTTCTCATGATGTACTCTGCATAGAAGTTAAATAAGCAGGGTGACAATATACAGCCTTGATGTACTCCTTTTCCTATTTGGAACCAGTCTGTTGTTCCATGTCCAGTTCTAACTGTGGCTTCCTGACCTGCATACAGATTTCTCAAGAGGCAGGTCAGGTGGTCTGGTATTCCCCTTTCTTTCAGAATTTTCCACAGTTTATTGTGATCCACACAGTCAAAGGGTTGGCATAATCAATAAAGCAGAAATGGATGTTTTTCTGGAACTCTCTTGCTTTTTCCATGATCCAGCGGATGTTGGCAATTTGATCTCTGGTTCCTCTGCCTTTTCTAAAACCAGCTTGAACATCAGGGAGTTCACGATTTATGTATTGCTGAAGCCTGGCTTGGAGAATTTTGAGCATTACTTTACTAGCGTGTGAGATGAGTGCAATTGTGTGGTAGTTTGAGCATTCTTTTGCATGTCCTTTCTTGGGATTGGAAAACTGACCTTTTCCAGTCCTGTAGCCACTGCTGAGTTTTCCAAATTTGCTGGCATATTGAGTGCAGCACTTTCACAGCATCATCTTTCAGGATTTGAAACAGCTCAACTGGAATTCCATCACCTCCACTAGCTTTGTTCGTAGTGATGCTTTCTAAGGCACACTTGACTTTACTTTCCAAGATGTCTGGCTCTAGATGAGTGATCACATCATCATGATTATCTGGATCGTGAAGATCTTTTTTGTACAGTTCTTCTGTGTATTCTTGCCACCTCTTCTTAATACCTTCTGCTTCTGTTAGGTCCATACCATTTCTGTCCTTTATCGAGCCCATCTTTGCATGAAATGTTCCCTTGGTATCTCTAATTTTCTGAAAGAGATCTCTAGTCTTTCCCATTCTGTTGTTTTCCTCTATTTCTTTGCATTGATCGCTGAAGAAGGCTTTCTTATCTCTTCTTGCTATTCTTTGGAACTCTGCATTCAGATGCTTATATCTTTCCTTTTCTCCTTTGCTTTTTGCCTCTCTTCTTTTCACAGCTATTTGTAAGGCCTCCCCAGACAGCCATTTTGCTTTTTTGCATTTCTTTTCCATGGGGATGGTCTTGATCCCTGTCTCCTGTACAATGTCACGAACCTCATTCCATAGTTGACAGTGTCTAATAAGAAATATAAAGAAGAACACAGTCAAATAAACCAAATATCCCCATTAGATTATTACTCTCATTAAGAATGTTGATATTAAATTACAACATAAAGAACACATGCATGATTTAAAAACTCAAAACCACCAATGTAAAAAGTAAAAGCTGCTCTCTCAAAAAACCCCACCCAAAACTCAAATGCAACTAGTATATGTAATTTCTTTTGACTTCTTTCAGAAACCATGAACATTCATGGATGTAACCATTTATATATGTGTGTGTGTGTTTATATTTATACATAATAGTAGATATAAAATATATGTGAAATACACATGCATATGTTTATATATAAACCTAATGAAAAATGTCCTGTGAATATAAGAAATCATATTATATATACCACAGTCCTTTTGATTTTTCAACTTAATATGCCTAGGGTTCTTACTACTCATAATTTAACAATATCCTATTGACAGATACTCTGTTATCAAAATTATTTTTTCCAAGCGTCTTTGCAAAAAGATGTGTATCTATGGCACACAAATACAAATTGCATATGGAAGATTATATGTATGGATATGCTATGTTTGTGTGTGTGTGTGTGTAAGTTATATAACTTCTAGAAAACTATTTATTTTGAACTTGGAGACACATCAATACATTTTTCTCCAAAAAGTCTGGAGGAGGTGGTAAGCCTGCCTCCGATCTCTCTAGCTCTGGGGAGAAATCAATCTTAGCATTTATTTCATCAAAGAGATGAAAAATGGTAATCTGTTATCACTTCAATTTGCAATTTTTAAAACTATAAGTAAAACTGAGACACTAAATATATTTTTGTATATATTTCTCATAATTGTTTTCTATTTTTTAATCAATTTGCTTGAGCTTTTATTAATGACAAAAATAGACCTTTGTCAAATGATGAACACATTCTGTCCTAGGTTGGCTTTGACAGTCAGCCTTTTAAAAGTTGCAGTATTAGTTTTTGTTGTCATCCAGAATATTTTTAGTCAAGTATATCTCCCATATTTTATCATATCTGAATTTTGTGTTTATTAGGAACATTTACCCACTCCAGGATGAAAACCAAATTCACACATGCTTTATTCTAAATGGTTTATTTACTGATTTATGAATCCTGATTTTAAAACATTTTAATCTGCTCAGTCGTGTCTGACCCTCAGCGACCCTATGGACTGCAGCCCACCAGGCTCCTCCATCCATGGGATTTTCCAGGCAGGAGTACTGGAGTGGGGTGCCATTGCCTTCTCCAATTTATGTTTATATATTTGCTATATGGGATTCCCAGGTGGCTCAGTGGTAAGGAATCTGCCTGCCAGCGTAGAAGACAGTGGTTTAATTCTGGGTTGGGAAGGTCTCCTGGAAGCCAAAAATGTCAACCCACTCCAGTATTCTTGCCTGGAAAGTCCCATGGACAGAGAGGCCTGGTGGAGCCTGGCAGGCTACAGTCCGTGGGGTCCCAAAGAGTCAGATGTGACTGAGCTACTGAGTACACAACACACAGCACACATTTGATGTATAGAAAGTTTGGCAAAGTCGGGAATCTTAGGTTGGCTCATCTTTCTGTTCTTGCTTTTCCATATAATTATCTGGCCTCCTCCCTCCACCCACAACCCCGACCCTCAAATGCTCCACAGGTCCTCTCCTAAGAGAACAGTTTGAGGGAGTAGCCTTATAACCTTGGTTGCTACACCTGGCATTTACCCTCTATGTTCACTGAAGTCCCATCGTCAAGGCTGGTGTCTCAGTGATGTATCTTCCTCTAGTAGGGGACACAGTAAGGAGTTCTGAGGACTTACTTCAGAGAAACCACACATCAGAGAAAGCCTGGATTGTTTCCTTCCCTCTGGAGTTTTCACTCCTCATAAAGGCAAGTGGTGAAAGACTTGGCCTCCTCCCTTAACTGTGAAGAGGGCTGGAAGGAACTGCCTTGAGATCTCCCACAGTGCCTCTTTGTAGGCAGCTCTGCAGCTTCCTGGCTCCAGAGGATGCCAAGCAGCCTGGGAAGCTCTGGTGCTTCCTCCAACGTCTCCTGCCCCCTTCATTTAGCGATGTGGATTTTTGGACGCTTCCGGCCAATAGCCCTTTCCACCGGGTGAGGGCTGCTGACAGAATTTTGTCCTTGCTTGTTTGTTTTCATTCTTCTCCTATGGCGACGTTGGAGGGTGGGAGTGGGAAACGTTTGAGATCTGGTTTTACTCCCCTATCTTAAATAACAGGAAGTTCAAACTATTGTAATCATTTTTAAATCATCCACTGTCATGGGAAAATGGCTAAAATAAATAGCCCGCAGTGCTCGCTTCTGTAAAGAAAACGGTGTCTCTTGAGAAAAGATCATTAAAATCCAAGAAAAAGTTCAAAAGGAAATTTTGATCAATGTTATTAATTGATCCATACTTATATAGGAGAACTTCTTCTTACTTAAATCTTCCTTAGAAGCAACAGTTCTTATCAAATTCTTCAAAAGCCACTTAAACTTGAAAGGATATAACATTAATCCTTTTTGCCCCTGCTTCCTATCACTGGCAGAAACAAAATTTTTTAAAAATTATGAATCTAGAATACTAATACAACAATGGAATCCATGTATTTTCCCCCCACGGCAATTCAACAGCTGTTCTATGGGAACCAACCACATTTACCATTGAAACAATATGGGAAATTAATAACTCTGAGCATAAATTAGATCACTGCTTTACCTATGAGTTTCCAGGCTCAAATATGATTTTAAATATAGGTACACAGACTTTAAACAAATGTCACAGACTTGTATTGCTCTAGGAATGCACTGACAACTTTGAATATTCCAGCTTTACATTCTTCATAACCCAGTCAAATTCAAATAATCATCATTGGAATTCTCTTCTTTTCCCAATTCTCAACATTCTGGATTTTTCTTCACATTTTCACAAAGCTGATATAATCTGGAAAAAAATAAAAACAGCATACATGAATCTTTTTCCAACATTTGGGTTATGGCTCTTAATAGAAGCTTCATGTTTTTGACCCACAGAAGATCTGTGGAAAATGCCCTCCAGGATAAATTTTCTTCTGTGCCTACAAAGATGAAAGACTCCTACCAGAGGGATAACATTTGCCTCAAGCTTTCAAACTGTGATAACCAGGTTCCTTACTTGTGCACCATTTCAGTTAACTCTAGTCAAGTCCACCAATCAGAATCACCACCCATGACCTTGTCCGCCATTTAGAAAATGATTTCCCAAACCACAGAGGGTTAATTTGCAACACACCTTTCCCTACAAGGGTTTGTTTCTCTTTCTGAAGAGTCCAAGGTGGTGATAACCAGGACAATATCTTTTCTGACACTGATATTTCTGTTTTTAAAAATATAACAAAAACTCAAACGCAAAACACAGAATTCCCCCCCCACCCCCCACCCCCCAACTTCCCATATAAGGTCTCAAACTACAGCCCTGGGCCTGTGGATTCCTCTGAAGCTACCAGATTGTGCAATGTACTATCACAGGACATCATGTAAGAGCCCTGCTCCAGTCACATCCAATAAGTAATCTGGCATGAAGGAAAGTTAACTAAATTAGTGGCCAATTGGGACACTTGGTGACCTACTAAGGAACTAAGGAACTAAGTCCTCTGAACTTTTCCATTCGGCTTTGCCTTCATACTTTAATAGGGACCGAATCCCCATTAACAATTGAGCGGCGACAATAAGTGCCATCAGGAAAAGGAAATTCAATTTTCGTGGGGGATGACAGCCTTACCTTTTCGCGCTTAATTGGCCGTATTGTCTCCAAAAGTTAATTGGTTACTTAGTCCAGGTAGTTAGTAAAATGTTTAGCTGCGTCAAAAAGCTCAGGCTCCCACTGTTAATGGGGCATGAAATGGAATGTTTGATACTGCAAATAAAATCAGTGATATTCAAGGATGTTATGGTAGGTAATGCGTTGAAACTGCCATTTAATGGGTCCTGGAAGATTAGGGTAGTGTCAGCCGGAACCGCCCGGGCTCTTTTCTGACATTGTTAGTTGCCTCTTCATTTACTTAACGGCTGTCTGCACTGATTACATAGGCATAAAACTCCCTACAAAAAAACAACAGAGACACGCTCTATTAGCAGTCCAATTAGAACTATTTGCATATTACAGTTCATTTCTGCTTAAGTGAATCCCTAATACAACTTTAGGAAAAAAAAAATTCTATTGTGTCATTTGAAAGAAAGAGAAAAGAAAAGACTTAAAGGTGATCTCTCTCTTCCTCTTCCTTTTCTTGTCTCACTTTATCCTTTTTCCTTTTCTCTCACTTTCTCTCTTCCACCTCTAATATTTATTGTCTATCTTGGGTAGAAAGGAGAAAATAAAAACTTTAAACTTGAGACAGTTTTGTCGATGTTCCTGAAGATGAAGACATACTTGTGGTCATTCAGTCCTACAAAAATGCAGAGTGGTGTCATGCCAGGGGTATGCTTCATTTAGAGAAATGATTCTACTTTTGAGAGATGTCTCCAGTTTGTTTTACATCCATTATTGCTCTGAATTTTCAAGCAAGCAGTTCACATCTGTAACAATGTCCCTGCTGAGTCAGAGCCCTTTATAATGGCCTCAGTGTCACCTACCTACACAATCATGGAGAATAGAAACGGGGTTCCAGTGTCTGCCTCTGCACCTCTCAAGTTTCCAAACATAGTAAATTTGGTGGGTGTTCAACTGTACATGAGGTTAACACATGAAACGGATTCCTTTTTTCACAGGTGAAGACAGTGATTAACCTGGCTGAAGCCAGACTAGAGATCTTACTTTTTCAGAAGTGTTTCTTCTTTTTCAAAAGGTCGTTCTGAGTAATAGCATCACTTGATGGCTATTTAGAAAGGCACTGAGTGCTCAGTTGCTCAGTCATGTCTGACTCTTTGAGGCCCCATGGACTGTAGCCCACCAGTCCATGGGGTTTTCCAGGCAAGAATACTGGAGTGGGTTGCCATTTCCTACTCCAGGGGATCTTCCCAACCCAGGGATCGAACCCAAGTTTCCTCCATTGGCAGGAACAGCACTTTACCACTAGCGATACTTGGGAAGTCCATCTGTAGGACACTGATGAATTAAAACCAACATACTTTCTAAAGTTGATGCTGTGAGAATGCATGGAGTGTTTTAAGAGAGCAAGTCCAGCTTACAGCAAATGTTTTTAAGATGCTCCATAGACGTTCATATTATTCCCAACTCTCCTTAAGTCCTATGAGTTGACAGGAGACAGAGAGATTGTAGGGATAGCTCTTAGGCAGCCAAGGAGCTTTTTTTTTTTTTTTTTTTTTTTTGGAATTGGAAAAGGGCCTACTGCACTTTAGAAGAGAGAACACACTGACTGGGGGCTGGGTGTGACAGTGGGCCCAGTGCGTATTTGAAAAGGCATCTCCCTGGATGGGGGTGAGGATGAAGACTCCAGGTTAGGAAGGTTAAAAGCACTCAGGATCTTACATAAGTCACTACTGCTGACCCCCAGTGATGTCTCTGCAACCTCTTGCTGACCATTTTATTCAGAATGAATAAATAGCTCCTCCAAGTACATAAATTCAGGGAGCACAGGACTAGACACCACTCCCAAAGCATCTGGACTTGGCAGCAGAGGAGCAAAGAGCCTGAGAGGGAGAGAACACTTTCCTTTGGGGAATTGCTGTGCCCATGAACTTTATCGGGCTGACATGCCCATCTTTAGATAAAGCCCTGGGTCCCCTCCCTGGGTTCAGTGCACGGCCCTGAATTTTCCCAGACCTAAGATCAGTGAAGGCCACCACATCTGATCATTGATTGGCCTCCTCATCCTGAACAGATTCGAAGACGACACGTGAATGGGGATGAATTGCAGCCATTTGGTTGATCCTGGGGATGGCTTCTTACAAGAGCCCAGGAACACCTTTGATGTCCATGTGCCAACGTAAATGCCTTCAGTGTGTTTTCAAAGCCTTCACCACCCTATTCTCTTTTGCCTGCCTCCCTCATTTCAGAGGTCAGCCCTCCACCTCTACAATTATTCAGATTCACCAGTTGATGGAAGAGTTCAGGAGCTGATCACAACAAACAGGGGAACAAGGAGGGGGAATACTGAAGGTGATGAAAAAACTCTTCAAGAAATAGCGATTTCTAAGGAGTCCTTTTTCTGTTGTTTTTTGTTTCCCCTCTCATCCGCTATTTTAAGTGCAACACGTCCACAATTGTATGGAAACGCGCAAAGGAGAGACAGCAACTACAACAAGAGCCAGGCAAGCCCAGAGCAGTGTAAACAAACCGAACAAAAAGCCTATCAGAGGGGAAGGTAGAATCCTCGATCTGTCATTTTCAATTCTTTTCACCCCATGAGTGGCGACGCAGTGTGAAGCGTGTTGGCGCTGGCTGCCATAGGTATTGTTTGGATGCCCCGTTGGCTCCTCCGTGCCCTCCCTCCTGCTTCTCTGCCGCTCTCATTAACGCCGCCGCCAGATGAGCACCGGCAGAGGCGGAGGCTGACATGCCGGCCCGCTGCCTCGGCGCGTGGCCCTGCCAGCGGTGGCGAGACGGTGCCAGAGCCGGGGAGCCAGGCAGCCCGGAGACACGCACTTTCGCCCCTGGAAGCAGGCTTTGCACCCCGCCAGGAAAACGGCTCTCAGGAAAAGCACTGTCTGCTAGTAAAATGGACTAAATCAGTAAACAGTGATTAAGGCTCTGGCTCCGGCTGACTGTTGTCACCACCTCAGACACATGGCTGCTTCTCCTTACATGCACGCACGCGCACACGCACACACACACACACACACACACACACACACACACACACACACACACACACACACACACACAGAAACCAAAGGGGGAAGGGAGGAATCCTCAGGATGGCCAAAGCTGAGGGAGTGAAGTGAGAAGTTAGGCAGAGAGAAGGATTCGTGTTCCTTCCAGGTGAGATGCTTTCTTATCCTGAAAAATAAAATGAATATTTTAGGATCCTCATTTCCCTCCCTTTTGTTTTTGTTTTCAATTTTTTCATTTTGGTTGTGTGATGAGAATTGCCTTTCTAAATAAAATATCAAGTCAGGAATGTAAGCAGGCATTTGTCCAATTCCACACCCCCTCCTTTTTTGTCTGGTTCGATCCTACTCATCATGCAATCTCAATTCCTCAGATAGGTGGGATAAATCAGAGGTAGCCTTTAAAAACGCTGATGTGTGCTGTATAGTAGAAGCATGTCATTTGATTGAGTTGCCTTAAGCCAGAAGAATAAATTCCAAATGCACATGTATACATTGGCATCAATCCATCTATTTATAGATAGAGATAGATGCCATATATGTCTATTCATGAGGCTTTCCTGGTGGCTCAGCAGTAAAGGGCTTCCCTTGTGGCTCAGCTGGCAAAGAATCCGCCTGCAATGCAGGAGACCTGGGTTTGATCCCTGGGTTGGGAAGATCCCCTGGAGAAGGAAAAGGCTACCCACTCCATTGTTCTGGCCTGGAGAATTCCATGGACTGTATAGTCCACGGGGTCCCAAAGAGCTGGACACGACTGAACAACTTTCACTTTCACTTTTCTTCAGCAGTAAAGAATCTGCCTGCAATGCAGGAGAAAACAGAAGACACGGGCTTGATCTCTGGGTTGGGAAGATACCCTGGAGGAAGGCATGGCAACCCACTCCAATATTCTTGTGTGGAGAATTTCATAAACTGGGGAGCCTGGCAGTCCATAGGGTTGGACACTGAAGCAACTGAGCATGCACACATATCTATGTATGGATACATATATTCGCTATATATAATAGCTATCCTGTTTTTAATCTTTTTACAACACTCTAACCACAATAATTGGAAGTGCATTAGGTTTTTATCAAAAACGTTTTATCAAAATGTTTTCACATGGAGCATACTCACTGTACCTGCACTTTGAACCAAAGAGAGAAGGCTGACTGAAACTCTAAAATACATGAGTATAATTCAAAAACACTCTTGACAACTTGGAGAAACAGTCAGAAACAAGCAGAATTGGGTCTTCTGAGTGCAGTTCCACACAGCATAGAAGAAAAAGCAATGAACAGTACAAACACAGAATCTAGGTCTCACTGCTGCCAACAAGCTGATCATGAATCAGAAACGTGAACCGGGAGCAGCTGGTGGATTCATGAGAAGTTGCTACACCCTGGCCAGCTCCTAGAGGAGACTGTATTTAGCCTTGTGCTTGTGCTATGCTTAGTCACTCCGCCGTGTCCTGCGCTTTGTGATCCCATGGACTATATAGCCCGCTAGGCTCCTCTGTCCCTGGGGATTCTTTAGGCAAGAATACTGGTGTGTGTTGCTATGCCCTCCTTCAGGAGATCTTCCCAACCCAGGGATTAAACCCAGGTCTCCTGCATTGCAGGCGGATTTTTTACTGACTGAGCTACGAGGGGAGTCCTGGACAACCTTAACTTGGCTCAGAGTGGGATGGTTCAAGTTTGCTTATGAAAAGTCAAGGAAGTGGGACTTTTTTTAATTTAAAGGAGAAGAAAAATATGGCAAAAATTTAATGTGTTCACACAGGGAGATGATAGTCCTCAAAAGAAATTACTAAATATTTGCATAGATTCTCTCCCAAATGTCTCTAAAAGACAAGAGTTTTGTTAATAGCAACTCAGGTTTTTTTTTTGGAGGCATTGTCAAAATTGAGGAGCATAGCATCTCACATTTGTGGTGGTCCCTACAGCAAAGCTAACATTGTTCAGAAATGGCTCTGAGTGCTGGAAACCAGACACACTAGGGGGAGGGGATATAAAGAAGTGAAGGGGGAAATCCCAAGATGGAGGGAAAAAAAAAGGAAAAGAAGAGGTTAAGTTTATTTGTGGGTGGTCAGCTAGTAGATACTAGTGTTGAAATGAATGCAGGGATCTTGATTTATTTGACCCAGACTTGTCAGTGGGATGTAATAACAACAGCAATGACAATAATAATAATAGGAAGAAGAGGGAGGAGGAGAGAGGAGAAAGGGGAAGAGGGGAAGAAGGAGGAGGAAGGGAAATAATATTCATAGACATGCTAAAAGTTTCTTGGTCATTAGCAACAATTGATAGCCATTCTGACACAAGATAACTGTGTCCTAGGAAAATGCTTAATTAAGTTACTAACCCACTCTCTCTAGGACTTCCCAGGTGGAGCAGTGGCAAAGAATCCACCTTCTAACGCAAGAGACACAGGTTTGATCCCTGGGTAGGGAAGATCCCCTGGAGTGGGTAATGGCAACTCACTCTAGTATTCTTACCTGGAAAACTCCATGGACAGAGGAATCTAGCAGGCTATGCAGAGAGTCAGACAAGACTGAGGAACTGAGTGCACAAGCACCATTCTCTCTAGGGACTTTTGACAAGCATTTAATCACTTCCCTGTTAACAACAGAAGTATTGAGAAAATTCTCTACATGTAGGCAAATCGCTGAACCATTGCAAGGCTTATTATTTCCAAGTCTAAACTGTGTTTGTGTCTGTTGGAAGTGGTGGTTAGAGCCTCAGTAATTACAGAAGCACTTGGAGCTGGTGAGACCAGTGTTTGAGTACAGTCATTGCTTTGAGCATGTTGTAAGTATATATGTGTTGACTGGCTATGGAGCTGGCTGGACTCAGTGAACAGTGAAACTGCAGGGCTTGACTGGGAACCCAGAAGTCCCCTGCTTGAAGTCACAGCACCCTAGCACGTGAGCAAGACCCCACACCCCATCCCCACCCCTAATAGACTGTAACCTTAAGCTGGGGTATACTTAGTATTCCTGGGCTGGCCACCTTATGTGATGAGCTGACTCATTTGAAAATACCTTGATGCTGGGAAAGATCAAAGGCAGGAGGAGAAGGGGATGACAGAGGATGAGATGGTTGGATGGCATCACTGACTCAATGGAGATGAGTTTGAGTAAACTCCAGGAGTTGGTGATGGACAAGGAGCCCTGGTGTGCTGTGGTCCATGAGGTCATAAAGAGTCAGACATGACTGAGCAACTGAACTGAACTGAGCCTTGGCTTTCCTGGCGGCAAAGCGTCTGCTTATAATGCGGGAGACCTAGGTTCAATCCCTGGATCGGGAAGATCTCCTGGAGAAGGAAATGGCAACCCACTCTAGTATTCTTGCCTGGAAAATCCCATGGACGGAGGAGCCCGGTAGGCTGCAGTCCATGGAGTTGCAAAGAGTCGGACACGACTGAGCAACTTCACTTTCTCTCACTTTCATACTCAGTGTTTGGAGGGTACCCTGATGATCTGCTCCTTGAATGAACCCTCCTGTGGCCAGAACAGTGGTGAGCACTTGTCCCAACCTTCTCCAATCCTTCATCAGGCTATGGTGGGGAAGGGACCCACTCTGGTCATAGCTCAGGAAACTGGCTTGGTGTGTGTGTGTTGGAGGTGGGGGGGGGGTGCAGGTGTATGTGTGTGTGAGAGAGGAAGAGGTTTGCGGGAGGGGAGAGAGAAATGGTATAGTAACCTTTTCAGAGAATTTTAAAGGTATTTTTGTATTTACAAAAAATAAACATTGCGGAATTGCCCTTAGTAAATGGCACCCTGATATCAGCCCCCTTTTTGAATCATGAATGCTTCCCTAACAGCTCAGACTGTAAAGAATCTGCCTGCAGGAGACCCAAGTTCGATCCCTGGGTCAGAAAGACTCCCTAGAGAAGAGAATGGCAACCCACTCCAGTATGCTTGCCTGGAGAATTCCATGGACAGAGGAGCCTGGCAGGGCTACAGTCCATGCGGTCGCAGAGTCGGACAGGGCTGAGTGATTAACGCTTGCCCTTGCACTTCCACTGTTTCCAGTAGTACTCATAGGAGTTCAAGGCTGCCTCTTATCAGCATTTGGAAGCCAGTTTATAGCCTCATTACTGGAAGTCATTGCTTTCCTTTACATATAATAATAGTATTCTGTGTGAAAGTGAAGTCGCTCAGTCGTGTCCGACTCTTTGCGATCCCATGGACTGTAGTCTACCAGGCTTCTCTGTCCATGGGATTTTCCAGGCACGAGTACTGGAGTGGGTTGTCATATCATATACATTGTATGTATATTGTTCATATATATACGTGTGTGTGCTGTATACATATACAACATATAGCATACATTTTTCATAGTATGCAAAATGCATAGTATATCTATATATATACATATATGTATATATTTTATTCAAGAAAATGAAATAGATGATATCAATTCTGAGTTCTAACTCCCCAAAAACTGCCTTTCTAGGAATTGGTATCTCCATTGGTCTCTGTATTAACAGACAAACCCTCTACACAGTCATTATTAGGGAGAACATGTGCCATTAAAATTATATATTTGATGGGGAGGGTGGTGGGAGGGAGGTTCAGGATTGGGAACTCATGTACACCTGTAGTGGATTCATGTCAATGTATGGCAAAACCAATACAGTATTGTAAAGTAAAAAAAAAAAAAAAAAAAAAAAGAATGCTCAAACTACCAAAAAAAATTATATATTTGAGAAATTGGTAAAGAAGTTTGAACGTATCATTGTTCAGTTCAGTTCAGTTCAGTTAGTCATGTCCGACTCTTTGTGACCCCATGAACCACAGCACGCCAGGCCTCCCTGTCCATCACCAACTCCCGGAGTCCACCCAAACTCATGTGCATCAAGTCGGCAAAACCATCCAGCCATCTCATCCTCTGTCGCCCCCTTCTCGTCCTGCCCTCAATCTTTCCCGGTATCATAAGGTGACAACATAATGGAGTGAAATAGACTCCAGCGTCTCTTTGCTCCCATTGCTTTTGCCTTTATTCATGGATAATTGCTGATGCAGCTCATTGTTTGAAAGGTTTTAAAACATTATAGAAAGCGTTTTGTTCTTGAGAAGTTCATTTGGAAATCTACAATGCCATCACAAATTTAGTGAAAATACCCTTTGCAAATATGTTGATATTGATGCTATTTGCCACCTGGCAGGATAATGTCAGCTCTGCAAATGGCCAGTGGAAGTGGGTTGTGATGATTTTCTTCATCTTGCTAAACTTCCTCCTCTCTCAGAGTGTAGGTATGATTAGAGCTGGGGGTGGTATTATCCTGCTATGTAATCTACATGGGTCCCCAATCCAATTAAAAACAGGGCATTTGCTATGTGAACTTATCATCGAAACAAGACTCCTTCTGATGATTGCTACTTGAATCGCCTCCCGTAGACATTTGGAGTTGCCACTGTTCTACAAACCCATCAACAACTTCTGATGTTAAGAGAGTCACAGTTGCTATACAAAATTAAAAGGACACCAGGACATTTACTAAATTTTCTAACACTCCTCCTCCCAAATATCAAAAGAACAAATTTGCAATGATCCTTTCGCTAAATTTCCTTTTACCCTCAGACTCAACCTGAGACAGCAGCTTTTTACTATCAGTCTGTCCTCCCCCACAAAATAACCCAATCTGTGTCCTTCCTTTGAATTAAGGAGCTATCTTCAAAAAGTATTGCTGACTGTCAATGTCATTGAGGGAACAGAATACTTTAGTGGGAATGAAATAGGGGGAAAGGGAGCAGGCCAGAATCTTTGAAGAAAGTCTTAGCTATAGAGGATAAAACACAGTTGGTTAAAACTGATTAAACCCAAGATGGCAGAAGATTGGACTTCCAGTCGACCTTGAGCCTCATTATGGGCTCATTGTTATGCTTTAGCTAAATGGTACACACACAGGCACAATGACAGTTCTCAGGCCAACCATGAAAGGCCAAAAAGTGGGTGGTGGCCCAATTCTTGGAAATCCCTGCCCCTTCTCTAAAATAGTTGGGATAATCCTCCCACTCATTAAAGTGAAAGTGGTAGTCTTTCACTCCTGTCCGACTCTTTGTGACCACGTGGACTGTAGCCCTCCAGGCTCCTCTGTCCATGGGATTCTCCAGGCAAGAATACTGGAGTGGGTAGCCATTCCCTTCCCCAGGGGATCTTCCCCACCCAGGGATCAAACCTGGGTCTCCTGTACTGCACTAGATTCTTTACTGTCTGAGCCACCAGGGAAGCCCCACCACGAGCCTATGAAATTACCCAGCCTATAAAAACTATCCCCCCCGCCACCACCGCTGCCATATTTTTAGGCCTTTTGCTTTCTGAAATGGCCCACCTTCTGTCTGTGGAGCATGCTTCTTCCCTGGTCAATCTCACTTTGCAATATGGCTGCATACTGTGGGGCCACTCTCATCCTTTGAGACAGACTGCAATCTGTCTATGGAATGTGTTCAGTTCAGTTCAGTCACTCAGTCGTGTCCGACTCTTTGCGACCCCATGAATCGCAGCACACCAGGCCTCCCTGTCCATCACCAACTCCCGGAGTTCAC
Source organism: Capra hircus (assembly GCF_001704415.2). Lineage (NCBI taxonomy): Eukaryota > Metazoa > Chordata > Mammalia > Artiodactyla > Bovidae > Capra > Capra hircus. The sequence goes on from NC_030828.1 coordinate 10,834,672, forward strand.
TCAGACTCACGTCCATCGAGTCAGTGATGCCATCCACACATCTCATCCTCTGTCGTCCCCTTCTCCTCCTGCCCCCAATCCCTCCCAGCATCAGCGTCTTTTCCAATGAGTCAACGCTTCGCATCAGGTGGCCAAAGTTCTGGAGTTTCAGCTTTAGCATCAATCCCTCCAAAGAAATCCCAGGACTGGTCTCCTTCGGAATGGACTGGTTGGATCTCCTTGCAGTCCAAGGGACTCTCAAGAGTCTTCTCCAACACCACAGTTCAAAAGTATCAATTCTTCGGCGCTCAGCTTTCTTCATAGTCCAACTCTCACAACCATACATGACCGCAATCTGTCTATGGAATGTGTATCTCTAAATAAACCCACTTCTTACTTATTACTTTTTACCTCACTGAATTTTTTATGCAATGTGACATACAGAGCCTGAGCTTCATTAAGTCCTGAGACCAGGTGTGTGATTTCATTTTAAAGACAGTGGGTTCAAGTCCAAATGTGAGTTATGTGGTTTTAGCAGAAGCATGAGCATTGAAATGATTCAAATGCTGATTCTAATACTATTAGCTGAGTGAATTTATAGAACTAGCTTGATCTCCCCAGTGTTCAGATTCTTTAACCAAAATATAGATGTGATAGCAGTAAATGAGCTAACCTTATAAGTTATAAAGCTACATATACATTTTGTTACTATGTATTAATTTACATGTAACATTAAATAAAATAGTATTATGCTATTTTGTGTAATCAAAAACCTAAGGAAATGAAGAAGGCTAGGTGTGGTTTTTTTTTGCTTGTTTTTTTGTTTTGTTTTTTGAGATATTACACAGAGAAAGAGGAAGGCAAAACCAACTGGAGCACTCCAGGTTAAGTTGTGGACAACTGAGGTGTATGTAATCCAAGGCCACCTTAAACTCAGAGAAGAGAGAAAGTAGATGGAAATGGAAACGCAAAAGAAAGATTGGATGCTTCTCAACTGGTCTAGCACCAAGCTTACTTACGCTCCTACGTTATCCTGCTCTAGGGATTGTTGTATAGGGGGTCATTGTTCCTTGATGGTCAAAGTTTAGTGTTCTCTGCACCCAAGATGCATCAGCTCCATTAGGGAAAAGTGATCAGAAGTCATTTTATTTGCTATATGAGTACCTCTATTTACAAGAGTTACTCCTAGAAGAAAGCATTGGTGAGCAAGAATTCTTCTAGTATGGTTGGCCTTTAATCAGAACAGCAGTTTGAAACTGAAACAGATAGTTTCAGACTGAAATGCAAATCAGATTCATGAACATACCCACATATATTCACTACTATTTTCATCATTGATTAACCAGCCACATGACCTTTTCAGTAAGAGAAATAATTGGCAGTTTTAGCAAACAAAAAATTGATCCCATTACTCAGGATGAGAATTTTCCACCTTTTTCGAAAGAGATGCTTATTAAAGAGGTCAGTTCCTTTTTTTCCCCCTTTCAGGGTCATGCATATGTAAGTAAGCATGGCTATTATGTGCCATCTATGAGAATGGACGGGTGAGCCACAAACACAAACATTCAGATGCAGCCTGGTCTCCGGCGTTCCTGTTCTCCAATTACAGTAATGCTGATGACATATATAGTTTAATGCACATGGCATTAAAGTAGTCCCCCTTTTTCTAGGAAAATCTAATTACACCAAACCCAAGCACTCAATCAAACCTGTTATTCTGTGGCTAAACAGCCTGGCGTTAATGCAATTTGAGGAGATCCAGGCCGTGACTGGAAACGTCATGTATTAACAATATCTAATGGGGGCTCCCGTAGGTAAATGAATATGCTAACAAGCAAGATCACTGCTAAATCTAATATCTTTAAGCTGTTTAATTCCAAACAGTCCCTTAATAAATCAATTGACCGGGAGAGCTGATGCCCCTATCAATTATTCAAGAGGGCAAATAAATATTTCAGATGATTTGATAGGAAGGCTAGTCCCGGTCTTATAGAAAGCTTTGCATTTCATTAGCCTCTTGCTAAAAGTTTTATAATGAACAGAACACAGGTGGCATCCCCACTGCAGAAATGGGAACGGGAGAAGTAGGAGATGGGAGATCAAGACTTCCTTCATCGCTGCACTATTCCATTATCCAGACTTTCCTTTTGTAATGTGAAAATTGGAGTCAAGTCCCCCAAAGAATTATCATTCTCTGCAATCACAAAGGAAATTAAAATGATCAAAAGTATGTCATATTGCAAGGGTCTTAATTGTAATTCCTATCGGAAATGCAATTATCAGATACCAATATCACAGATATAATTAATGCAGTTCCACATCCAAATAGCCCTTCACCAAATATTTAATATTATCAATTCCATTTTCCAGAAGAAAAAACTGAGTTCCCCTAGTCATAAAGTGCTGAATAGGTCACCTATGTTTGAAATCAGGCACTTTTTTTTTCAGCTTTAGAGACCATTATTCATAGTGAAAGCATACATTTCTGTTTAACTTGATGTCTGTCTTTTGAATAATCTATTCCAGCTTCTGATCCTTTTTTACCAGAAAAAAAAGAAAGAAAAGAAAACCACATTAAAGTGATTAACATCATTTTCCTTAACGTGCATGTGAATATATGTGCACTTAAAATGAACTTATTAGAGAAAAATTAGAGGGAAAAAATGAATGAAGTCAAGTTACCAAGCCCTGGGATATTGGACAGGAAGAGGGTCCCCTATATCATCTTATTTTATATTGTGGGTGTAGTAACCCAGATTCTACTGGAAATGTTTGAAAACTGCTGATGTCTTATTCCTGTATTATCTGTGAAAGCAAAGAATTTTTTTCTATTTTTCCTTAAGCATTGGAATTGATCGAACAACATTTGATCAAATTTTGTGTGTGTGGGCCATGAAACTAAAATTCCATGTCATTTCTTAACAGCATTTTACAGTTTACAAATGTAAAATCTCAGTTAAATTACTGTAAGCATTATTGTTATGAGAAGTACTGTAAAGGAGAAAAAGAATTTAGATCACCTGAAAAATAAAACTTAATTGTCAGAAGGTTTGAACATAAAAACGTTTGACAACTATTTTTCTAAATGGAAAAGATCCATATAAAAATCACTGAATGAGGATTTTCTGTGCAGGCAGTTATACTCTACAAAATACTCAATGAGCTATGAAAGAGACATCTCAGCTACAGAAAATCAGAATTTAAATGTTAGATTTGTTCATTTTCAGCTTTGTGAATCAACAGAGGAAATCTTCTATATTATTCTGTAAGTAAAATCTGGTCATGTTTAAAATCAGATTTTGGTATTTCCATTTATCAGAAATATCTTTTCAGGGAGCCATTTAATTAAATGTTTATTTGTTTAGTATTCTAAATCCCATTGGAATCATGAAGGATTTGAACAAGATGTCAGACTGAGCACATGAGGAAATATTCCCATTCTGTCCTGTTCCCAGTAACTAGTAACTGCAGAAAGCAATTTTTTTTTAAATTTAACTACATCTGACAAAAAGAACAGAAACATACTACATCAGAAATTAAAAAGAAATCTGGAAGATGAAAGGCATGTGAAATTAGACTAAGGAAGGAGATAAGAACCAGAAATCTATCAGGAAACAATGATGTTGAAGGTGGCATTATCTCCTGGGTTACTCCAAAGTGAAATGCAAAAGACACATCCCGTGGAGTGATGCTTTTGTTATCACATCAGGAGGATTCAGGGAACCAAGCTCACTCCAACTCTCAATCTTTCTGAAGGCACTGAGAAACAGGGTATGGTGACACCCAGACTGAAATGGACATATCCATACTCAGAAGATGAAGTGATACTGTTCCTTCCTCACCAGGCAACTCATTTTATGTGTCTATACCATAACCAGAGGAAGGCCTCTGTAACTGAATGTACGCACATGTCTCAGAAACACACACAACTGATCAAAGACGAGAAGGGTATCTACCTCTGCAAATTATATTTTTGGAAACAGAGAGTTAATAGGGCAAATAGATCAATATATTAAAATCCTAAAAAGAAATGTAAGAAGTTATATAATCTAGTAAAGAAATACATAAAGGTTTTGGAAATGAAATTCCAATCATAAAATTATTATTAATATTAAAGCAATATGATTCTTATCCAATGATCTAATAGCAGAATATGTAAAGCTAAAGAATATATTTAGTGATCTGGAAGACAGGCAGATATTTACATAGGCCCCCATCAATGCTATTCTGATCAGAATTGATCTTACACTAACTCTTGCTAAATGTGATACTTCAGAGTAGCTGCTGAAAACAAATAAACCATCTCTCTCCTCCTCTAGAATCTGCATTTTATTCTCAGATTTAAGTAAACCATCAGATCACAGTTAAGAGCAAAACTAAAAACAGAGTTGCCAAGTGATCACTAAAAACAGAGTCCCTGGGCATGATATCTGGAGAAAACCATAATTTAAAAAGATATATGTAGACTCCCCTGGTTGTCCAATGGTTAAGACTGTACTTCCTCTTCAGAGGTCATAGGTTTGATCCCTAGCTAAAGAAGTTCCACAGTTCATGGAATTCTCTGGGCCAGAGTACTGGAGTGGGAAGCCTTTCCCTTCTCCAGAAGATTTTCCCAATCCAGGGATCAAACCCAGGTCTCCCACATTGCAGGCAGATTGTTTACCAGCTGAGCCACAGGGAAGCCTACAAGCCAAATGGTATAGCCAAAAATGAAAAAAGAAAAACTAACTAAATAAATTCCTGAAAAAAATATTAAAAAGATCCATGTAACTCAATGTTCATTTTAGCACTATTTTACAATATCCAGGACACGGAAGCAACCTAAATGCCCATCAACAGATGAATGGGTAAAGATTATTGTGGTACATACATACAGTAGAATATTATTCAGCCTTAAAAAAGAATGAAATTATGCCATTTACAGTGACATGGATGTTATATCAAGAAAACAAACATGGTCACAAACTGGGGAGGGTTGCAGGAGGCATAAATTGGGAGTTGGAATGCACATGTACCAACTCTTAGTGACCCCATGGACTGCAGCCCACCAGGCTCCTCTGTCCATGGGATTTTCCAGGCAAGAGAACTCTACTCAATACTCTGTAATGGCCTATATGGGAAAAGAATTTAAATAAGAGTGTATATGTATTTTGCTGTGCAGCAGAAACTAACACAACATTGTAAATTAACTATACTCCAATGAAGATTAATTTAAAAAGAGTGTAAAGTCATCTTAAGTTTACCGAGAAATACCTTCTCCTAGTTGAGATTTAACGTTATGCTCTCAGCTTTCACTGAAGGATATTAATAGAAATGTCCTTTTGAATAATGGGCTTCCCTGGTGGCTCAGAGGGTAAAGCGTCTACCTGCAATGCAGGAGACCAGGTTCCATCCCTAGGTTGGGAAGATCCCTTGGAGAAGGAAATGGCAACCCACTCCAATACTCTTGCCTGGAAAATCCCATGGACAGAGAAGCCTGGTGGGCTACAGTCCATGGGGTCACAAAGAGTAGGACACGACTGAGAGACATCACTTTCTTTCTTTCTTTTCTTTCATGCTTTTGGAAGTTCAAAGTTGAAGATATTGCCACTATATTACTTACTGTCCCTTAGATGAAGATTTATATGATATGTTTTATGCTTGAAATTTAGCATCAAAAAAGTAAATGTTTTCTCAGGTGATTTGCTTTATGTTGTAATAAGAAATCTATATCAATATGAATCCCTTTTGCTTTGTCTGCCAGGAAGGACCTAGTTAAATTTAATAGTTAACTAAATGATTTCATATATATATATGAACATATATTTTTATGTTCATAACAATATTAATTTTGATTTGTTATTAAAATTTAACTTCAGTCTTTTACAGAAATAGGATGACTAAATATTTAAAAATGTTTTAAGCTACCTAAAATTTCATAGCTGTTTATGAACGTTTATACACGTAATAAGCCATAAATTAGATAGGGTGCCATAATTTACCTAGGAGAATCTCCTCAAAGAGATGTATTAGGATCCTATAGAACATCAGATTGAGTTCTATTTTATTAGAATCAAAGCAACCCATTCAAACTTCTACTTACTCTCAAAGCTGGTCAAATATTACTGTCACATCTTCTTCAGAAAAATGAGCTTTACAAAGAAGTGTCTTATTTTCCTCATTAGAAAGTGAAGTCGCAGTCGTGTCCGACTCTTTGCGACCCCATGGACTGTAGCCTACCAGGCTCCTCTATCCATGGGATTTCCCAGGCAATAGTACTGGAGTGGATTGCCATTTCCTTCTCCAGAGGATCTTCCCAACCCAGGGATTGAATCCGGATCTCCCGCATTGTAGACAGACACTTTACCATCTGAACCACCAGGGAAGTATTTTCCTCATTACTAGCTATGTAAACTTACATCTTGCACTCCTTTCCTTTCATGAATTGGGTTTAAAGGGAAGGGAATATGGAGGAGGATGTGAAATCTGATGGGAGTTTGACTTTATTATGTTTTTACTTTATTTACTTTATTATTTGATGAAGTTTTTGCTTTATTATATTTTTTCTAACAAATCTGCAAGGAAATGAAGTTCTTGAACAGCATTATAAACCAATTAGACTTATACAGTACTCTTGAACCAGAGACAGCAGAATAAATGTTTTTCTCGAGTACACTAGGCTATAGTTTATGCCACAAAACAAATCTGAATAAATTTAAAGAGATTGCTGCTAACATTGTATATTGTCCAATCACAATGGAATGAAACTAAAAATCAATAGGAAAGGAAAACTGGACAATCCCCAAATATGTGATAAGAGAAGGGAACATTTCTTAATGACAATAAAAAGGAGGAAGGAAAGAAAGGGATGGAGAATGTGGGTGAGTTTACATAATCATCTCCTGGGAAAGAGGATATCTTTTGAATGTATAGTATAGATGCCTCAGACTATTATAGAATTGTCTGTTTCTCCCTTCAATTCTGCCAATGTTGCTTGGTATCTTTTGGGGCTCTGTGCATATATACTTATACTTGATTCATCTTCATGATGACCCTTTTATCAATATGTAATTTTTCTCTTTGTCTCTAAGAAGAGCTGTTAAAGTCTATTTTATCTGATATTAATATAGTCACCATAGTTCTCTCTTTGGTTGCTATTTACCTGGAAAATCTTTTCTATTTTCAATTTTATCTTTTTTGGGCCTTTAGATCTAAAATGAGTCACTTTTAAACCATGTGTCATGGGATCTGGGGCTTCCCAGGTGGCCCCAGTTGTAAAGAATCCACCTGCCAATGCAGGAGACAAAAGAGAGGAGGGTTCAGTCCCTGGGTCAGGAAGATCCCCTGGAGGAGGACATGGCACCCCACTCCAGGATTCTTGCCTGGAGAACCCCATGCACAGAGGAGCCTGGAGCGCTGCAGTCCTTAGGGCGGCAAAGAGTGGGACACGACCGAAGCAACTTCGCACACACGCACACGTCATTGGACCTTGTGTTTCTTGTTTAACACATTATGCCAATTTCTGCCTTTTGAATTGAGAGTTTAATCCATTTACACTTAAACTTTGTGAAAGGGTTCTTATATCTGCTTTTTACCTGTTTTTTGTATCTTATATCATTTTTGTCCCTTTTCTCTTTTACTGCTTTCTTTTTTGTTTAGTTGGTTTTTTTGTAATGGCGTGTGCAGATTTCAGGCTTCCCTGATAGTTCAGGAACCTGATAGCTTCCCTGAGAGTATGTTTTTGGACTTCACTAGTGGCTCAGCTGGTAAAGAATCCACCTGCAATGCAGGAGACCTGGGTTCAATCCCTGGGTTGGGAAGATCCCCTGGAGAAGGGAAAGGCAACCCACTCCATTATTCTGGCCTGGAGAATTCCATGGACTGTATAGTCCCTGGGGTCACAAAGAGTCAGACACAGCTGAGCAGCTTTTACTTTGTGTAGATTTCTTTCTCTTTTTTTTTTTTTTTTGTGTGTGTGTTTATGTTCTGTAGATCATTTTTGGGGTTGGTCTCTTAATTCCCATAGTAAGTAGAGTTACAAACCAGATTTATAATAATACTTTTTTTATATTGGCTCGTGTAATTATTTTATCAGGGATCTTTATATCTACATAGAGCATTGAGTTATTGTCTGGACTCCTTTCATTTCAGCTTGAAGAGTTCCTTTTAGAATTTCTCGTAGAGTAGATCTAGCTGGTAGTAAGCTCCTTCACTTTTGTCTATGACAAAGTGTCTTACATTTCCCTCCATTTTTGCAGAACCGTGTAGTATGCGATGCATCGCTGTTCTCTGGTTCCTGTCATCTTTTGTCTTTGACAGTCAGACTACAATGTTTCTCTGTGTAAATCTATTGAGTTGATCCTACTTAGGGTTCACTGAGCTTCTTAGATTTATACGTTCATGAATTTCATCAAGTTCAATAAGTTTTCAGCCATTATTTTTTCAAATAATCTTTCTGTCGTTTCCTGCTCTGTTTCTGGGGTGTCCATGGTTGGCCTGCTGGGTGATGCATCAGAGTCATGGTGATGATGGCCTTCTTTCCTTTCTAGCACTCACACTTGGTCATTCCAGTTGCTCTGTTTTCAAGTTCCCCGATTCTTCCTTCTGATTGCTCAAATCTGTTGTTGAAACTCTAGCCACGTTTTCATTTCATTTGTCTTTTTCAGCTCCAAAATTTTTGCTTGGTTACTTTTTCATAATTTCTACCTACATTGTTGTTTTCATTTCATTTGTATAATATTTTTATTTTTTCCTTTAGTTCCTTGACTATATATTTCATTAGCTATTTGAAACGGTTATTTTAAAATCTCTGCCTAATTATTCTGGCATCTGAACTTCTTTGGGGACACGTTCTGTCACGTAATTTTGCTCCATTGAATGGGCCATGTTTTCCTGTTTCTTTGTATGCCTTGATTACCTTGTTGAGAATTGGGTGCTTGACAATTATAATACGGTAATTCTGGAAAGCATATCTCCTCTTTTCTGAGAAATTGCAGTTTTTATTTTGTGTGTGCATGTTCGTGTGTATATGTGTGTTTGTTGAAAGCTGGGGTAGTCTGTTCTTTTGAGGCTTGCCCAAATTATTTTTTCAAAGACTATTTTATGTCCTGTACCATCACTAAAGTCTCTGAGTTTTTATCTTATGTTCAGTTAATGTTTTGATAGAAATTTCCTTGAATTTCAGGAGCTCTTCCACTCATTGTGGATTGACTTGACTATTCTGGGGCACTCCATCAACATTTATTTTGGCCTGCTCTAAATTTAGGGATCAGCCCAAGGTGAAAGCTTAGGTTTTCACAGGATTCTTTTGAAGAAGCATCTTGCCTAGATATGTGCGTGGTCTTCTAAACTCCTTATTCTTTGTAAATGTTTTATTTTGTATTGGGGTCTAGCTGATTAACAATGTTTTAGGTGAACAGTGAAGGGATTCAGCCTTACACATATCCATTCTCCCCTGAACTCCTCTTCCATCCAGGTAAATTCCTTTTTTAAACATGATTGCTTTTGAATGTTTTAATTTGTCTAATTTTACTCTGGCTTTTCCTCCCAGCTTTAGAGAGATGGTTACTGTATAGTCTACTCATAATCACTTGCTCCAGGTATCTCCTGGTCTCTTGTCACCTTAAATTTTCTACAATTTCTATTGTTTTCTGTCTGAATTCTGATTCAGGCAAGATAGACAGCATTAGCACCTTATATTCGTCTTTTAGCTATCCCCCAAAAAAGATTAGAAAAAGTGTCTACAATGATTTGCAGATAAGATCTATGTTGCTTCTTGTGGTTCAAGAGAGGCACCTGGGTGAAAGATCCACTGCTGGGCCAGGCAAAGAGTGGGGTCAGGCATGCACTAGAACAATACAACGTTTTCCATTTAAAAATAAATCTTTCTTGATTGGCTGATCGTTTGATTGCCCTAAGCCTGTGGTTATTTTATAGAGCTCTGACAAAGTTGGTTCAGACAGTTTCTCCTTAGTTTTTTATTTGCTTGTCTATTTGCCTCTTATTTAATATATTATTTGGGCAAGGGAGAAGCAAAATCTTAGAGATTCCTGATGCACAATTTTATTTCCTAAATGAAATTTTAAGCTTTCAACATTGTTGAAAGCCTTAGACAAATGGGTGAATAAGCCAGAATGCTAAATTAAATGAAACAAGACCAAGTTATAATAGCTTAAAAGTGTTATCAGTTTTAAAAATGAGACGACTAAACCAATGGATTTTTCACATACCAAAACTAAACAATGTAGAGACTGGCAGTCTTTCTGGCTGACAAGGTCTGCATGTTTTTATAAAGGGAAATGCTTCCATTTGTGCAACAAAAAATATTCAGAATAAAAAGAGATATGGATAGCTAAGAATATATGAAGCTTGCTGAAAAGTAAAGTTTTACTCACTCATAAGTTTTTCAGTTATTTCTAAGACAGTAGTCAGCTACTTTTGCTTAGACAATATTTTCAGTAAATGCTCCAGGCAGATTATATGAAAATCAAGTGAAAAATGTTCAATTTAAGAAATCAGGTTTATCTTCAGAAAAGACAAAGAATACTTAATACCTGTTCATTCCTCAGCAGAAGCTAGAGATAATAACCGTATCTGAAAATTATGCCGGTCATAAACATGTTATACCATCAAGAGAAGCTTCCTAGAGCATCTAAACACACACCTAACAAATCCATCTGCAGTTTCATCCCATTGACCTTAACAGACCTTCACAAATTTGACGGTGCTTGTCAGCATTTCCCTTGGGTCTTTTCTGTTCCAAGCTAAACAACCCCTCTTTTCTCTGTGAAAGTGAAAATCACTCGGTCGTGTCCAGTTCTTTGAGACCCCATGGACTAGACAGTGGGGTATATTCTCCAGGCCAGAATACTGGAGAGGGTAGCCTTGCCCTTCTCCAGGGGATTGTCCCAACCCAGGGATCGAACCCAGGACTCCCACAGTGGAGGCAGAGTCTTTACCAGCTGAGCCAAAAGGGAGGCCCAAGAATACTGGAGTGGGTAACCTATCTCTTCTCCAGGGAATCTTCCCAACACAGGAATCAAACTGGGGTCTCCTCCATCGCAGGCGATTCTTTACCTACTGAGCTATGAGGGAAGCCTGGTCATGTCTCTGTAGTATACATCACATACAAGAGGAACAAGAGTGGCCTGGACCAGACAGCCTCAGTTCTGGAGGTAGACATCTAGATTCAAATCTGGCACCAGCACTTGCTCACTATATGGTTATAGGGATGTTATTTTTCTCTCCTAACTTACAGGTAAAAGTGATACCATCCACAGTGGGCTGTAATATGAATAAAAGCTTAGCACAGATTGATACATATGTAATGGCATTTGTTACGCTATCCTCCTTACTCTTTTCTAATATTCTAGTTTGTCTCTTTTCCTAAAAAAAAAAAAAACAAAAACTGGTACCACAACTGTACAAAATATTCCCAAGTTTGTCTGAACAGTTTTAGGGTTTTGGGTTTAATAGGACTATTTCAGAATGAATATTATATTGCATTCCTTCAAATCTTAATATCTTTGTAGCCATATCTTTCCAATAACACTTACCCTTAACTTAGCCTTAAGTCATTTTCTCTTTTAGCTTATAGATAGAAAAATAAACTGACAGACAGATATAGATAGCATCACTACTGCTAACTCACATATTCTCTAACCTATTTTTCAAAATTTGGATTTTGAAATGAAGTATAAGGTCCTATATCTTTGTAAGTTTCATCTTCTTAATTTGAGTTTATTTTCGGTATCAAATCATCTATATAATTTCTTATGTCCTTATTTTTTTGCCATTAGCAGATTCTATTAATGTGCCCTTTACCTTCCTACAAGTTATCAATAAAATGACAAAATAGTTATTTCCAGTAAGTTGTATGGCATGTCACAAGTATACCCCCCCTAATAAATATATACATGGCATCATGGCATATTAATAAAAGCTACATTGGTTAAAGTTATGCAGTTTGGCTTATAACAATTAACTCTTCAAAGCATTACAAAGAGCTTAAAAATTAAGTATCCATAAATGTCTCCATTTGCTAATAAAGAAATAGTGTCGTAGAGAGGTTTGCAAATTTCCCTAAGATTACTCAGAATTCTCGCTCTACAATAACCCAACAGGATTTGTCGTCAACAACAGATTATCACAGATTATCAGGAAGCTTGAATCAGATAGTAACTACAGAATGAACGAAGATTCAGGCCCTTTAGAGATTTTCTTTCTCTTACACTCTATACTTTGATCTATCATTGTATGTTGGAAATTATTTTTAAAAATCCAAAGCAGTTTGATATAATAGTCAAATATCGAAGTATGGAGAATAACTTTTTCTAATTAAAAGTATCTATTGCCATGAGTTCAGTTGTCCACCTTTCACCATTTAAGGAAGTTTTGTGCCCTGGGTTCTGGAAACATTGTATAAAATCATGAGATGCTCTCTTTGATATTTTATTGCAGATACATAGAGGCTCACTACTGACCATTTAATTTAAATCCTGATGACATTTTTTTCCATAATGTTACAGTTGCCATACAGATATTATTTTTATGAATCATATTTTAGAAATAATTTCCAAATAAAATCTGAAGAAGCATGGGAAAGAGATGTGCAAAAGTGAATATATTTTAACTGATGCCTCATTCGGACATTGACTAGACCTCACTGGGGATGAGTTACTTGTTTATCTACACAGGATTTTCTTCTCTTTTCATTAATTTAATTTAATTTCACCGATATGTAACCTGAGAGTAACATTTCCCTACAGTATGCCCACTCCATTTGTAAACTGAATTGAAGTCATCATCCCAGCTTTAACGGCTGTGAAGGACTGAGAAATTAATAGCTCTCTCCTGAATTAGTAAATTATATTTTTCCAAAGAGAGGAAAGTACCTCATAAAAATAAGTGACTAGAGTCACTTTTATTTTATTTTTATAACAAGTCTTTTTATGCTATAGTTTTAAGCCCCCTTTTACAATAACATCTTACATTTATATAGTGCTTTATACTTTTCAAAGCACTAGCATGCACATTATCCTATTTTATCTTCACAACAACCTTCAGACTTAAGGGCAGAACTAAGAGGAAGGCTGTGCTGCAGACTGCAGTGGGCTGATGGGCCAGGCCAATGTCTTCTGACTGCTAGTCCGAAATGGTCTGTGATTTTCCCAGTTACCAGGAAAAGGCAGATAGAGAAAGCACTAATGGAAAATGAGATTTTTATAGAGTGTATGTCCTAGCAATATACAATACTATATAATTTTGTTTTATTATAAATTATATGTCATATAATATGTAAAACCCTTGTTTGCTGTTGTTCAGTCGCTCAGTTGCGTTCGACTCTTTGAGACCCCATGGGCTGCAGCACGCCAGGCTTCCCGGTCCTTCACCCCTCCTGGAGCTTGCTCAAACTCACATCCATTGAGTCAGTGATGGCCGTCCAACCACCTCATCCTCTGTCATCCACTTCTCCTCCTGCCTTCAATCTTTCCCAGCATCAGGGTCTTTTCAAATGAGTCAGCTCTTCATATCAGGTGGCCAAAGTATTGGAGCTTCAGCTCCTTGCAGTTCAATGCTCATAATAATACAATTAGTAAATAACACAATTATAATAATACAATTAGTAACCTGTTTATAGTAATACAATTATATATAATCACCAAATGCACTGTGTTCATTATAAGAAAATAAGTAATAGTAAGTCCTTAAGATCATTTGACTGAATTGAGGAAAATGATGTATACTTTATATTTTAAAATCTTATACACGACTACACACATAATATGCATATTTCTTAATAATATAAAGAATGAATCCATCTTCTGATTGGAATAAGTAAGTCTCATTCAAAAAGCTAAGCTTGTAGGTTGTTTGCTTTTAATTAATATTTTAGTTTTAAGGAAAAAGGAAAAAAACACTAGTCTGCCCTTTAGCTTTCAAAAAAACTTCATTTTAATATATTTCTCCATTTGCATTAACTAGTGTATTTGGTGATTACCCCAAGTACTATATGCTATATAGAGTTCATGTATGTATATATAGATATATATATGCCACTTTTGATAATGTAGTTTGTTTGTAGAATTCACAGTTTCACATATGCATAAATAATTTCCCCATGATGTTTGCCAAGTTCAGTCACCCAGAAACATATACTTTTTTTTCTTCTGAGCACCTATTTTGCTCCAAGGACCAATCTAAGCGATGGAGTTAAAAACAAAAGGTGCCCAATCCCTGCCCTTGGGAGGGAAACACTTTAAAAACTAATGATAAGATGGTGGTGGTTTAGTCTCTAAGTTCTGTTCAACTCTTGCAATTCCATGGACTGTAGCTTGCCAGTCTCTTCTGTCTATGGGGTTCTCCAGGCACAAATACTGGAGTGGGTTGCCATTTCCTTCTCCAATGATGCTACTATAGCTATATATATATATATATATATACATATATATATATTATTACATATATATATTATTACATACATATATACATATATACTATAGCAATATATATATAAACATATATATATTATTACATATATTATATATATATGGTATCAATATGAACAGCAGAATGATTAATCCTTCCTGAATTATTCAGAAAGAAATTGATTGCAGAGGAGGACATATTTTGTTGAGTTTTGAGTTGAGCAGGAGATTACCTAAAAAATCTAGGAATGAATGTGAAGGAAAGTGCTGAAAAGAAGCAAAGATGCTGGAGCCTCAAAAGGAGGAATGGGAGATTTTAACTAGGAAGAGGAGAAAGGGACTATTTTGGATCTAGCTAAGAATGAATCTGAAAACAGAGGCTAGAAAATGTTGAATTGATGCCATGTGCACTGGGAAACCAGAAAAGAGCAAATACCAAGTGAAAGTTGCTCAGTGGTGTCTGACTCTCAGTGACCCCATGGACTATAGTCTGCCAGGTTCCTCTGTTTGTGAAATTCTCCAGGCAAGAATATTGGAGTGGTTTGCCATTCCCTTCCCAAGGGGATCTTCCATACCCAGGGATTGAACTCAGCTCTCCTGTATTGCAGGCAGATTATTTACCATCTGAGCCACTAAAGATCAATTCAGAAGGCAACGGCAACCCACTCCAGTACTCTTGCCTGGAAAATCCCAATACTCTTGCCTGGTAGGCTGCAGTCCATGGGGTCTTGAAGAGTCAGACACAACTGAACGATTTCACTTTCACTTTTCACTTTCATGCACTGGAGAAGGAAATGGCAACCCATTCCAGTGTTCTTGCCTGGAGAATCCCAGGGACGGGGGAGCCTGGTGGGCTGCCATCTATGGGGTCGCACAGAGTCAGTGACTTAGCAGTAGCAACAGCAAAGTATTATCATATGCTTGAAAGATTGTGTGTATATGAAAAATAGAAACTCATTCAAACTAGTTTAAATCTCACGATCTTCCCCAGCATACACACGTGCACACCTGTCAAGTGTTTCTGCTGACCAAGGGTATGGCGTGCTGTCAGGAAAACTCCCAAACATCAAGGAAGAAAGCCTCGAAGTGTCTCAGACAACCAGGAGACTTTGTTCCAATTATAGGAGTTTTCTGGTCTCTGTCTTTGCAAATCTCTCCATCTGGCTGTTCTTTCTCCAGATTATTTCCTTGAACCATGGCAGACGATGGATGCTCCACACTCCTGTATTTGCATGGACTCTTAATTTGAGTTCTGTGTGATCCAGTTTGTGACAAAACATTGACTGAGCTAGATTGGACCTGCTGAATAAAATACTAGTAGGGTGGCAGGGAAGGGCACAAAATTGTCTTTGAAGCTCCGTCTGCTAGTTGAAAGAATATGAGGCATACTAGATTTTCTTAAGAGCAGGGCTGCAGAATATAAATTGTCTATGTTCAGATTCCAGTTTTAACCTGCTTGTTATATCATCTTGAGCGATTTACGTAAGAGCAGAGACTATAAACAATATTATCGCCATTTTACTTGTGCAAGGCCACTGAGGCAGAGAAAAATTAAATGACCAGTTCAGTGCATGCATGGACTAGAGCACAGATTTGCACTCTGGCGCTTGAGGATAGGCTCTTAACCACTAAGATATTCTAATCATTAAGCAAGCACATTTAAATACCTTGCTTTCTTTGACAACAGGTTTTAAAATATTTCTTTGCTTTAACGAGGAGTTTAAACAGGACAGTAACTATAGACGACAGAGAGGGAAAGGAGAAAAAAGTTGAAACAGAAGATTTGCCTATAAAAAAATAAGTTCTTTGAAAGAAAATGGTATAATGAAATTTTTTGCACCACTTTCTATTTAAAACTATTTTTTCCAACATATACATTTGTGATCCCAGATATATCTTTCTATGAAAATTACCTTTAATATATTTCTAGAAAATTACTTGGATAACAAATTCTTCCCTTTACTCTCATCAACTCTGGAAGACTAGCTCACTATCACTTAACTGGATGATTGTGAAAATATCTAGGCTAGTTTTATAATATTATTTATCTTTATTCCTATAAACCCAGCAGGTGAAGAAAAATGAAGACAATTTGGTAAATAATGGATGCAGACATGACTTATTGTTTTCCTGCAATGAGAAATAAGCACAGTTTTATTATGTGACCTTTCTTCAAGTGCCTGTCAAGAACTCAAAAGTAATAAAGCTTTACTTGCAAAGAGAGACTGATTTTAAAAAGATACACACTTAAAATGTTATATCTCTTTATTAAAAGTTGATCTTCTATTTGTGAGTCCATAGAAATAATGGTCACTATGGTTTTACCCCCACAAAAAGCTTATGATTGTCTCCTATAAAATTTATGTCATCTACACTATGTGAATGAGTTTTTGGATAGACTTCAGTTTAAAATGCATTAAAAAAATAACGCGTTCTGTAACATATGTGTTTTTTCTCTTTTCCAAAAGGTCATCTTCCATATGAGGCTTGCAGGTAAAAAGATCTTTTGACTTTTAAGGTCCCCAAGTGTCCAGCCTCAGGCTTTTATTTCTATTAATAGGCAATCTTACCAGTTTCTTCAAATATCAATACTAGGATTTCACCCAATTAGAACTTCTTGGAACTACGTGCATGTAATGTAAGACCTTAAGTGATCATGCATATCATAAAATATTGTTGTAGATAAGCTTCAGTAATGCTGCGTTAAACAATTTAGTGCACTGAAAAGATTTTGTTTTGTTTAACGCTCCTGGTGTTCTAAATTTTTAAGATTATTCACAAACAAAGAAATTTTTTTTTAAAGGCATAAACATCTAACACATGTTCCCTTTGTCAGGCCAAGTTTTTATTAAGGTCTTAAATAAATGTGTGTTTTTTAACATGGAAAGTTCATATTAAATATAAAAGTAGAAATACTCTCTGAAATAAATACGAAATCAATAAAATTAATGATAAGATAAAGATTGTAACCCAAGTCACAACAGAAGAGCTTCCTTATGGGGAAGTAAGCTATTTTTATTTTAATTTCTATAAAGAAAATCAGAATCTATTTTATGGAAACAAACTATTTTAAAAGTGTATTTTTGGTCTTGGTTCTATAGCTAGAAGAGTGCTGAAGTATCTTCCTACACAAGAAAGAATGTTCTAGGTTCTAGGGATCAAAATATTGCTGGTCTAAAACACTCACACACACACAATGAGCACACACACAATAGTAAAATATTCTACTTTCTATAACAGCAGAAAGAAAGGACGTTTGCTTTGAATTTTACAAATGATAATCACATAACTTTTAAGCTTACCTATAAATCTCATAATCTAAAAGAAAGGAAAAATTAAGAAAATATTAGTTTCTTTTAATAAAATATGTTCTATGCCAGGTGCAGCTTTGTTTTACTTTCACATTTTGATACGACACTTTGGCGTTGTGTTTCGAAAGATTTTCTTAGAAGCTGCATTTTAATTCCATTTGTTTGTAATCAACTGGGGGAAACTAAAAAGAAAAAAAATAAAAATAAGTAAAAATAAACCAAATACTGAAAATGTCTGCAGATAAGTTCCTAAACTTCTTTCTTCTTTCTTAAAATAATCAGGGTTTGCAAAACTTTCTCAGTTTCGTTAATAAGAGATGAATTGCCTAACTTTCATTCAGAAGAAAGCTTACATTGCACTTTATTTGTAAACTGACTCAAAACATTTGAAATAAATAATTCTTTTAAGACATCCTAGCAGCAATTGAAGAACAAAACAACAAATTTTGTTGTATACTCATTTGCATTACCAATTTTAAGTTGCATGCTCAGGTGTTTCTTTTTTTTTTTTTTTTGCTTTTAAAAGAGATAACCTAAAATTTCATCATGTGATATGTGTGTGTGTGTGCGCCTGTGGATGTGTGTGTTTTTGAGAGAGACAGGAGAGAGAATCTATGAATGCATACTTTCTCTTCATACATAACTCACTTACTTCGTCTTTTAACTAACATCGCAGGAGAGTCATATCAAACATAAATGGAAAGCAAAGGAATTTACCAAAGCAAGCTGGAAATCAGGCATAAGAAGTCTTTTACAGTCACAGAGTAGATGGCTTTGTGATATATTTTTATGCCAGATATTTTAGGATATTAGAGGTTCAAAGATTCATAAAAATTTTGAGTTTGTTTTTGTCAGTCTTCTGCAGCAATCTATCTTTAAGTCTATCACTTTTTTTTTTTTTTTTTAGCACTTTCCCCAGCACTGGTGGAATGGGATAAAAACAAAATTATAGAAACATTTAAAAACATATTATCAATTCAAACTATATTTCTGTATTTCCCTCTTTAGTGTATTTTCCTACACTATTTTTTTTAACACGCACACATACATCCTGATATCATATAAACACCGATAACACATAGCAATATAAATTATTCCTAAGTCTTTGCTTGATTTCATTCTTTACACCTAAACGACAGGGAATGAGACAGATATATAATTGCATTTGTGTCATTATTCATCCTTGCATCCAGTCTACAATCAGGACTACTTTAGGAAAAACAGACCTTAGAGTTTAGAAAC
The DNA here is from genome assembly GCF_001704415.2 of Capra hircus. Taxonomy (NCBI): domain Eukaryota; kingdom Metazoa; phylum Chordata; class Mammalia; order Artiodactyla; family Bovidae; genus Capra; species Capra hircus. Next base: position 10,853,609 of record NC_030828.1, read on the forward strand.
TTATACCTTTGATATTAGAGCAAATGAAATGTGGCCTGTCCCTTTAATATGTAAATCGATTGAAATCCAGCCTTCCACATTGCGAAGGGCTCCTTGCTTATTACTTTATGACATTTCCAGACTGAAGGTGCAGGAGGGGTGCACATTAATTTGCTTTATGTTTGACTAGAGAGGCATCCCATACCTATTAGAGGCCACTTTGGGCCCACTTCATTTCAGAGTTGTTGTCAGTCATTTGAGAGTGATACAGCCTGCGGCCTGGGAAGAATAAACACATCATATATTAGGTAAAGCTGTGATGTATGGGGGTTGACGAATGCCAACACCTCTTTCTGAGGATAAGGAAGATCAGAAAGTGGGAGTGAGATTAGGGTAGGAAAGAGTCTTAACAGACGAGAATCCCGCCAGTTCCCTTGGAACTTCTCAGTTCAGAACAAACTGAGCAGGTATTTGCTTCATTCTTGTTTTGCTGTATTTTGTGGTGGTCACTGGGAAAGAAGCAATAGGATATGGCCCTCATTATTTGTTTCTCTTTCCACTTACTACAAACTGAAATGAAACAAAACGCTGTAGAACTGATAACCACAGGCAAACCTGGAACATTTCAATCTCAACCAGTTTAAACAAACGGTCAGGAATTGACTAATTTCTCTGAGTCTGCAATTCCACTATGCTCCATTTTACACATTTTTGAAAGCTGATTTTTTTTTTTAATAATCAAAATTTACCTTTAGAGAATGAGAAAGCAATTCTTCTTCTTCTTCTTCTTCTTTTTTGGTTCCAGAAATTACAAGTATATTTTCTTCCACCCCCTTAGCTACAGAATGAATTAGTGACTACTACCTTTTCCAGTTGGGTAGCCCATGAATTACAGCATTATCTAGTGAGAAGTTTCAAAAATTCATAAAAAAAGAAGTTTCACCCAGAGGAAAGTGTCTTACTTTTCTATATGTTCAACATCAATTTATTCTAGCTTCTCTGCACTTCATCTTGAAGCCACTGTTGGTGAGTCTGATTTGCAGAAAAGCATTTTCGCTCCTATGGCAGCTGGCCCTCATGCAAGGCTGTAGGATTTGTACTGAGAAGTAATTATTTCCTACTGCTCTAACACTGTACAGAGTCTTGAGACTCTCATGGGATGCTGACAGATATCTATTATCATCTCACAAGTTATATGAAGCAGCCTGTCTTATGTGCTAACTATGCTGACACCCTGCATGCCTTCCTTGTGCTGGGCTCCCTATGTCTGGGAATGGCCTCCTCTCTATTCTAACATCTTGGTTAAGAACACACCACATGGCCTGCCTTTATTCCTTGGGAAGGAATCAAGGGAGCTCCGTGTGGTAAAAGAAAGTAACTGTTTATGAAATTACAAATTAAAATCTCATATTTCTTTCCCTAAGGCTACAACTCGGAGCCTTTGGGAAGGCGTCAGCTATAGTAGAGAGCTATCCCTCTCCTCTGTTGTTCATCTTAAACAAGCCAACAGCACATTTTTATTTAGTTAAAGAAAGTGAAGAAAGCAGGGAGAATTGAATTTAATGGAAAAGATACATCTCCTGCATACATATATAAACATATATTTGATATACACATCATAATGTTATAATATAAAGTCATAATATATCGTGTAATATATATTAATTATTGTATAATTATATATTAATTATTGTATAATTATATATTAATTATATGACATTACAAGATGTGTGTGTACACACGTGCACGTACTTAGTTGTGTTTGACTCTTTGCCATCACTAGACTCCTCAGTCCATGGCATCCTTCACACAAGAATACTGGAGTGGGTTGCCAATTCCTTCTCCAGGGGATCTTCTGGATCCAGGGATTGAATGCACATCTCTTATGTCCCTGCATTAGCAGTTAGGTTCTTTACCAGCTGAGCCATTGGGGAAACCCCATAGGATGTGTATATCAATAAATATATATAAGAAAATATGTGCAATTATATATTATATGTAATATATATACAACATTATAATACGTGCATATCGAGTAAACTGTATATAAAGCAAAAGGATATACAAGCGTTTCTATTCATTTAAATAACACCAAAGTAACAGTGAGCCACAATAATGAAAACTATTTGGCAGTTACCATAACTAAAGAGCAAAACAGTTTCTCCTAGAAGAATGGAAAAATATAAGAGAGTAGAGAATCCACATATGAGTTCCATTTTTTTGCAGGTGGACCAAGAATAACAGTTTCTGTTTTAGAAGCCTAGATTCTTGATCCATCGTGATTAATACATAAATATTAGCAGCCTTTCTTTCTGTGGAAAGAAACAACCTCTCCATGTTGGTTGCTTAGGGTTACCTGGAAATATCTAAAAGAGATGGAGTAAACTGCACCCTGTATATAAAGTATATAACATTTACTCATGTGTTTGTGGCGTTTATAACTGTGGTCAGCATTTACTTATTGCTAGATTCTACCAACCACTGTGTTAAGGACTTTTCCTGCACCTCAGGGCCCAGATGTAGCTACTTTTAGCAAAGCCCATGGAGTCACTGAGTTTTGGAAAACTAGAAAAATAAAATAAGATGAAGATATTCATGAATGCCTCTCCATACTGACATAGTCTTATCAACATTGCCAATAAGGTTTTATCAGCTTCAGGCACGAGGCAAATCTATCTTATTAGTGTGAAAACTAATGAAAGATCATCCTGACAATGATAATTAATTGCGGTTGTTGACAAAGACTCAGTTCCTTTGCACTCCGTTTTCTGTTGCTCTTTCCCGGTCTTTCAGCTCTCCTCTCTCAATTAGACATATGAAAAGTCCTCCCTCCTCTTTGAGAAAGAAGCTTTTAGATTAATCATATTATCTTAAGGTTCCAAATCTCCATGCCTGTGTGACCTTTCTTCCTGTTAGAATCCATTATCTTAAACTATCACAATAATCCTGGCTTTAGGGAGGGAGAGAGGGAAGAGGAATCAAACCTAATAGATGGCAAATAAGATTAATCTATGATCTAAGTGCCGATTACACTTGGCCCTGCCCTTGAACACCCAGGTGTAACCTTGAAATTCACATCTGCTAAGACATGGCAATTGGATTGAGTGTCCCTGAAGGCCTTAAGGGCAGCTGGCCAAACTTTACCCATTACTCCCCAGTGAGATCCTGCACTGTCTCAACCTTCAACTCTTTTTTACTTGTGGAATTTGGCAGCTGCGCTTTTTCATGTTTGTTTTGGGATAGTTCACATTTTTCAGATAAAAAAACTTATTTTGGGTCCTTGATTTTTGCTTGTCAGAAGCGCCTGGCCATGGAGGGAATGAAATTTTACCTGGACCTCACAAGAGGAAAGAAGCTGATCCAGCCCCTCAAAATCTGGATCTTTTGGTGATAGCTGCACCAAAATAAATTCAAGCCCTTGCTTCTTTCAAAACAATAACATGCTGATCCCCCCCAAACTACATATGTTTAAGAACAACCAAGAGGAGGAAAAAAAAACAAAAATTCTTCCTTGTAACATGTGTCTTCTGAACTTGGAGCTGATTATTTTTCTTCCCCATGGCCTGAGGTCTTAGAAAGGACACCCTTTAGGGAAGATACGGCATGATTTGGGGAAGTTCGAGCTACTGGAGACATGGACAGGAAAAGGGTAGTGCTTCAGGAAAACAATTTCAGCCAAAGAGAAATCTCACTGGGTCACACAGAGAAAAGGGAAACAAAATCAGAGTGCAGTCTCATTAAAGGCTGGCTCTGTCTCTTGAAATTCAAAGTTAACCAAATAAAATGTTCTTTCATCATGCATCTATATAGTCCACAGAACATGATGAAACTAAAGAAAAATTAAACCCTGCTTTAGAGAGTGAGAAGGAAAAATAGCTCTAAGCAAAAAGTAACACAAAGTCTTCAAACATAGTGGAGGCAAAACTTGATGGGCAGAAAAATAGGACTTTTTTTTTTTTTTTTTTCCCAAAAAGTGAAATAAAAAATGCCAGGGACATGGGTTACAGAGCCCATGTCTGAGAAAGATTCTCAGACCTTTCTCATGAGCATCAACCTTGTCTCAATAATCTGTCTCTGGCATATCCTCAACCATACCGTATCTCTCAAAACAGAACAATTTTAGCCGGTTTAGTTCTGTAAAAAGCTTTCTTGACCACTTTAACAAAAGTGGACGTGGATTTATTCTTGGTTCATATGGAATCCTATGGGATGAGAACCTCAGCTTCATAGTTACTGAGTAGTCTATAATTTCTCAGACTTTTAAAACCTGATCCCTAAGCTATTAAGAATAAATCCAATCTTACCAGTAATGTTTCCTTTATTTTCTTTCAAGATTAAGTTACTACATTTTCTTTTCTTCACAGGTTTAATAAAGCAGATCTAGAAATAAATTTTTCCAGGACTCATCTTTTGGAAACTTCACTCTGAGACACAGTTGTTTTGGAGCCATGGCTGGGGCGAGACCCTTGGGTCTGTTGTGTAACGGATGCGTCTCAGTTTGCACAAATGTAAAAAAGGGATATGGGAGTAATTCTGAGTCTGTCCAGGCTTGAGGATTCAGTGAGTGCAAAAATGTGTGATGACTGCTGCACGACTGGGTTGAATCTCAGTTCTGGTGCGTGTTAGCTCTGTCACCCAGGGCAGGGGCTGACCCACTCTGCACGTTAATTTCCTCCTATTAGACTGGGGATATTAATAGTTCTGGTATTCCCTGATTTTTGAAGGTTTGCTTTACACCATTGCACTTTTGTGAATGACCTCCCATGAGTCACCTGTTTTTGCTAACAGAAAGAAATTCAAAGAGAATTTCTGCTTTACAGGAAACAAAAAAGGGGGGGGTGTGTGAAATTAGTTTTCAGCATCTGTTTTGCAGAAAGCCCTTCTAGAGGTAACCCACACCCCAGTTAGAGAGAGTGCATCTCCACCAAGCTCCTTCCTTGGAGCAACACTCAGCATCTGGGGATGAGGGCACTGCACTGTGTCTATGAGCATCTGGGCTTGATCTCAGTGTATTTTGTTCATCCGTGTGCAAGTTGTGTCCTAAGGTAAGTGCCTCTTCCATTTACATCATTTCCGTTTGCAAAAGTTTTCAGAGGAGTACTCTACTTTCAAATAGCTGGGAAATCGGTATTTACCTTCTAGTATTTTTGCCAGGGTCTACATGAGTTAAAAGAGGTAAATGACTTAGAGTGCATTTAATTCATAATCTATAACTGTTTGTTGTTGTTATTGCCCTTGACATGGCCATCATTAGGGTCTCAGATGATTACATTATTTTTATTTTTTAATGTTGTTGCTCTGAACTGGAGAAGACTGGGAAACAGCAATTTTACTGTTTTTTTTTTTTTTTTTTTTTTTTTTAAGTTTTTGTAAGGCTCACAGCTGAAAAAACACTGAAGAGATGAAGGATTCCGGACACTCTGGTGAAAACACAAAGGATTCTTCGGGGCCTCCTTTCTCCTGCGTGTGAGGACAGTGGCATTTTGACTGAATGGAGGAGGCCTTGTCAGCTGTCCGGGGAGGGTTAACTCACACCTCGGCAGGAGCCCCATGCCATTAAGTCAGGGAGAGTAATGAAATTTCATTTAATTTGTCAGGAAGAAAGTGCTAATGTTAAAAGGCATTTAATAAAAAAGGGAGAGATTCTTTGAAAGGGAGTCCTTAAGTAATTACTTCAAGTGTCTTAGGCCTCCTCACCAGAATATTTACATTAGTGTCTTACAGAGCCAGTGTGTAATTAAATTAGTGCGGCATTTATATTCCCTGTAGTTTTCTTTTTTAAAGGAACTATGATTTTATGAATAATCTGCCTTAAAAGAGAGAGAAAATGACTTGATCTAATACAATTAGATGTTAGTGTTTTTTCAAAATGTTTTAACTGAGAGAATTGCTGAATGAAAGGTGTGTGTGTGTGTGTGTGTGTGTGTGTGTCTGTGTCTGTGAGGGGTGATCTCAGCATGGGGTGACTGTGCTCTTCCCTCATTTCTACTTGGGGAAAGGTGCCATCTTTTATTTTTGCAGACCTGACATGGAGAGTCAGGTCAGCAACCGTGGGCTGGCAGCTTATGGCCGTGGCCAGCCTTGTCTAGGCTGGGTTCTCTTTTCAACTAGCCTGGGAGAAGATGGAGACGCACATGTGAGTGAAAGGAAATGCTCGTGAAGCAGGGCGAGTCTGCCCCAGCGTCATCATGGCTCCTGTGTGCACAGGCAAGTTCATCCCTCCCACCACCAACAGCCGGAGGAGATCATACACGTGCAAGGATGGTGGGCAGCCCGCGGGTCACAGCCAGACAGATTTACACCTCCAAATCAGGTCACATTATAGGAAAAAAAAAATCTTCAGCATTTCTTTGAAGTAGCCTGGTGATTCCCAGGTGGTTTAGAGGGTAAAGAATCTGCTTGCAATGCAGGAGACCAGGGTTTGATCCCTGGATCAGGAAGATCCCCTGGAGGAGGAAATAGCAAGCCCTTCCAGTATTCTTGCCTGGAGAATTCCATGGACAGAGGAGCCTGGTGGGCTACAGTCCATGGGGTTGCAAAGAGTCAGACTTGACTGAGTGACTAACACACTGTACTTTAAGCTTGTGCCATTTCCAAATTGATTCATCAAAAGTCCTTATGCCTGAGTTTGTGCACAAATATCAGGTGAATGTTTTACTTTTATCAACTCGGTCTTCTGGGAGTATGCCATGGTATGAATATAAATTGCTAAGCTGAAGACAGGTCTGTAAAGCTGTATGATGGGAAATGTGGTTATAAGTCTATGTCATATAGCTGATTGGAAGGGTAAATGAGGTTGGGTTATCAGAAAAGTTTGTTAACTATAAAATGCTAATAGTTCTAGATATTTTTATAACAGCAGTTGAAGTGGTTTTACTAAAATGCCAATCTGATCACATCTCTTTCTTTACTGTCATTCAATGGCTTTTCCATGGCCCTCAGTGAAAGGCTGAACTTTTTAGTAAGTTGTGAATTGCCTCTGTTAATTTCTAAAACTCTCGTCCTTCATAAATCTTCTCTTCAAAATATCAGCTCTTAAAAGTATAAGAACTCCCTCACCTCTGGACCTTCACATGAATTTTTCTCTCTGTCTAGAGCTGCACTACCTAGTACATTAGCTACTAAGCTGAAGTGGCTATTGAAATTGAAACCAAAAAAAAAAATAAATAAAATAACATTAAAAATGTAACTTGCCCTTGGCACATTTTAGGCACTCAATCATTGTATGTGGCTAGTGGCCACCATTTTGGACCGTGCTGTTATTGATTATTCCATCCCCGCAGAGATTTCCCTTGGACATCACAGGTCTTCAGTGATCAGAAGATCCCTACCTTCATTAACTTTACAGCTTAGATATCCTTTCCACAACGAAGTCTTTCCCACACCCACCCCGTGCCTTAAAGAACTGTTGGATTGTCCTCTCCAATATCTTACCATATGGGAGTTGCCTGGGTGCTTATGTGAACTGCCTGAGCAGCCGTGGGCTCAGTGAGGTCGAGGACTTATCAGAGTATTGTTGTTCAGTCACTCAGTCATGTCCGAGTTTTGATACCCCACGGACTGCAGCACGCCAGGCTTCCCTGTCCTTCACTATCTCCCGAAGTTTGCTCAAATTCATGTCCATTGAGTCGGTGATGCTTTCTAACCATCTCATCTGCCGCCTTTTACTTTTGCCTTCAATCTTTCCCAGTATCAGGGCCTTTCATAATGAGTCAGCTCTTCTCAGCAGGTGGCCAAAGCATTGGAGCTTTAGCTTCAGCATCAGAATATGCACCACCATCATTTTGCCCCCTTAGAGGAAAAAATGGTAACAAAAGTATTCATTGAGTATTTGTAGGTGCCACTCTATAATTTGCATGATGCCCTCACTTGATACATGAATAAGTGCTATTTATCTCAGTTAGGGCATAAGTGGGGACTAGCTGTCATCTCAATGCAGCAAATGAAGAGCCTGAGGAAGACTAGACCTAAACCACCAGCCTGTCTTGCAGGTCTGAAGAGCAACACGTCTTGCCGATCTGGAGAGGATGAGTGGGAGCTAGAACAGGCAGTCTGATGGCAGCTCTTACACCCTGCCCCTGTTGTTAACACCCACACAATTTTGTTGAAAGAATGTGGAGTAGCCAGGCACAGGCATGAAAGTAGACAATAGTTACTCTTTCATAACAACACTGTGTTTTAAAATTATATCAATTTTCCTACCAGCTTGAGGATAGAAAGTGTTTTGTTCTTTTTTTTTTGATAAGTGATTTCCACTTTCTTCCTTTAGCTCTCCACTGGAGTGGGGACAAAAAAGGCAGAGTATACCTGCTGAACAATTAAGAAGCAGTACTCTTGCCTGGATGGGGTCGCTAAGAGTCAGACACGACCAAGCGACTTCACTTTCACTTTTCACTCTCATGCACTGGAGAAGGAAATGGCAACCCACTCCAGTGTTCTTGCTTGGAGAATCCCAGGGATGGTGGACCCTGGTGGGCTGCCGTCTAGTGGGCTGCTGTCTATGGAGTCACACAGAGTCGGACATGACTGAAGCGATTTAGCAGCAGAAGCAGCAGTGGCAACATTCCGAGAGGGGAAGCAAGATGAAAGGCCAGTGGGCTAACTCTGTAAAGTCAAAGTAAAACAGTCTTGGCAAGTGTTCAAGCGACATGATGTACGTGGGCAAGGGACCCGAGTCATTGACTTTGATTTTTCTTGGCTCTAATGTTTTCTTTTTCTGATTGCCCAAGTCATATTAATTAGTGGCATCATTTCTTTCTCATAGCTGCATGTGTTACTGGTGTTAATTGTTAGATAATGAAATAACCAGACATTGTTTTCAACGAATAAAGATGATGTCTATAAATAGGTCCCTGCTCAACATTCAGCCTCACATCTACTGTATCACTGCAGCTACTGATAAACCAGTATTTTAGCTATCCTCATTGACTATTATTATTGTTGTTACTATTTCAGCTTGCATGTTGAAACCACAAGAAAAGCTTCTTTTAAAATAAACGTATTTAATACAAAATTTTGGTTAAGTGGGATTCTTGTTATGACTAAAACTGAAGACTTTAGATCTTTCTTCAGAGTTTAAATACATGAGGAAATAGGGAAAAAGCTGTATTCATTGAGTCCCCAGTGGGATTGCATTCTATTTTGTTAGGAAACGAAAATATTAAAATGGGAAATTTACGTTCTATATTTTGTGAAAGAAAGTGAAAGTGGAAGTCATTCAGTTGTGTCTGACTCTTTGCGATACCATGGACTGTACAGTCCATGGAATTCTCCAGGCCAGAATCCTGGAGTGGGTGGCCTTTGCCTTCTCCAGGGGATCTTCCCTAGCCAGGGATTGAACCCACGTCTCCCACATTGCAGGGCGCTTCTTCACCAACTGAGTTATGAGGGAAACTCTACCCTGGGGACTCAGTCGTTAAAGAACCCATCTGCTAAGCAGGAGAATCGAGTTCAATCCCTGGATTGGGAAGATCCCTTGGAGAAGGAAATCATAACCCACTTTCAGTATTCTTGCTTAGGAAATTCAATGGCCAAGGAGCCTGGCAGGTTACGGTTCATGGGGTGGTAAAAGAGTTGGGCATGACTTAGTGACTAAACAGCGAGAACAAGAGTACTCTATGAACTTTACATATGTTGACCCCTCTATTCCAAGTTTAAAATCTGTAAGACTATTATGTCCATTATACAGAAGATAAAACTGAGGTGCAGGACTATGACAAATTGCCCAAATCATATGGCCAATGAATGACAGAGTTAGGAGTTGAACTTAATGTAATTTTAGAACCCACTTCTTAACCACACTGGTCTTTCTCACCTCCTCATCAACAGGTCCATATAATTACATATATATAATTACATACAGATGTTTTACACACACAGGAAAAGTTAAGAATGACCTTTCTAAAGGAACAAGAAAGAAAGATCCTCCCATGTGTTTATTTCAGGATAGCATCTATGTGCCAATACAGTTTGGATTATTGACACATTTAAAAACAGAAAACTTGTGCCCATGTCTAAATAGGAAAATGCAAGAAAAGATTTCTGGTAAAATTTGATGCATTTACCTGGTTTGATAAAGAAAGAGATCAGTTTAAAAAAAAATCAGAATCTTTTGAATACTTTTTAAAATTCTATTACAACATCACTTTTGTTCAAGAGGAGCAAAAAGCTTTAGAGAACTATTCTAAGTTGGTGTCACTTAAGTGAATTTTGATCTTTAAATAACCATCTGTATTTGGCTACTGTCTGATATTGGTCTGTATAGAGCTAAATTTACAGTCCCTTTTCCCAAACATAAAGAAAAAAAGAGCAAGACTAAGGCAGGTTAAAAACATATTCTATTAGTAGCTGCTTCAGCCAAAACACAGGTATCCGTTTTTCTTCCCCATCATAGTGTCACTAATGACATTTTACAAATACAGATTGCATTTTTTCCTTCTGAGCAATTTATAAAGAAGGTATAGGGGTTCACTCTGTCATTTGACCAGCTTAGTTACTTGACAAGACTGACGGAAGATCCAACGTGATCAGGTCAACTGTAATCCAGCCTTTAAGTGAGAAGGAATAGAAAACCCAGAAGCTGTCGAAAGGTCCATTGAAGTCAAAGGAAAACACATCCCTGCTTCTGAAGACCCTGAAATAATTTGAAAAAAGAAAAAAGGTGATCAGTGTTTTTGACTCTAAAGCTTATTCTAAGGTAAGGGAAGAAAAGAATCAGAAGAGATCACTTTGCTTTTCCAAAGAATGCTTTTTGGAAAAGTAGCATTCCATGGAAGTACAGAAAATAGCCAAACCTTTTAAACACGACTCTAACAATTGCTAACATTATCTAAACTCCTGGCAAAGAAAACATCAAATGACCAAAACTCATGTTTGCAGTATTTAACACACACACACATATTGAAATGGGAGAAACGGATTCAGAAGAAATGATTTGTAAGGATGTGGTTAAAACTATTTATATACCGGGTTCTATTTGTTTTACAGCTAGTGGTGCACGGACAGCATGAAAGGTTATCTTTGACAAGGTTTTAGCTATTATTTTCTTCCAGTGAAATGGTATTTCTTGAGAAAAAAAGGTCTTTGGAACAAAATAACAATAAATCCTGATTTAGATACATAAACCTGCCATTGATATCACATAATATCAGTGTTCTTTCTCACTCGATACAGGCGTTTTAAAGATAAATGGTAAAACTGAACTGGAAATCCATCTGGCCGGCTGCCTGCTCTAATGAATAACCCCACTTTGGCGCGTGCAATGTAAGCAGAAAGTTCTCTCCCGGCCTCTTTCGTCTGTCATGAATCTACGAGACAGCCGACATAATATCTGGGCGACAACGGTGCGCTAACAGTGCAGTGAGTTCCATTTTCTTTGCTTTCTATTGATTTTCACTTAATAACTGGCGAAATACTAAACGTCCGCCCTGAGTACCTAATAAATCCTGCCTGAGCTTTTTATTGAGGAGAATTTAATAAAAACAACCATTGCGGCTGAGGGATTTTTCTTCTGGACAGAACATAGTGGGTAGGGGACATCGGGGTTGGGGCAAGAGGAAGCCATCTGATTTTTTAAGGGACTTTCCTTCCCTTTGGAAAAGTGGTACTCATGTCAAGGACGCCTGTGTGTTTGAACCAGGGTCCGCATAGAAGATGCTCTAAGTTCTTCAGGCTGGTTGTATAGGGAACGGGAGGAAAAGGGATGCAAAGACTTGGCCAGAATCACCTTTCTGGTCCTCTGGTGTCCTCTGATACCTTGTTCAAGCTTCAGTTACGGACTTCTTCACTGTTACCAGTAGCTCTCAACAGTCTATAGACATGTGCATTTTACTGTACTATGTAACCCTTCTTGGAAATGTGATACTAGAAATGCAAAGTATGACACGCTTGCTGAATCCTTAGATACCTTTCACAGAATTCTAGATATTTAAAAAATTAGGTAAACATATGAAAGTAGAGAGTACATACAAATTATTCCATTTAATGCTAATTTGAGGCTCACAAATTCACTTGTGGGGCAAAGAGCTCTGTTTGTGGCTTTTCGAAGCCCCAAGAGAATTGGAAAGCCTGGACTTTGCACCCGTCACCATTATCCTCTGCATATACTTCTAGAACAATTTCCACTGTTGATGCTTGAGGAAAACCTCTTTATTTTGCTATGTGGTCTTTTAGAAGCATTTCACAGCTATGACTCCCTCCTCACCCTTTATGTTCTAATTGATCTTGAGGCTATTTTCAAATCAAGGGGGTTGGTGAACAGGACTTTAAAATTTCCTCTTGTGTGTGCATCCATTGCGTTCCATACTCAATAAAATTCCTAACCAGGAATCCACTTTTATATTTAGAAAAAATGAAAGTAGAAATATAATTTAAAGTTTTGTTTTTCAAAAAAAAAACAAAACAAAATCCACGAATTTTCAGTGTGAGTATCAATGTTATAAAAACCACAGTCACCATGCAAAGCAAACCCTGACTCAGTTACTTGTCAGCAACTCCACAACAGCTTTTCCTGCAGAACCTGAGGACAGAGGCAGTGTGACATAGTGCAGGTTTGTGTCAAAGGACCTCGATTGAAATCCTGGCTTTCCCTCCTCTGAGGTTTGGTTACTTCGTCTATGAAATGAAGATACTGTTGCCCAACAAGCATGGTTGACATCACCTTGGCAAAAATCAATAAATGTATGGGTGCTGGACAAATGATGCCCATTTATTTCACTGTTACCCCAATGACAAACTGTGGTTAATCAACTGGGCTATGCCTTGAAACTGGCAAAAATCTCAAAAATCCCCCTTGTTGCCCTCCACAGTTTACAGCTGAGTTAGCTCTCTTCTCAAAAGGAGCTCGTCTCAAAATTTTTGCTTAGAAGAAGTCCTGATATAAACGGTACAGTCTGGATGATGATGGCATATCAATGTGGGTTCATTAATTTTGAAAAATGTGGAGGATGTTGACAGTGGGGGAACCCATGTGTGTTTTGGGGAGAGGAGCTGGGAACACTATGTACTTTACTCTCAATTTCACTATCAGCCTAAAACTGCAGCAAAAATAGTCTATTAAAAAGAGAGAGAGAGAAGAAAGAATAGCAACAAAACGAAGATTCCCTGCGCATAGAAAGACTCAATAATATTTGCTTTTATTATTTACAAATGTTGCTTAACAATAATCGAAATCAGGTTGTGACTCTTTACAAAGCAGAAGTCTGATCATTATTCCAGTGTAATTCGCACTTAATACAGACACTGACACCTTCTTGTTAATCCTAATTTTTTTTTTTTTTTTTTTGACAGGGATGGGGTGGGGTGGGATGTTGGGTCCTTTCTTTCTCTGGTTCTTACTAAAAACTAGAGTGCAGTAAAATCTTTAACATTTTTTCTTTTTCGAATCATTTTGTTTTGCCACCTTTTCAGAGGAGAGCTTTCTTCTTTTTCTTCTTTTTTTAAAGATGTTTATGGAACCTAGTC